>NC_086446.1:495836981-496191481 GCF_028390025.1 Pseudophryne corroboree | reverse complement strand
CGAATTGTTGTCATCTACCCCCCCCCCCCCCTCCTTTAAAAAAAATGCTATTGGGTTTATTTTTTGTTTTATTTTGGGGTGCGGATAGAACTGCCTTATATTAAAGAAAACAATAAAACACATTAACCTCTAAAGGGAAAAATAAAACACTATGGCCCACAATAGGAAAACAAAAAACATTTTGGCCCCTGACAGGTACACCTGTCCCCCACAGAAATAAATAAAACACCTTGGCCCCCGACAGGAAAAAAACACCACTTGCGCCGACAGGAAAAAAACACTGGCCATGACAGGAAAAACCCAACCACTAAATATTATACCAGCTGCTGTGATGACCTATTTATAATACCAGTAAAGGTGCCCATCAAATTACACTTCTGGGAGCACATCATTTTATATTGGCTGTGTATCCCTTCACATTACACCAGTAGTGGTACCACTTTTAATATAGCAGCAATGATGGCCATTATTTTAAACTAGCATGATCTCTAATAAAAATTAATCATAGAAGGATACTCATCATGTTATATAATAAAAGATTTGGATCACATTATAACAGAAGAGATGACCAATACATAACAGTACTGTATATTGATAGAGATCACAATAACATTTGTAATTCATTTTGAAGCTTCTGAGTGATGTGGGAAAGAAAACTCAAAGGGAGAAGTTTGTAAAAGCTCATCAGGCTCATTCTGGGGGAGCCAGAGACTGAGCTCACAGTCAAAATTGGGACAAGCGGTAAGTAGCTATATATAAGGTACACTCAGGGGCAGATTCAGAATAAAATGATAGGGAGCACCATGACAAGAGGAGGGTGTCTTTTGACAGCCAGCAGCCTCATCCTGGTTGTGGGCATGTTGTTTAAATAGGAGGGGGCACGTGCCTTGGTGCCTGACCCTGAATCTGCCTATGGGTACACCCATCTCAGAAACTCTCCAAATGGCAGTTGTGAGGAGAGAGTACCTGATGATGTCCAGTTGCATTATTTCACTGTGGGGTGCATGGGGCTTGGAGGCTGGCCCAGTGGGACATATTCCATACTCCCGGCTGCCCAATCTGCCCATGGTGCTGTCATTGGCAGCAGCTGCTGCTGTGCTGGTGCTGGGGCTGACAGTGGGCCCACCGAGGCACTGCAGACAGTGGGTCTCTGGGAGTGCAGGGTGGGTGACTTCATAACATAACATGGGTGGTTGCACAGTGCTCCTTTGGAAATGCTTTGCAGAGGCACAGTAACAGAGCTCAGTGCCAGTATTAGTGATATTAATACTGGTCTGAGACCCGTTACTGAGCCTCTGTAAAACATTTAACTAGAAGGCAGCCTTTACGATGGATCATGGACGGGCAAGATTTCGTGCAGACCAGACATGGGCCCCTTGGACCTGCCTGGCCCTAGGTGGGTGCCTAGGTAGCCTTGTGGGAAATCTGGGCTTGCCTCTTGTGCTACAATTGCTTCTTGTGTATACCAGAATTTTTAATTGTATTGACGACAGTATATCTGTTGCTTGCACCAATACCTGTACTGTCAGTATCAATTAAAAAGCATTCTTACGCTATAAAATATGCACTATGCAGAGCAGTTCACTGCCATATAGTATGGCAGTAATAAGAGGCTACATTACATGCATGCAAGGCCACATGTATAACAGAATATTCTTTTAAACCTAGGGCAATATTTACTAATATTCGTGTTTGATTCGGTTTGTGTAGTGTTTAAACTCGTTTTGTATCGGGTGCATTTTCATGCAACTTTTTGAATCCATATACGCAAAGTTACGAAGCAGTCGACTTTATGGTTTTCGAGTTTTCCGATGTCGATGCCAGTCGGTTTTTTTTGGCACATTTAGGGCCGTCATTGTCGTTTGCGTACGTGTTTTTGTTGTATTTGCTGTTTTTTTTCCTAAGTTGAACGCGGCAGGGTTTTTTTTTTCCCGCGGCCGCATTTTCACTTTCAGTTTCGTTTTTCATCCCCGTTCGTGATTGGTTGTGTTTCAGATGGTAGGAGTGTCTGTGCGCAACCATATAAATACGCCCCAAACCGTCCACACCTCGTGGGTTTAGTTAGTGGTGAGGAGGAGGGAGGTTGTGCTGTGGAGGTAGGTGAATTTGTGGTTTGGTGAGGAGTGTTGGTAGCGATTTCTGAGTGTGGTATTGTCTTTGAAAGTCGTCTTGTCATTCTTGTAGTCTTGTATTTTGTGGTTTTGTTTCATTTTTAGTCCAAGTTATTTTTCTTTATAGTCCCTTGTCAGTGTGTGTGTGTGTGTGTGTGTGTGTGTGTGTGTGTGTGTGTGTGTGTGAGAGTTGTGTAGTGGTAGTGGAGGAGTGTGTTGTTTGTCTTTTTTTTTCTGTGTTAACTGTTTAGACACACAATTATGTGTGACTCAGAGGTGGGTGAGGTGGAGGGTGTGAGTGAGGGGGAGGAGGTTGGTCAGGTGGAGGAGGTGAGTGTTAGTGAGGTTAGTGAGGTGGAGGAGGTGGGTGAGGTTGCTGCAGCAGCCTCAAGTGATAGTGACAGTCAGAGTGCTCCGCAGCCACGCACCACTACTAAGACTGGGCAGAATGTAAAGTTTAGTTTTGCAGAAAATGTGGCATTGGTGCGTGAGCTGATGAAGTATCAGAGGCAGCTATTTGGCCCTGAGTCCGCCAAGGTGCCAACACGGATGAAGACGGTGTTGTGGGCGAAAGTTGTTGCTGCTGTCAATAGTGAGGGGGTGGTCAAGCGGACGGAGGACACATGCCGTAAACGGTACTATGACATAAAGCGACGTGTCAAGTCCAAAATGGCCAAGGAGGCGAAGTCGGCTAGAAAAACCGGTGGTGGGCAGCCCTATATTGCAAGATATCTGGAGTATGAGGAGCCCATGCGGAGTGTAATACCTCCTGAAGTAGTCTCTGCAACCCATGTCCGGGATTCAGATATGCCCAGGAAGAATGGTGAGCATGTGTATTTGCATTTACATTCTATGACCTTATTTTATTTTTATTTTTTTTAAATGTGTGTCATGTGACGTTACATATTACTCCCATCTTCAAGTGTGTGTCAGCAAATACATTGTTTTGGTTAATGTTTTATACAAAAGCCAATATAACATATTACTTTATTGTATGTCATGTGTTTTTATGAAAGATATTTTGCATGTGTAGTTTGGACTTGGTGTGTCTCTGAATTGTCCTGCAATAATGTTTTCCTTTTGGGCCTTTTTTTTTTAAATAATTGTGACTATGTTTTATATTTATGTGATCCATGTGCAATGTTTAAAAAACAGTGGTTGTCATGTTAGAGGCTGGAGTAGTGGAAAGTGGTTTGGAAACCACTTACATGTGTAATGTCATTATTAGATAATGTAATATTTTTTAACAAAATACCACTATTTCTTTGATAATTTTTAGTTTGTATTTGTACCGTGACACCACACTGCAGTGTAATTTTTAAAATATTTATACATTTTGGTTTGTCTCATATAGTGGTAATGTGTGTTTGGAGTGCCACATCACAGAGCAATTTATATATTGCATCTGTAATATTTTTCCTTTCAATACAAAATGAAGATGTGTGTGTTTTTGGTTGGTAATGTTTTTTTTTTTTTACTTGTGGCCTATGTCAGTGTCCTGTACATGTTTTCCAGTGTTGATTTTTCCATAGTGCATATGTCTATTGGACAATGTTTATTGTTTTATGTATTGTTTTTTTTGTTTCCGGTCCTTATGTTTTTTTTTTAAATAAAGCAAGCATTTCTTAAAGAATAAATGTTTATAAGCATAATGGGTGGATGTATCAACAATAGCATGAATATTTATTTTTTTTATACAGTGTTTGAAAAAAGCAGTACTACTCGTCGGCCAATAACTCCTATCACATCTGATGATGATGACGCTGCGGAAGCAGGTAAAGTGTCCATTGTAGTATAGGGTATGTTTGTAAAGGAATGGCCATAACAAAATTGCACTTTCATTAAAAGGTCCATCAAAAGAAGTATGGAGCAGCAGAAGTGGGACTTCTGTAAGACATCACCACAAAAAACCTGTGGCCGAAAAGAAAGCAAGGTCGTATGTCCCGGGCCAACCACAGCAGGCTACCCCGCCACGAAGATTATCGTCCGTATGTTCTGTCCCCCCACTCCAAATTTTGGACACACCTCAAAGACGTCATCCACACTCCCCTCATCTTGATTGTGAGTATCAAACTGAAATAAATGTAAAAAATTTCTGAACGTAATCCAAATTTTTCTTAACCGCATTAAGTCAAAACACATCAAAAACTTAGATACTTACCGCAGTAAGTAAAACCTGAAATGGAATTCAAGCTAAATAGCCTTGTCCACATCCAGTAAAGATATGTATGTCCACTTGAGCCATACAGTATGACATTGTGTGTAAGATGCTGCAACAAAAAAGCATGTTTTTTTAATTGAAAAAAGTAAGGTTGTTTTTCCAAATTTCACATGTGTGTTTGAGGTAACATTGCAAAATACATATAAAAACATTACTATGTTTGTTTGATCAAAGCTATAAGGTAACACATTATGGATTCAAATGTGTTTTTATGGTGGAGTATGTGTGAGCTACAATAAAACTAAAGTGTTTGCTTTCACAATTAAGTAACCAGACACATTTGCCACAAACAGGCATATGTATGTATTTAAGTTATGAGTGATGATGTTGCTAGGCAGAATAGTTGAAAGCAACAGTGAATGACATGTGTTCCATGTGTAGTGATTTGTTTACATTTCTCAAACATATGGATAGCTAACGGAGATTTGTTTAACATTTCAGCTTCTAGTCCTGGGAACAGCATCCCTCCGCAACAACAGCAACACAGTGACATGGAGGAGACAAACATCTTAGAAATGCAGCCATTAAGCCAAGGAATGAGCCCCCAGCACCATTTGGGCTAGATTGCAGGCCACTAATGAAGATTGCCTGCATAGGCAGACACAAATGTTTGCAAGCCTACCATGTCACCTCAGAAGAATATCAAGAAATCTGAGTAGACAAAATGAACAAACAACCAGAATTGGCAATACCATGGAACTCATGCGTACAGACATTACACAGGTCATAAGCAACTTACAGCGCATAATGGAAGAACAGCATAGACTAATGGAAGAACAGCACAGACTAATGGAAGAACAGCAAAGACAACAGCAAAGTTATATGAACATTTTTCAAAACAATCAAAAGATTAATGAAAGTTTATTCCGAATTGTAGACAATCAAAATGCTGCTACACGTGAACTCAATGCCACCCTCACTGACCTGAATGAAACACTCAGATGCATGCACCAACAGCAAACAAGCAGCAGTTCTGGTACGACTACTCCAAATATCACGGCAGTCTCATCACCACCAAGACGCTCCACCAGAGTACGACAACATGACAGTGCTAAAGGCAAAGGGCAGGACAAGCAGCCACTAAAAAAAAGTGAAAAAAATACAAGTTAGACATTTGTGATAAGTAACTCGAAATAGTTAGTAAGTGTATGTTTGGCAAAAAATATATAACACTTAGCTCCTTGACAATTTATACAACATCATTAATTATAAGTGGTACAAACAACAACATAAAATTTGTACGCACATTTATTCTTTTCCATTTTTTTTTTCGTATTGGAGGAGGAAAATGTTGATGGAGCCGCACATACATGTTAGCAGGAAGTAAACAGACCACTTGATTTTTTTCTAATCATTACTCTTTCTAGATTCCAATCATTCTCATATCCTGCAGACACAATAATTGGCAGCCAGGCAGAATGTCTTTAGCAGGAAGTAAACAGACCACTTGATTTTTTTTCTAATCATTACTCTTTCTAGATTCCAATCATTCTCATATCCTGCAGACAATCCAAATTACAATGTTATTGATAACTATTTTACCTTTCTTCTCTATACAACATTACAAGAAGAACACAATTGAGTTGCGTAAAAAGCTTTTAATATGTTGGCATTGAATGTTTAAAAAAACATTGACAAAATTAATGTCAGTATTGTTGGGACATGTTTGTGTGTGTTAAAAATGAGTAAGAATGTTATTACACATGATGCAGAAACCAACAAATAAGAACTTTTTAACCAAAAAACAAAGAATGTGTATAATAATGTATATATGTGGCAAACTGTGTATTTACTTACACATCGGCAAGTTTACTGCATCAAACATTAGGAAATAAATTATTTCTGATTACAGTAAGTTTGTGTCTCTTAAATATGATGGAGCATCACAAGTCGGGACACATGTATTCCTCAAGGCTAACATATTATATGTTGAGGAGTGTTTTTTGGGAACACAGGTTCTCAAACTCGGCCCTCAGGACCCCACACAGTGCATGTTTTGCAGGTCTACTCACAGAATCACAAGTGACATAATTAGCTCCACCTGTGAACCTTTTAACATATGTCTGTGAGTAATTCATACACCTGTGCTTCTACTGGGTTACGTGAAAAACATGCACTGTGTGTGGTCCTGAGGGTCGAGTGTGTAAACCTGTGCATTAGGACGTTACACACAATGATAAAGTAAAATACTAAATGGATTATGTGTGCTTGTAATAAATTAGCACTGCAAGTTTACGATCACTTATCCAGACTTAATGCATGCCACTCATAATCTGTTGTTTTGAGTTTTAAAATACACAAAATACACATGCGACATTTGCATAAAGCAAGGGTATGTTTGTATGTGTCAAGGAGACAGACACATTCTGAGTAATGGTTTTGCCAATAAAAATGGCAAAACATCTATTTATGATTACACAACAAATGAAATAAGCAAACCAAACTTACCTTAGAAATAGTGAGTGATGAGCTCTTGCCTAACCTGCCTCCCTACATCTGTACTCCAAGTATCACCAGATGTCTCTAATTCCTCTGCTTGCTGGCTGCTTTCTTCCTCCTCCTCCTCAACATGTGGCAGATGTTGTTGCAAACACATGTTATGAAGAAAGCTGCAGCAGAACACAATTTGAGTCACCTTGGAGGGACTATACAACAAAAGGCCACCAGACTTATCCAGACACCGAAACCTAGATTTCAGCACACCAAAACATCTTTCTATCACATTCCGCGTGGACTTATGTGCATGATTGTAATTGTGTTCAGCAGGGGTATCAGGTCGGGACAATGGATTTAGAAGCCAAGAGAAACAGCCATATCCTCCATCACCTAAAAGACAGATATAGTAACGTGATTCATGTTAAGATACAGCAACACATAAGTAACACACTGTGGGGCAGATGTATTAACCTGTACAAGGCATAAGGAAGTGATAAACCAGTGATATGTGCAAGGTAATAAAGGCAGCAGACAATCTGTTCCTAAATGCTCATTTACATATTGGAGCTGATTGGCTGGTGCCTTTATCACCTTGCACATATCACTGGTTTCTCACTTCCTTATGCCTTCTACAGGCTAATACATCTGCACCTGTATTTGGACAAAGTATACGCAGGCCTACACATATCAAATTACATACCCAGCAGCCATCCATCTGGCATTTGTCCGTTCTCAAACTTATCAAAGAGGGATGACTGACTGAGGATGAAGGAGTCATGGCAGCCCCCAGGGTAACCAGCAACAACACTCATTATTTTAAGATTTGCATCACAAACCACCTGCACATTTGTGGAGTGTTCGAAATGGCGATTAGTATATATGTGCTGCCTGCCCCTAGGTGGTCTCAGCTGAATGTGTGTGCAATCTATGGCTCCAAGCACATTGGGCATGCCAGCCAGCTCATAGAAATCTACCCTGACGGCATGCCACTGAGACTCCTGGGTAGGGAAGCAGATTGAGGCCTCGATGTGGGGCTGCAAAACAGCCAACACCTGTGTGTATATTTTAAAGAACAATAAACATGAGATTTTAGGACAGAACTGGCCACCGAGAAATTAAAACAAACAAAAAACAGAAGAGGTAGTTAGGTATACATCACCTGTTTTAAGATTCTGGAAAATGAGGGCTGTGAGATTCCTATGACATCCCCAGACACAGCCTGAAAGCTGCCAGTAGCCATAAAGTGCAACACAGCCAGGAGTTTGTGCAGGCCTGAGACAGAGCGAGAGCGTGCTGTCTCAGGGTCTAGGCCCAGTTTGACAAGGTCATACAGACGGAAAATGTTGTTACGATTTAGACGGAACATCTGTATGACCTTATCATCGGACAATGCGTTCAAGTTTAAACGCCCCCTAAAAAAACGAGGCCTGCGCAGCCTCCGCGGAACCTGTACAACCTGCTGACCATGTTCAGTTTCTTGGCCCTGGGTACTTATAGGCTGATGTCTGAGTCTGAGGAATCCCACAGCACACAAAAGATCACTGGCCCACAGTCCTGCTGCCATTTCTGAGTGTAGGTGTATTGAAATGGGACTAACATCCTTTTATAGGCATCCTAATTCAGGTGTGATTGATTTTTGAGTTGCAACACATGTAAACACGATTGAAAAAAGCAGGTCTATTTTTTTGCCACTTTTTTTACCGATTCGCCAAAAAATACGACCGCAATTGAGCACTCAGAAACTAGCACCCAAATACGAATGAATAGTGAATTCCCGTATTGTATGAAATAACAGCCGCGTTTGACCGATGGTCTATTCATTCGTATTTCGGAACTTTGCAAATCAAACCATTACGAATAGTCCAAACACTGCCGAGATTGGTGCTTAGTGAATTCCCGGATTGGGACTTAGAAAAAAAAACACAAATCGGACAAACTCGAATTCTTAGTAAATATTGGCCCTAGTGTGCATGCTATTTACTTTTCTATTACAATAAATATAAAAGTCACACAATTCAGATCTTATGTCTCTATCACAACGTGCTCAGAGCGTGTTTAACACACTGTATATTTTTTTTTCATTGCATTTTACAATTTTGGCAGATGAACTAGATATTGTCTGTGAATAAAACAAAATCTTGCCTGCCTGAAGTATCCCTCTGGCAATCATCTCCGAAATGATCAGTCTGATGTATATGTAGTACCAAGGGATAGGTTTGTTAGCAAGTCCTTTTTTTAAATTGGTGTTGCCCTAGGAATCATGGGCAAATACACCTTTAATTAGTAATCACACATATGTTCAGCCCTTTGTCCAACACACACTAATAAAATTAATTTTAAACCAGTCGTTGCTTTCCCATTTTTCTATTAAATTGGATGGACCAAGTGGGAATAGAATATGCCCATAGAAAGTGCCTTTGGCATCCCAGATGAAATCAGGCCTCCACAAATAAAGACCCAATTTGAAGAGCAAGCAGCTATACAGCATAAGTTAGGGGGCAGTTTACCGATGTACTCCTCATTTCAGCCTGCTGGCATAATTATGTTGCAACATCCAAGCACCAATAGATACAACCTAGGGACTTTGAAATATAATTAAGGGTTGATGAGGCAGATTAATGTGGCGGTAGATGTTATGTTCTGCTGCACCTGTTTTACCAAATACATAAAACAATGTGTCAGTTCTTCAAGTATAAACAAGAAACAAAGAATTTTGAGAAATATAGTCAAACTATACATATATAATTTGATCAACTGTGAATTTTTAAGATTAGATTAAAAGCATTAACATGCCACCACTGACTTCCAAATGCCACCATCACAATCTGTAAGCTGGTTTGAATATATGTCCTATTCCCCGTGCTATAATGTTTGATGTTCTGTAATGTACCAGGATGCAATAAAGACACTCAAGCTTTGAAAACCTCAAAATAAGTAATATCAATTTTTCTCCTTTTTTTTTTTTTTTTTTTTGTGGCACGGTCAGAAATGTGTTGATTATAATCATTCATTTCTATTATTAGAACATGATTTGCGGTTTTCTTCAATCTCAACAAAATATGCAAATGTGAAATGAATTGGGTCTTATTATTGTGTGGTGAAACATTACATGGTTCAGTAATGCTGTAACATGATTCAAATAATCCATAAAATGCTAATTCTGGAACATAAACATTAATTAGTGTTTCCAACACAGAATGTATTCCAAAGGCCTTGCTCTGTCAAGGAGATTGAGCCCAAGAGCAGAGTCGGCTGAGATGAATAGTCAATGAGGTCCAGCAAATAAATGGAAATTACATTAGTTATTAATTAATTCACATCATCATCAATATCTTGTCCAATGCATCATGGTGGCATCTCAGCAGATTTCCTAATGGTCACACATTGATATTGACATGTTGTGGCTGTAATACTCATATTGAGCTTGATTTAAATTTAGGAGTGAATCCAGCTAGAAAGGGCACAATGGCAAACTCATATTGTGGTGCGGGGAAGGGGGGGCAAAAAATGTATGGACAGATTTATAGTAAAGAATGAGGCTTGTCTTAGCTGAACTATGAATCATGGGGGTAAATTTACTAACATTCGTAATTCCCGAAAATAGGTCAAAGTTCAATCACGAATGACATCGACAGTGTAAAACTGCAACTTTTTGAATTTATTACGATGGATTTACTAAGCTGTCGTATTCGTATTTTTGGTGTTGTCCGATGTCGATGTCATTCGTGGTTTTCTGGTGTATAATGCGGCCGATTTTGTTATTTTGCGGCCGAGTTTAATGTGTTTTTTTACGAATGCGTCACATGTCTGTTACGGCAGTGTTTTTCCATTACTGCCGCGTTTTTTTCCTAAGTTTCGTTTTTGTCACTTGTCCGTGATTGGTTGTATTCGTGGTGGAGGAGTGTCTGTGTACTTGACTATAAATACGCCCCAAACCGACCGCACCTCGTGGGTTTAGCTAGTGGAGAGGAGAGAGGAAGGTGTTGTTGGTGTTGGAGATTTCTGTGGAGTTTTTTGTGGTTTGGAGGCGGAGTTTTGTGATTGGTGAGTGCTGTACTGTGTGTGTAAGTTGTTTTGTCATACTTGTTGTTCTGTTATTTAAAAGTCTGTTAACTTTTTTGTATTTTGTCTTTTCTTTTCGTCTATAGTCCTTGTTTGTGAGTGAGTGAGTGTTTGTTTGCGTGTGTGTGGTGTGTAGTGGTAGTGGAGGAGTGTGTTATTTGTTTTTTTTTCTCTGTGTTTTTTGTGTTGTCTTAAGATTATGTCACAGTCAGAGGTGAGTGTGGTGGAGGAGGTGAGTGAGAGGGAGGAGGTGAGTGAGGTGGAGGAGGTGAGTGAGAGGGAGGAGGTGAGTGAGAGGGAGGAGGTTAGTGATGAGGAGGGTGAGGTTGCGGCTGCGTTTTCTAGTGATACTGATAGTGATGGTGTTGTGGCTCCGCAGCCACGCACCAGTACAAGGACGGGCCGCAATGTAAAGTTTAGTTACGCAGAAAACATGGCTCTGGTGCGGGAGCTGATGAGGCATCAGCGCCAGTTGTTTGGTTCAGATGCATCAAAAGTGTCGACCCGCCGGAAGAGTGTCCTGTGGGGGAAAGTTATTGCTGCTGTGAACAGTGAGGGTGTGGTGAGGCGGACCGAGGACACCTGTAGGAAACGTTTCTATGACATCAAACGCCGTGTGAAGGCCAAGATGGCTAAGGAGGCAAAATCTGCTCGGCAAACCGGGGGAGGACACCCCTTCCGAGCGTCTTATAAAGATTGGGAGGAGCCAATACGTCCGCTGATTCCGCCAGAGGTGGTTTCTGCACTTCATGTCCAAGATTCGGACCGGCCAAGTGCGGATGGTGAGTTTATTTGATATTTATAATTTTTCACATCTGTGCTTTGTACTTTTGTTGTAAAATGTTTCCTGTGTGTTGGTCCACAAATGGGTTGGTGATGTAGTGCAGGCCAATCCACCCTGTGTTTTTCCATCTGTTGTCCAACTACAAGTCCCATCATGCCTGTTATAATGTTTAAACTTAGGGAATGTCAAATGTGTTGGTGGACATGCTGGGAAGTGTAGTTGCACTACATATTGTCAGACACAGGTTGTGGTTGCTTGGTGTATTGTGTGTGTTAGTTATGTTTTTGTACTAATTAGACTCAAATATTTGTTGTGTTTTTTTTGGAAACACAAACAATTTGCCTTGTTTTGTGCGGTTTTTGTAGGTTGTAAAATTTAAGATTATAGATGTAACAAAACCAACTATTTGTGTTTGTAATTTTATAACAACATTTAAAAAAAGTTTTTAAAATCCTGCAATATTGTGTCTTGGTAAAGCTACGACATATGTGTTTTAAGTAGTATAATTATGTTCATATCGCAATTCTTCTTTTTTTGTACAGTACGCCAGAGAAGCAGCACATCCAGGCCACAACCAACCCTGCCTAGAGCTGATGATGGTGGGAATGATGGTAAGTTATTTCTGTACCCACATCTTAGCCATTAACATAAAACACATGAAATGTAATGACAATACTATCACACAGGTTCTTCGTCTGCTCCGCGCACACAAAGGCGCCAATCACAGGCCAGCCTTACTGTGGCTACAAGGCCACCCAAGAGGCCCCGTGTCCACGCTCCTACTGCTGCTGCTGCTCCTGCTCCTGCACCTGCCTCACCCCCCCAAAGGCGCATCTCTGCAGTGGCTGCGGTGCCACCACTGGCACTTTTGGCAAGCCCCCTGAGTGTAGATCCACATTCCCCACAGTTGTCTGGTGAGTAATGTTTGTAATGTTTTTATTTTGTTTGAGTAAAAACAAGGTGAAGGCATAAGGAACTGACAAAACACTGTTAGGTCGCAGATGATAAAGGCAGCAGTACAAAAATTATAAGTAATTTTAGACTCCACATTTTGGACATGCTTGCCTTGTGTCATTATCACCTTGAACCTATCACTGCTTTAGAAATGACTTATACCTTCTCCAGGTATTGACATCTGCCCCAGTGTTAGTTTTGTTAAAAAATGATTAAAAATTGTAAGCAACTTTGCTTTAATAATCGACTGCAAGCAGATGCTGTTAGCGTATTGTTATGATGATATGTGTGAAATTACAGTGTCCTGAAACTCAAATGTTTTTTAAAAAATATGCTCAACAACACTCAAAACTACAAAAAAAATGTGAAACTAAATTTGAACCAAAAAATTCAAAACAAACCAAATCAATACATACGGCAAAATCCAACATTAAAAAACCTGTTTAAGTTGTCATTTTTTGACCACAATCTTAGTGTACTTCTTTACTAAATCCACTGACTGACATGCCCAATGTCTGATTCTAATGTGGCAAACATGGTTATATTTTTTTGTGTTGTGCCAAAGGAACCTTCAGAATGTTGTTTAAACTAACTTTGAGACATAAAAAAAGAGTACATGGAGTGTATACAATAATTTAGAATGTGAAACATACAATTGTCTCCATAAATTCACAAATTAGTAGTATCTGTTTCTAGCCACATCAATTCATTAAGAGGTAACCAACATAGTAACGTTTAAGAAGTTAACCATTTAGCTTTTAAATGTATATTATGAAGTAATGCATGTTGCTTGACAAATATTGTAAGACCAATGCTACATATGTCTAAAATATTTCCTGTGTCCCACCCCATACAGATCCGGCCATCATGAGTGACGAGGGCCAGCAGTCCCATGGCCAGGAGACGTATACTCTACACCTGCAGCCCATCGACCAAACACAGGCAAACATGACTGAGGACAATCCAGTCCAACCGCAAGCTTCTCAGACTCAACAAATGACCTCAACACCAGGGACAAGCCAAATTCCGCATGAGTTTTGGTCAAGTTGGGCAGAACAACAGGCACACCACTCTGCGTGTCTCAACACCCAAACACAACACCTGTCTAGTTTGCCCCATCATTTGCCTAAAGTTAGCCGCAACTCTGCCAGACTCATCGTGCAAGTAGGGCGGATAGCAAACACAATGGAGCAGATGAGGGCAGACAATTCTCAAATGCAGGCAACCCATCAGCGCATCATGGATGAGCAACTGCGCCAACACCAAACCCTCATACAGATTATCCAGCATAATCAAGTCATAAATGACAATTTGTCGCGAACCATTGCCAACAATACAGCTGCTTATACCCAGCTAACGGCCAGTTTAAATATTTTGAGCCAAAATTTTAGTGCAATGGCACAACAACATGTGGCCACAAGCTCAAGCACAACAACCCCGACCCAAACACCAGTACAATCACCAGTTCGACGATCAAGTCGAAGCCGCACCCACGAACAACCACAAGCCTCTGCACCCAGCACCCAAAAAAAGAAAAGATAATCTGTACTGCACATCATATGCTGGCCAGTTGCAAGTAAAATATATGTGTTCAGAATATATTGTTCAGTATTTTTCAATAAATTATCTAATCAAAATATGTGTATTGGTTAATTTGCAACACACAAACACAAAAATCAGTAATGTATAGTCCAAGATGAATATTGTGACAGGGCGAGAGTGTGCTGTGTCAGGGTGTAGGGTCCGTTTGCCAAAATCATACCGTGGAAAAACACTTCGAACATTTAGTGTGACCATCTGTATAACATGGTCAACATCAAGTTTTTTGCAGTTACATTGGACAATATAAACTAAAAAGCATGGCCAGCCTACTCGGAACATATACAACCTGCAGACCCAGTTGTTTTTCCTTCCTTGGTTTTATTGTAGCATCAGGAAGCAGTGACAAGTATCCTACAGCAAACAATACAGCAGACCCACACACAGTAGCAGCCATTTCAGATTTAGAGTGTGTAGAAATGTGTTGGCTCCCCTTTTAAAAGTACCAAACGTCAGGTGTGAGTAATGAACAATTGCCAACACATGTTAAGGGATCATGGAGTGCCACGTTGTAGCACTCTCCTGATCAGCTGTGTGCTCCTGTCCTCACTGACAGGCAGCACACGGCACTGTTACAATGTAGCGCATATGCGCTACATTTTAACCAATGCGGTGAACTTTCTGCTCTGCGGTGACGTCACTTTAGGTCCACCGCAGGGAAGAAAGTTACCATCATTGGTTACAAGGTAGCGCATAGGCGCAACATTGTAACAGTGCCGTGTGCTGCCTGTCAGTGAGGACAGGAGCACACAGCTGATCAGGAGAGTGCTACAACGTGGCACTACCTGATTGGCTGAAGAAACCCACTTAGGCATAACTCAAAGTGGGTTTCTGGCATTCGGGTAAAGGTGACCCATGGGCAAACATGGTTCCCCTTTCAGTTCGTGGTCGGGACACTTTTTTTGGTTTTTTTTTTCTCCTTGCAGTATTTGTTTGAAATAAACATGTGCAGTGTTTTTTTTCTTCATAAAAAATTAACAATAAAAAATAATATTGCCGTTAATGCTGGAACATGTGTGTTTGTTTGTAAAAAACAAACAGCTTTTTTTAAATTTTAAACAAAAAAAGCTTCCCAAAATTTAAAACGTTACACTATTTTTAAACTGGAAAGGACTGAATCTCTGCAATATGTGAGTCACAAATTGTTCAGCTTATAAATTTATTGTGTGCCACATGAAGTACATTTTGATATTCAACTCTAAATCACAAATCTAGAAGCTCTTAAGCTTAATTTTGTTGTGGCAACCAAACAAAATATATGCTTACAGTACATTAATGGTTTTCACTGTGTACTTTTAAAAAAAACAGGGTAATAATGTTGGTGTGACTTTTTACACAGTCACACAGACCAGCCGGCCAGACAGGCCTCACACCAGTCATGATGATGCCGGTATTGCAGGTAAGTCTTCACTGTAGTCACATATTCTGTAAACACATAGAAGTACAAAATATTATTTACAAATTTGGCACCTAGGATCTGCTTCTGGAAGCCGACCTCGTGTAAGGCGGCCATCACAGGTCTCGGCCCACTTACCCAGGAGGCCAACTAAGAGCCGGCGTCTTGCCTCTGATTCAGCACCTCCATCATCCCCACCCAGGCGAAGGCTATCGGCAGTGTCACCCAAGCCACCACTGGCACTACTGGCGAGTTCGCTGAGTGATGAGCCCAGATCACCTCAGTTATCTGGTGATTAAATTGTGAAACAAAACACATAAGCAAGAATATACACAGTCGACTTTGGATGATGTTAGTTTGTTTGGAGTTTACATGTTTTACCCAACAATCAATGTAATGTTACGTCTTCAATTGCTCAAGGTGCTTTACTTAAATAAAATAAGGTCTTAGTGGATGGTCTAGACAACCTAGTTGTCTGAAAATATATGAATTGAGGATACATTAAGCACACACACGAGAAAAAAATAAATGTAAACTTTTTGAACCCAAAAAAAAAATAATTAGAATACAAAACACATTCCTGTCTCCGTCTCCAAAATGTATGAAGCTGGTGTGTATGTATGGAGCTATGTTTTTCAAGGGTAATGACTGTAAATGTTTTTTGAGCATCAACTAAGCACAATGGACACACCACTATAAACAACAAACAGTAAGTAACAAAACACACACTAGAAAGTAGAGCAAAGTGTTTAGTGAAGGATAATTACAGCCTAATAAAACTTACCTGAAAAATAACGCAGGATCACTTGTTGCCGTACCTGCCTCCCTACATTTGTACTCACACTGTCACCAGATGGTTCTAACTCCTCTGCTTGCTGACTGATTTCTCCCTCACCATGTGCAAGATCTTGACTTAAACACAGATTATGGAGAAAACAGCAGCAGAACACAATCCTAGTCACCTTTGAGGGACTATACAACAAAAGGCCAGCAGATTTATCAAGACACCGAAAACGTGACTTCAGCAACCCAAAACATCTTTCTATCACATTCCGCGTAGCCTTATGTGCATGATTATAACTGTGTTCAGCAGGAGAATCAGGTTGGGACAATGGAGTAAGGAGCCAAGAGTAGCAGCCGTAACCCCCATCACCTGAAAAACAGATATAGTCAACATTAGGACATATGTTAGATTATTCAAACACCTCCTCCAAAATCTAGCCTGTGGTTAAAAGACATACACACATAACATTTTCAACATACCCAACAGCCAGCCATCAGGCATTTGTCCCTCCTCAAATTTTTCGAAGAGCGATGACTGACTGAGGATGAAGGAGTCATGGCAGGCACCAGGGTAACCTGCAACAACACTCATTATTTTTAATTTTGCATCACAGACCACCTGGACATTAGTTGATTGATCAAGATGCCTATTAGTATAGATATACTGGCGGCCCTTAGGTGATCTCAGCTGAACGTGTGTGCAATCTATGGCCCCAAGCACATTGGGCATGCCTGCAAGCTCATAGAAAGCTACCCTGACAGCACTCCACTCCGACTCCTCAGTAGGGAAGCAGATTGAGGCTTTAATGTGTGGCTCCAACACATCCAAAACCTGAGTGGACATTAAAGAAGCTAAGGTGAGTGTCATGTTAGGTATTCTCTACAATACTGTGGTGTTTCAACTTACACAAGCAACACTTAGCCAGAACCGCATAGGTATTTTTAGACTCACCTGCATCAAATATCTTGAAAAGGTGGGCTGTGAGATCCCAATGACGTCGCCTGCCACAGCCTGGAAGCTCCCAGTAGCCATAAAGTGTAACACAGCCAGGAGTTTGTGTAGGCCTGAGACAGAGCGAGAGCGTGCTGTCTCAGGGTCTATGCCCAGTTTGACAAGGTCATACAGGTGGAAAATGTTGTTTCTATTTAGGCGGAACATCTGTATGACCCTATCATCGGACAATGCATTTAAGTTTAAACGCCCTCTAAATAAACGAGGCTGGCGCAGCCTCCGCGGTACCTGGACAACCTGTTGGCCATGTTCACTTACCTGGTCCTGATTCCTGGAAGCCTCATGGAGCAGTCTAACGTATCCCACAGCCAACAAAAAAACATTGCCACACACCACAGCAGCCATTTCAGAGTGAGAGTAGTTCAGAATGTGCCTGAAACACTTTTATAGGCCCAAAAAATCAGATGGGAGTAATGGATAATTAAGTTCACATGTAAACGCGATTTTCAAAGGCTGGCGCGTTTTTTTTTAGCCAAAAAATGCGACTCGTAATTTTATGCGGCCGCAATAGCATTTTCACGGCAGCAAATACAATTACGAATGGTTAGTAAATGACCGAGATTCGTCTCTAAACAGGCGTAATTTGACCGATGGTGTATTCATTCGTAATTTTTTACATGAACTTCACAAAAAATACGAATGCCCTCATCACTGCCGTGATTAGTGTTTAGTAAATGACCGAGATTAACCGAGATGACACTTTGAAGAAAAAACGGCATCTCGGTCAAAATCGGGAGCTTAGTAAATATACCCCATGGTGGTATATAGAGTTGAGCTACATTTTTGTGTTACATGCAAATGCGGTCAATATTTTCTTTGCATTGAATTAAAATGACTTTGCGCTCCTTGTTCTGGTGTAAATTTGGGGATGATATTGATATCCCAGCAGTTGAGATCATGATGATCCGAATGTCGACAGGACATCCTGACATTCAAAATCCAGACAGATCCCAGTGACTATTTTAATGCTAACCCTAACCCCTCTTCTAAATTTAACCCACCCCTCCCACAGCCTAACCCTAACTGCCCCTCCCCCACATCCTAACCCTCTCCACCTAGTGCTTAACCCTACCCCTAAATCTAACCCTACCCATCAGGATGCTGCTGTATGCATTCTGGTCATCTGGATTTCAAATGTCGGGATCCTGACTGCATCCCATATGTTTGCACCCTTAGGTTGATTTAGTTCCTAACTAAATAATTCCCTCTAGTATGTTGCCAGTAGCTAAAGAATGCAGCAGTTACTGTATCTTCTTTGGGTAAGTCAGAAAAGGGCACTTATCAACTTGTATAAACTGTAGGTTCCCCTGGAATGTGTAATGTCATGTGCCTATTTTTGTGCAAATTATCCTATTTTGCCGGAAGCTCACATGTCAAAATGGTGCACTCTATCTCTATGAAGTATGCAACATTTAGCATCTACTGATGGGACAGATAAATGCTCCATGGGGTTCCAAGAGGTGGTCTGGACACAATCATGCACCTTGTATTGTGCTCACATTTCAAAATACATTTAGAAATATTAATTTTCAAAGGCAAGGCATTGTAATAAAATTGAAAAGCACCCATTTGTGTTAGCAGGTGATCACAGAACCTCCTCCCGGCACATAGATATAATTATTTTGGGTGTCCATAAGCGGACCAAGAAGGCCCACTAAACTTTTAGTGAGACAAAATTGGATAGAGGGTAAGCCCAGCTACAGTTGGGGACACCTGGTAAAATTAACAAAACCACATATTAATACATAATTTCTATTTATTTGCTAAAAAAAAGGTAATGTGGCACGTGTAAATGTTTGGGCACACATCCAGTTATTTCATTAATATTGTTTTTTTCAAGGCCTCAAAACTCAACTCATTAGACTAACTTACAGTAAGCTATGTGAAGACGATTCCATAGTTGTATAATGCACTGACCCTTCTAAACGCTCAGGATCTTGTGTCTGCTTTCAACAACCAAGGACTCTAAGCAGCTGAAAAATGACTTTAAAACAAAGATAATTGACTGTTACAAACAGGGGCGTCGGAATGGGGGGGGCAAGGGGGCAGTTCGCTCCCCCCAAACATGAGAGAGGCGCCATCCACCCGGATCCAGAAGCTGCAGCGGAGACCTTTGTGTACCGCTCAGCGAGTCTGCAAAGCAGGGAGGCACTGACCTTGAGAGGCGCTCTCCCCGCTCTGCAACTCTGCTGTATTCCGCAGCTGCTGCTAGATGCTGATAGCGCCGCTGTCTGTCATACCATTTGACAAGCGCATTGCCTGTCAAATGGTATGACAGGAAGCGGCGCTGTCAGCGTCTAGCATAGCTCCCCAGCTGCCCTGGATAATTACATAAAAACTCCGGATTACCTGCTGCCGCCGCGTCAGGAAGTTTTGGGGCAGGACCTAGCAGAGACCTGGAATCGAGGGTTTAAGTGCTGGCAACCCCTCTGCTGATTAACCGGAAGTGGCACCCGACACCCGGACAGACTCTAGAAGGACCCTTGCAGTCCATCCCGCCCGCAAGTGCTCTCTGGCGGTGACTGCAGGAGTGAGGAGAGCGCTTCAGAACTAGAGCTCACCCGCTATAACGGGGCCGCGGAGGAGAGCTTGCATAGCAGGGATGTGCAGTGAGTCACTGCAGGACAGCCTCGCAGCACACCTGCTCCCCACACACATAGAGACAAATGTTCCTGCCCTAGCATTCACTATTAGGGTCTGCGGGGAGCAAGGGATTGCTGTGCACCCGCATCTCCACACAGAGGTTAAAGTAGTGTAGCAGCATGTCGGGTAGCAGCTGTCGCTGGAAGAGATTCTTGCGCGGAGAGCAGCTCTGGCGGGAGACTTTACAATGTGGAGGCAGCTGGCTGGGAGCCCAGAGGAGCAGTGCCCATACCAAGGTGGGTGTCTGTGATTCTACCAACAGCGGCTCCATAGGCTTGAACTATGTGTAGGGAGGCATTGACCTGTTTGTGTGTGGTCTACTACTTATCCCTTTGTGTATGTGGCCTGGTACCGATCCCTGTTTGTGTGTGTGTACACTGGTACTGATCCCTATGTGTGTGTGTTTGTGCGCGCTGGTACCGATCCGTGTGTGTGTGTGTGTGTGTGTGTGTGTGTGTGAGATCTGGTACCGACCCCTATATGTGTGTGTGTGTTAGTGCACTGGTACCGATCCCTATGTGTGTGTGTGTGTGTGCACTAGTACCGATAGGCATGCCGTTAGGTGAAGCTAGACACGCCCTTTAGGTGGGGCATGGACCCTCCCATAGTGATGAGGTGCGCCGCATACAACATTATCAGGTCATCTAGAATCTCCCTGAAACTACTTTTCAAAAGTAGGCAAGTATGAATTAACTGTGTTGGTTTTAAAAGAAATTTAATAGGAATAAATAGAACCACACAAATAACATGTATGTGTGTGTATGTGTGTATGTATATATATATATATATATATATATAAAATAAAATCGGCATCAATGTGAATAAGTATTTAATGAATAACAGTAGGGGGGTGGGTTTGGGTGGCAGGTAGGAGGTGTTTGGGCTGTACTTGGCATAATGTGTTTAAGCAGCTCTACCTGGCGTTACTGTATCGTAATGTGTATTAGGGCCTCTGCTGTGGTGTATTGTGTATAAGGGGCTCTGCTGTGTGATGTACTGTGTATAAGGGTACTACTGTGCGCTGTACTGTGACTAACGGACGCTATTGTGTGGTGAAATGTGAGTAACGGACGCTACTGTGCAGTGTAATGTGAGTAATGGACGCCACTGTGTGCTGTAATGTGAGTAACGGACGCCACTCTGCGGTGAAATCTGACTAACAGATGCAATTGTGAAGTGTACTACAGTGGGCTTTTTGTGTATAAGGGGCACTACTTTGGGCATTGAGAAGTCACTACTATGTGGTGTAATGTGAATCAGGTTCACAATGTGCGGTGTAATGTGAATAAGATTGTGCTACTGTGTGGCGTAATTTGAATTGGTATTGTGTGGACATGCCCTTCCTTTTGAGACCACACCCCTTCGGCGTGTACTATCCCTTTATTAAATATGGGAGGCAGGGCACAAATTTATAGTTTGCAGGGGGGCTCCGAACACCCTAGCAACCGGCCCTGGTGTAAAGTAACAGTGGTGCCGGACGCACTGCTGCTAATACAGTGCGCGCAGTGCTAAAGCAGCCTGCGCCTGCCCAGTGTGCTCCGCCCCCATCACATCTACTGTAGTGTCTGCGCTCTGCAGGGACGTGCTGCCACCGGTGACAACAGAAGTAAGCAGCAGTATAGCTGTTTTCCCGGGGGAAAGGGGTAGGGAAAAGGAGCAGAAGAGGAAAAGATGCTCTACCAGAATAAAGACTCTTTGCACAGAGCTGCGGTTACCTAGCATAATGTGTATAATGGGCTCTACCTGGCATAATGTGTATAAGCTGCTCTACCTGGCATAATGTGTACAAGGTGCCACTCACTCCTAGCTACTCTATAGAGTTCCGTACAGGTACAAGTGACCTGTCTAAGGTGTCCAGAAGTTAGGGGCGCCAAACTGAGATTTTATCTTGCCCCCCCCAACCAAAAAACGTTCTGACCCCCCTGTTTACAAAGCATGGTAATTCTATAAAAAGATATCTAAATGCTTCATCTTGGAATTTACAAAGTCAGATAAATCATTACAGAATGAAAGATTCATTGAAATTAGCAATTTCTTGATGTCCCTCAGTCTCATAATTCATTTAATACATAAATTAAAAGAAAAATCAACATCATTATATTAGAGGGATTAAAGGGATTGTCCACTTTTGTGCCTTCTTTGTTTAGCTAATAAGGGGTATTCCAGAGAGCTGGCTCATGCTGGTCTGGCCTTGTTCTGGCATTTATTAAGACTCCTTCCACTACACCAGGGATCTCAAAATATTATTCTTGGAGGGCCATATTAAGAAAAAAAAATTGGATAGAGGGCCTCAAATATTTTCTCAGGTAGCTTCCCAGAAATTTGGTCAGGGATCTGTGCTGAGTAAATCTTATTCTAAGAAACACTGGGTACATGTATGAAGCAGTGAAAAGAGTGGAGAAGAACAGATGTAGCCACCTTTATCTTGAGTGGCTGCGGCGTTTGTCCCGTTCGAGCATACGCAGCGTACTGGGGCATAGCGAGGCGCGCCTAGTCACAGAGAGGCTATCTAATCGCACGGAGACAGACATTTGACGTTTGGCGTTACCTGTACGTGTAATACCTGCGATCATCCACCAGATGTCGCTTTTTACAATCACCACTGCGCATGCGTGTGGGCTCCTGTAAAATATAATACTGAAATACTGTACAGTACTGTATAGTAAGGACTACTTTACTAGTGCGTCTCGTTATGCTGCATCCCGCAGCCAAAGCAACCTAAAACCAGTAGTGTACACTGACGCAAATGGACGTGTTAGAAGTTCATTATTGCCTAATGATATTAGGAATATTGTACAGTATGTTAGCATCCTAATCCCGTAGCCATTTGTCTTAATCAAAACTAATGGATTTATTCATCTGTCTGCGGCGAAGTGGTGAAGTGTTCCGCTTCCTACAGTATACTCAGAGTCCCGTGTTCGATTCCTAAAGTACAGTACGAACGCATGTTAGTTTTTTCCAGACACTTTATAATTTTTTTTAATCACATAAACCAGGGCAAAGCTGCAGCAGATGTACTGTTAAGGTTCTATGCACCATACGGTACACATACAATTCTGTAGCAGGGCAGACTCAATTGAAATGGCTACTGCCTGTGACTCCATGGAGGCTCTCAGCTATGGAGCGAGTGATGACATAGATTTTGCGGACAACGGGGCAGTGCTGAAGGTGCGTCACAATCCCCTCGCTAAAATACATAGGGGCGATAGGAATAAGTGAGGTCTATGCTCATTACGGTACACTGGACTTGATCGCATAGCACACTGTCAAAATGGCCGTCGCCCCTGAACCCCCACTACGTGGCAGCCAGTGCTCGGAGATGGAGTGAGAGATAGTAGTGGAGTGAGAGATAGCAGTAGTCTTGAAGGCTACGGGGCAATGCTGAAGAAGCATCACAATCCCCTCGCCAAAGCGATAGGGATAAGCGAGGTCTATCATTATGGTACACCGGACTTGATCGCATAGCACACTGTCAAAATGGCCGTCGCCCCTGAACCCCCACTACGTGGCAGCCAGCGCTCGGAGATGGAGTGAGAGATAGTAGTGGAGTGAGAGATACAGTAGCAGTAGTCTTGAAGGCTACGGGGCAATGCTGAAGAAGCGTCACAATCCCCTCGCCAAAGCGATAGGGATAAGCGAGGTCTATCATTATGGTACACCGGACTTGATCGCATACAGTAGCACACTGTCAAAATGGCCATCGCCCCTGAACCCCCACAGCCGGAATTCGACCGCAATTGCATATACCATGTGACGTAAGCTTGTGTACAGTATCTGTCATGAGGTGTTTTTTTCACTGACACTATTATTTTTTTCTATTGTAATATACAGAGGCAGCAAACTAGCCAAACAGGAATAATCAGCTTCTGCTGAATAAAATGAGATGCTACAGTACATGCCTATATTCTGTGTGTGACTGCGGCTCTATGAAATGAAATCTGAAAATGTAAATATGAAATGCATTACTAATGTGCAGCATTATGTGTATAAGGTGTGCTACAATATTTTCTGGCATAACATAAGGAAAGGGCACTACTGCATGGTCTAATGCAGTGGTTCTCAAACTCGGTCCTCAGGACCCCACACAGTGCATGTTTTGCAGGTAAGTTCACAGGTGTACTGTATTAATTACTCACTGACACATTTTAAAAGGTCCATACATTAGGTGAAGCTAATTATTTCACTTGTGATTCTGTGAGACCTGCAAAACATGCACTGTGTGGGGTCCTGAGGACTGAGTTTGAGAACCTGTGGTCTAATGTAAATAAAGATCAATGTGGTGGGGTGTAATGTGAATAAGGGGCAATACTGTTAGGAGTAATGTGGTACTATCATATGATGTACTGTAACAAGAATAAGAGACACTACTGCATGATATAATGTGAATAAAGTTGCAGTACTGTGTTGTGTCATTTCATCTGGGGGTATTATTGTGTTACCATGCCCCTTCCCAGCAAGAACTTGCACTGTTTTGGGCTGGCACTAAATGTGCACATTGTTCCTACAGTATTTAAATTATAGGGGGTAGGAGCGCCAAAATGGGTGATGGTGCTGGGAAAGGGGTGCAGGGTTATAGGCGGAACTAGCATTTGTGCAAGAGAGCATCAGCCGAAATGTAGCCTAGGGCATCATGTTGGTTAGGGACGGCTCTGGTAATACTGTACAGTACAGTACTTTGCATTCAATAGAGATACTGTTTGCACACAGGTTTTACATGAGTCATTGGCAATGCTGCAGGAGTGTCTCATTAGGCAATCTAAAATATACCACGACTATGGGTGGGGATACAGTAGGTAAGTTCTGTCACCATAAGCTGTCTGCTGTGTATAGCAGATTTTCATCTGGGATGCATTTGTGTTTTTGTAATAAAAAAACAAAAAAACATTTTACTGTACATTTAGTGGATACAGTATTTCTCCCCCATAATGGCACATCATACTGTACAGTTACCCCCATGTACTGTACCGTACCATACTGTATAAGGTAATATTTATTGGAAAAAAATCAATATTAATGTAAAAAAAAGTATTTATTACAACATCCGATTGCATGTACTGTACTGATCAAAATGTTCAGTACTCTTATTCAGGACTTATAAAACAGAAAATAACTGTTCATACACATCAATAACATTACTACTGTATAATATTCAACATTAGTTTATGCAATAATCAGACAAAGGGAATTTTATAAACATTTTTAATAATGCACCAATTAAAAATTTTAAACATAAAATATAGTACAGAACTACATATTTGTGGCTTGACCATTTCTTTCGACTATAACAGGTAATACTTTATACAGGTGATTTATATAATTATTACAATGCTCAGGTGTGAGTACTTCTAGCCAAAATTTCTTTATCCCATCCAACAGCTGCTGTTTTGTTGTTGGCTTCGCAACACTCCTAATGTACCTCTTCAATTGAGCCCACACTAATTCAATTGGATTCATGTCTGGTGATCTATAAAAAAATAAAATAAAAAGAGTATAGAAAAAAAGTTAGTCAATTAATGACATTAAATAGAGAAAATTAAACATACGGTATTGTACTGTTTATTAAACCAAAAAATATATTTACAGTACTAGAGTGCTACCCAAAATTTTACTTGTTTATTCATGTCACAGTACTGTCCTTGATTCACGTTGTGTCACACAGTAGAGCACCTTATTCACGTTACTGTACTGTACGTCACAGTAGTGCAGTACAGTAGTAGTGCAGTAGTATATCCACATTACGTCACAAAGTAGAGATCTGCCACAGTCATGAACCTTATAACACATTATGCAAGAGTAATGCACGTCAGAACACATTAGGCCACTGTAACATCCCTTTGAATAATTTCTGCCACAGTAACGTCCCTTAGAACACTGTACTATCTGAAACACAAATCTCCCTTATAACCGAAAAATATTGACTGGAACTTTGGGAATAAAACACGGGACTGTCAGCGTGGGAGGCACTGCACAATACGACAAACTGCACATTACACTGCACAATACGCTGCAGGTACACTGCACGACACTGCATACTGTATGCACTGCACTGCGTAATACAACAAACTGCACATTACACTGCACGATACACTGCACTTTTCCCTGAAAAATATGATACAATGTACACTGCACAAAACACTGCAATTACCACATGTGTATACAGTACACTGCACGATGTGATTCACTATGCATTACAGTCACTGCACAATACCATATAGTGAATGTACACTGCATGACACGCTGCAATTACACAACACGATACACTGTGATATACTGCATATACTGTACACTGCATGACACACTGCACAATCGTAGACCACATGGATTGTAAAGAACTATATATACACACAAGTTAAAAAAATAATAATGGTTTTTGTAAAACTCATGTCGATCTTTTTCCATGTCAATTTAACGGCCATGTCAACCTAAAATATAACTGTTGTCAACCAATTTCAAAAGCCACACCATCTAGGTCGACACCAGATCTAGGTCGACATGGTGTCGACCTAGATGGTGTCACCTTTGACATGGATAGTAAATGTAAGAAAAATTTAAAAAGTGTAAAAAAAATACAACTGATGACCCTGTGACTGAAGTCCGTAGCTCTAACCACTGGGCTACTGCAGCTGTGAGAACAAATTGGTTCTCTATATATAGTTAACCTCTCTAGGATGCCATACCCATGCTGTTAGCCGCTGCCACTATCGAGGTGAGGAAACAATGGCCCTCATTCCGAGTTGATCGCTCGCAAGGCGATTTTAGCAGAGTTACACACGCTAAGCCGCCGCCTACTGGGAGTGAATCTTAGCTTCTTAAAATTGCGACCGATGTATTCGCAATATTGCGATTACAAACTACTTAGCAGTTTCAGAGTAGCTTCAGACTTACTCGGCATCTGCGATCAGTTCAGTGCTTGTCGTTCCTGGTTTGACGTCATAAACACACCCAGCGTTCGCCCAGACACTCCTCCGTTTCTCCGGCCACTCCTGCGTTTTTTCCGGAAACGGTAGCGTTTTTAACCACACGCCCCTGAAACGCCGTGTTTCCGCCCAGTAACACCCATTTCCTGTCAATCACATTACGATCGCCGGAGCGAAGAAAAAGCCGTGAGTAAAAATACTATCTTCATTGTTAAATTACTTGGCGCAGTCGCAGTGCGAATATTGCGCATGCGTACTAAGCGGAATTTCACTGCGATGCGATGAAATATACCGAGCGAACGACTCGGAATGAGGGCCAATGTTGATTACCATCAAATAATAAAAATTAAAAAAACTAAAAAATCAAATTATACTGTATCAAGGGTGGTCAAAAAAGTAGACATCTGATAACCCCTGTATATTCTATACTTTAGGAGCGCAAAGCTCATGAGCTCCATATGCTAACTATATAAACCATTTATATATATCTAAATTATAAGATCTTTAATATATATTTCCTTGATACCTCGTATACCGACAGCGGCAATCTGATGCTTATGTTTTTTATGTATTTTTACATCTTTCTCTATGAAGCTTATTTTGCTTTTTATTACTATCATCTGGCAACTATTTAATATATACACCTGATGTAAATCAATCAAATCAATCATTGAACAGATCATGTGCAAACGATTCAACCCAGGGTGAAACCCAACTATAACCTTCATGTGTGAATCAAGAGATTACAAAGCTGATTGGCTGTTGACCATTTAAATACATGCACACCTGAAAAACAGGTATCCACACCTCCTGAGGAAACCGCCGGTATCGTGGGCGGAGAAACGCGTAGAGGCTTACTTTCACTCCTGTCCACTGCTGGAGATCTTTATAGACTTTCCGTCTCTGAGACTGGGGATCCCTGGACGTTCTCTTATCACCCAACTGGAATAATTCTCTGCCAAATAAACCCCCGCTGTGCTTGAAAAGGCCCCGTTCTGCCGAGGTATCACGCTGTCTGCACGACTCTCCTTTCTGGACATCCTGACACAGCCACCGTCAGATGCTGAGAGCTACCTCCGCTGATTGTTATCGACGGGAACCAGCGCTTATAATAACGGGTGAGAACGGATTCTATCACCAGGGGTGAGCAATTGCAATCCAACTTTTCGTTCTAAACCTAACAACAGATTTCAAATTAAATTGTTGAGACTATTTTTACACCCCCCAACAGTACGGAAAGCAACCAGCTTACTCTATGATTGTGGACTGCAACTACACAATGGGCACTTAAGCCGTTTTTTAGCTAATTCATCCACTGTGAATGTGAAATATACTTATATATGTATATGTATTTGCACTATTTTTGTTTTTAAACTTCCAATAATTACTCAAAGTGGTTGTTTCCACCATATTTACTATTAAATGCTTTTTTATTTGATACCAGCGCTCCTTTAATGTTTTTTATTGAACATTAAACCATATACCTAAAAAAAATACAAATTGACCTTTTGACCCTGGTTAATGTTTGGGCCTCGTTTAACCATTTGTTTACCACAGATACAGTGCTGTATAGACCGGATACCTGCTGCTACAGCAGCCACCTGCTATAATGTACTGTACCTGTAACTACAATAACTTAAAGTACAGTAATCTACAGTGATGTACTGTACTTACAATCCCTTATGGCCTGAAGGCGCCTTGGAGTCCGGCGGACGAGGTCGCTCCACCTCCTCTGCAGCGACCTCACGGATCTCCTCCGGTTATATTTTCGGAGGATATCCCTGCTGGCCCTCCTGTAGGCCCGCACTTTCTCCTCGTTGCTGGCGAGACTTCTGTCCCGCCAGCGCACGAGGAGACGCAGCTCACCGAGCGCATAAGGACGGTCTCTTGCATCAGCCATGACTCCGTCCTTATGCGCACTGTACGTCTCAGACGTCGTGCGTCTCAGACGTCGTGCGTTCCACGCATTCAGCGACGCCCGCTGAGGATTCCCAATTTCATGTGTGAAAGTACAGCAAGCAGCGCCCTGCCCCCTCCCCATTGGTGTTGGTTTATGCCTTAGGGGACACGGACGCTCGCATTTGTAAAGCACAGTCTTTCCCATCGTCTCCCCCTACCCCCATCGCCCTTCCCCCCTGGGAGCCTACAATACTGTTTTGCTCACTCAGAATACACTCAATTCTACTCATTGCCGCTGGGTAGTGGCATTTAGCGTAAAGAATCGCTCCTGCAGATCTACTCTGATTTATGTGAAACTTGTGTGCATCCTTCCATTGGATGCACAGTATTAGAGACAAAAAAAATAATATTAAAGTGAATGTCACGGGAACACATAAACAAAAAAAAAAGTCTGGCACTTCCTTCCCATTGGTGATGGTTTATGCCGTAGGGGACTCGGACGCTCATATAATTGCATTTCAAAGCCACGGTATTTCCCATCGTCTCCCCCTACCCCCATCGCCCTTCCCCCCTGGGAGCCTACAATACTGTTTTGCTCACTCAGAATACACTCAATTCTACTCATTGCCGCTGGGTAGTGGCATTTAGCGTAAAGAATCGCTCCTGCAGATCTACTCTGATTTATGTGAAACTTGTGTGCATCCTTCCATTGGATGTACAGTATTAGAGGCAAAAAAAAAAATATTAAAGTGAATGTCACGGGAACACATAAAAAAAAAAAAGGCTGGCACTTCCTTCCCATTGGTGATGGTTTATGCCGTAGGGGACTCGGACGCTCATATAATTGCATTTCAAAGCCACGATATTTCCCATCGTCTCCCCCTACCCCCATCGCCCTTCCCCCCTGGGAGCCTGCATAGATCATGCAGTGGACAGGGAGGGAATTCAGGTCCTGTGCAATACACGAATGCTGAAAATCTACAGTACTGTTGTGCTCAACTCATTGCCGCTGTGTAGTTGCATTTAGCGTAAAGAATCGCTCCTGCAGATGTACTCTGATTTATATGTAACTTGTGTGCACCCTTCCATTGACTGTCTTACAATAAAAATAACATAATACAGTATATTATTACAATATAAAAAAAACAAAAGAAAACCATCCGGTCTCGAACCCTGGACCCCCAGCGTGGGAGGTGGGAGCCTTCATCGCTAGACCACGACGCCCGCTGAGGATTCCCAATTTCATGTGTGAAAGTACAGCAAGCAGTGCCCTGCCCCCTCCCCATTGGTGTTGGTTTATGCCTTAGGGGACACGGACGCTCTCGCATTTGTAAAGCACAGTCTTTCCCATCGTCTCCCCCTACCCCCATCGCCCTTCCCCCCTTGGAGCCTACAATACTGTTTTGCTCACTCAGAATACACTCAATTCTACTCATTGCCGCTGGGTAGTGGCATTAAGCGTAAAGAATCGCTCCTGCAGATCTACTCTGATTTATGTGAAACTTGTGTGCATCCTTCCATTGGATGTACAGTATTAGAGACAAAAAAAAAATATTAAAGTGAATGTCACGGGAACACATAAACAAAAAAAAAAGGCTGGCACTTCCTTCCCATTGGTGATGGTTTATGCCGTAGGGGACTCGGACGCTCATATAATTGCATTTCAAAGCCACGGTATTTCCCATCGTCTCCCCCTACCCCCATCGCCCTTCCCCCCTGGGAGCCTACAATACTGTTTTGCTCACTCAGAATACACTCAATTCTACTCATTGCCGCTGGGTAGTGGCATTTAGCGTAAAGAATCGCTCCTGCAGATCTACTCTGATTTATGTGAAACTCTTGTGCATCCTTCCATTGGATGTACAGTATTAGAGACAAAAAAAAAATATTAAAGTGAATGTCACGGGAACACATAAACAAAAAAAAAAGGCTGGCACTTCCTTCCCATTGGTGATGGTTTATGCCGTAGGGGACTCGGACGCTCATATAATTGCATTTCAAAGCCACGGTATTTCCCATCGTCTCCCCCTACCCCCATCGCCCTTCCCCCCTGGGAGCCTGCACAGATCATGCAGTGGACAGGGAGGGAATTCAGGTCCTGTGCAATACACGAATGCTGAAAATCTACAGTACTGTTTTGCTCAACTCATTGCCGCTGTGTAGTTGCATTTAGCGTAAAGAATCGCTCCTGCAGATGTACTCTGATTTATATGTAACTTGTGTGCACCCTTCCATTGACTGTCTTACAATAAAAATAACATAATACAGTATATTATTACAATATAAAAAAAAAAAAAAAAAAAACATCCGGTCTCGAACCCTGGACCCCCAGCGTGGGAGGTGGGAGCCTTCATCGCTAGACCACGACGCCCGCTGAGGATTCCCAATTTCATGTGTGAAAGTACAGCAAGCAGCGCCCTGCCCCCTCCCCATTGGTGTTGGTTTATGCCTTAGGGGACACAGACGCTCGCATTTGTAAAGCACAGTCTTTCCCATCGTCTCCCACTAGCCCATACCCATTATGCCTTAGGGAACTCAGATGCTCATTTACTGTACATGTATTTTAAAAGCACAGTGTTTATACATTGTATTGTGTGTTTATACTTTGTATTGTACATTCTTCCTTTTACACAATTACAGTAGTTGCGTCTCCATACAGTACAGTAGGTCACCATCTTTTTCCACCGCCTCCCGTTACGCCTACAGTATTGACATTACAGTCGTCACTGACCAATTGCCAGAGCTGTAGATCAATCCGCCGCTATACTGTATGATCGAAAGTACTGGATTAGTGGAGCATTAGCCACCCAGTGGTGGAGATGTGTAATGCATGCTGAGTATCTAGATCGCCTCAACGCGTCTGCCTGCGATTAAACTCAGCTATCACCCTAGCGTGACTAAACGGCCGTCTAGCTGGAGAATCGGTCAAGATGAAGGTGGCTACATCTGTATGCCAGTGGAGAAGTTGCCCATTGCAAACAATCAGCTGCTTCCTATAATTTTATAGAATGCACTTGATAAATGTTACTTAAAATCTAATTGGTTGCCATGGGCAACTTCTGCACTGGCTCACTTCTCCATTCTTTTCACTGTTTCATACAACTTCCCCACAAAAACTATAAGAAACTGTGATTAGATGCATAACATGCCACACAGCAATGCCCCCAATAAATAATATGCCACTCGGTAGTGCCCCTAATTGATAATATGCCACAGTAGTGCCCCCTTTTGTTTCGGCATATGGGGCTGAACAATTGCAGTCCCCAAACAAAACAAATGAGACAAAGCATCATCATTGGCCAGTTGTCTTCCTTGCCCATGCTTTACCAGTGTTTCTATCACTATATATATATATATATATATATATATAATGATATAATATAAATGCCTCTTTACTGGCAGTGTGCAATTGGCTTTCGAAGCATAAAGTGTTCTGATAGTTTTTTGATAATAGAGTAGAACTTTCCTGATTAACTTTTTTTTAGGGTTCTTTGGTGTGAGGTAAAAGTGCAGATTGTAATTTATGATAGGAGTTGTCTACTTTTTTTGGTGTTGTGTTTATTGAAACCTGGAGAAGCACTACTGCACAGTCTTCATGATGCTCCTTCATGTAGGCATCAAGGGGCTAATTCAGGCGATCGGTGGGTGCGTGCGCAGCGCCCTTCTTGCGCATGCGCCCGCACTTTCTGCAGGGGGTGCAGAAAATGCGATCACCTCTGCCTGTCAATCAGGCAGAGGAGGTCACGGGGCAGTCAGGGCGGCAATGCTCCGTTTCCAGGGTGGAGACAGAGTGTTGCGTGGACAGAGGCGGCCAAACGGTGGGCGGTACGGCATGAACGGGGACGTCACATGCAACTACCGCAATCGGGTACATGGCGGCGGGCACAGCTAAGCTAACAAGCAGAAACTGTGAAGCGTTCGCAATTTCTGCTTGTCGAGTGTGGGGGGGAGACAGCGGTCAGCATGCTGGGCAGCCTTGCCCTGCAATGGGCGGTCCCCAGAATGCTAGCAAAAGGATTGCAAATTCGGATAATTAGCAGAATTTGCAATCTTTACTGAATTAGGCTCCAAATCCTTTACCAAGATGCCCACCATTTTGTTTCTGCACATGCACGGCACCATCATGTCTCTGTGAAAGAGCTCCACAGTGGAACATGGACATGTTCCACTTAGCACAGTGAAACCCTGAAATATACTGCATTCCACACTTCAAATCAGTACTTGCATCCGCACCACTACCTACATACAGTCAAAAGCCGGTAGTCTGTATAGCCCGCTCAAGCTCCACTTCAGTCTGAGCGTTTGTTATATGTATAACTGTGAGCACGGGTGCACATCCACATTACTGCTAAATACATCACTCCCCTGGTTAAGTACTGTGCTGTTTTGTGACTTTGAGGGATTCGCTGCTGTATACCAATATTCTGCCATTAACATCGCCAATAGTCAGGAGCGGATTGGCCCACCAGGATACAGGTGAAGACCCTGGTTGGACGGTTCCATGTGTCTATCTGCGGGCTGGCTGACACTGGCAGTGGCTGGCAGCTCTGGCCAATGCGCTTCCGGGATTTGTATTCCAGCTGCTAGAACGCAACCCGGACGCTATCATCTGCACCACCTAGCGACTTCAGGATGCCATTAGCCAGGAGTAGTTGCTTAGCATGAAGGGCACTGCAGGTGGCTGCTGGGTTCTAGCAGCAGCAGGGCTAGGTCTCAGTGGGAACATGTGGCATGCACGTCCTTGCTTTGACCGGCGCCTCGCCCCCCTGCTTCAAGCAGAAATTGAGAACAGCACGCAATTTCGGCTTGTTAGCAGAAATTAAGGATGACTCCTGCCGGCGCAGCTTAGCTATGGCAACAGAAGTCCCGGCGCCATTTTTGTTGTCGCAGCCGCTGCGTGTGACGTCATGCAGCCGCTGCAGCTACACCCCCGACATGCCCCCGTTAGCGCGTACCAGCCCACCATTTGGGCTGGCACGGCCCCGCAACGCTCTATTCCACCCAGAAAACAGAGCATTGCTGCCCCCTCCCACCCTGCGACCGCCTCTGCCTGATTGACAGGCAGAGGCGATCGTAATTTCTGCGGCCCCCCCACAGAAATTGCGGGCACATGCGCAGTAGGGCCTGCTGCGCATGCGTCCATGGCCCCTCAGCAAAACTTCCATACGAATCGCTACTTGCGATTCATACTGAATTTGCCCCTATAACAACAACAAGTCCCTTACAGTGTTGCTGTGTTGTGCTGCATCAGACCAGTGGTAGTGTCCTGGCCATCTGTCATTCCAGTGACGAGGCAGTCACAGTGGTATACGCTGCTGCTATATGTCCACTGCTGCCGTATAATAATAATAATAATAATAACTACAACAAGTTCCTTACAGTGTTGCTGTGTTGTGCTGCATCAGACCAGTGGTAGTGTCCTGGCTATCAGTCATTCCAGTCATTCCTGTGCTGCTTGTTGTCTTATATAACTCCCAAAAAATAATGAAGAACAAAAATTTGGAGGATAAAATAGGGAAAGATCAAGAACCACTTCCTCCTAGTGCTGAAGCTGCTGCCACTAGCCATGACATAGACAATGAAATGCCATCAACGTCGTCTGCCAAGGCCGATGCCCAATGTGATAGCAGAGGGCATGTAAAATCCAAAAAGCCAAAGTTTAGTAAAAAGAACCAAAAAAAGAAATTTAAATCGTCTGAGGAGAAACGTAAACTTGCCAATATGCCATTTACGACACAGAGTGGCAAGGAACGGCTGAGGCCCTGGACTATAATCATGGCTAGTGGTTCAGCTTCACATGACGATGGAAGCCCTCTTCCTCCCGATAGAAAAATTAAAAGAGCTAAGCTGGAAAGAGCACAGAAAAGAACTGTGAGTTCTGAGATGGTATCACAAATCCCCAATGAGAGTCCAAGTGTGTCGGCGGTTTGCGATGCCTGACCTTCCCAACACTGAACGGGAAGAGGTGGCTCCTTCCACCATTTGCACGCCCCCTGCAAGTGCTGGAAGGAGCACCCACAATCCAGTTCCTGATATTGAAATTGAAAATGTCACTGTTGAAGTACACCAGGATGAGGATATGGGTGTTGCTGGAGCTGAGGAGGAAGTTGACGATAAGGATTCTGATGGTGATGTGGTTTGTTTAAGTCAGGCACCAGGGGAGACACCTGTTGTCCATGGGATGAAGAAGAACTTGTGATGCCAAGGCAAACTATCAAAAAAGCCGCCTCTTCGGTGTGGAATTATTTCTCCACAAATACGGACAACAGGTGTCAAGCCATCTGTTGCCTCTGTCAATCTGTAATAAGTAGGGGCAAGGATGTTAACTACCTAGGAACATCTTCCCTTATACGTCACTTGCAGCAAATTCATCATAAGTCAGTGTCAAGTTGTGAAACTTTGAGTAAGAGCATATGCAGCCCACTGACACCTAAATCCCTTCTTCCTCCTGTACCCAAGCTCCTGCAAGACACACCACCAACTTCCTCAACGTCAACTTCCTCCTCAGTCAAGTACGTCAGTAGTCCTGTGGGCCATTTCACTGTCCAGACTGAGGAGTCCTCTCCTAACCGGGATTCCTCCGGAGGATCCTTGAGTGGTACACCTGCTGTTGCTGCCGCCGCTGCTGTTGTTGCTGCTGGGAGTCGATCGTCATCCCAGAGGGGAAGTCGGAAGACCACTTGTACTACTTACAGTAAGCAACTGACTGTCCAACAGTCCTTTGTGAGGAAGATGAAATATGACAGCAGTCATCATTTTGCAAAGCGGATAACTGGGGCCTTGACAGCTATGTTGGTGTTAGTCGTGCATCCGGTATCCGCCATTAGTTCAGTGGTACTTAGAAAATTGTTTAAGGTACTGTGTCCCCGGTATCAAATCCCATCTAGGTTCCACTTCTCTAGGCAGGCAATACCGAGAATGTACACTGACGTCAGAAAAAGAGTCACCAGTGTCCTACAAAATGCGGTTGTATCCAGTGTCCACTTAACCACGGACATGTGGACAAGTGGAACAGGGCAGACTAAGGACTATATGACTATGACAGCCCACTGGGTAGATGTATTGCCTCCCGAAGCAACAACAACAGCAGTGGCACAGTAGCAGCATCTCGCAAACGCCAACTCGTTCCTAGGCAGGCTAAGGCTATGTATCACGCTTTCCATAAGAGGCACACTGCTGACAACCTCTTACGGAAAACTGAGAAACATCATTGCAGAATGGCTTACCCCAATTGGTCTTTCCTGGGGATTTGTGATATCAGACAACGCCACCAATATTGTGCATGCATTAGATCTGTGCAAACTCCAGCATGTCCAATGTTTTGCACATACAATTAATTTGGTGGTGCAGAGTTTTTTGAAAAATGACAGGGGTGTGCAGGAGATGCTGTCTGTGGCCCAAAAAATTGCGGGCCACTTTCAGCATTCTGCCACTGCGTGCCGAAGACTAGAGCACCAGCAAACACTCCTGAACCTGACCTGCCATCAACTGAATCAAGAGGTGGTAACGAGGTGGAATTCAACACTCTATATGCTTCAGAGGATGGAGGAGTAGCAAAAGGCCATTCATGCCTATAAATCCACCTACGATATAGGCAAAGGAGAGGTAATGCACCTGACTCAAGCACAGTGGAGAATGATTTCCGTCTTGTGCAAGGTTTACCAACCCTTTGAACTTGTCACACGAGAAGTCAGTTCAGACAAAGCCAGCTTGAGTTAGGTCATTTCCCTCATCAGGCTTTTGCAGAAGCAGCTGGAGGAATTGAAGGAGGAGCTAATAGGGAGCGATTCCGCAAAGTATGTGGGACTTATGGATGGAGCCCTTCATTCGCTTTGCCAGGATTCAAGGGTGGTCAATCTGTTGAAATCAGAGCACTAGATTTTGGCCACTGTGCTCGATCCTAGGTTTAAAACCTACGTTGTATCTCTCTTTCCAGCAGACACAAGTGTGCAGAGGTACAAAGACCTGTTGGTTAGTAAATTGTCAATTCAAGCGAAATGTGACCCGTCAACAGCTCGTCCTTCAATTTCTCCCGCCACTGGGGCTGCGAGGAAAAGGATGAGATTTCCTAGCCCACCTACTGGCGGTGATGCAGGGCAGTCAGGAGCGAAAGCTGATATCTGGTCTGGACTGAAGGACCTGCCAACGATTACTGACATGTCTGCTGTCACTGCATATGATTCTGTCACCATTGAAAGAATGGTGGAGGATTATATGAGTGACAGCATCCAAGTAGGCATGTCAGACAGTCCGTAAGTATACTGGCAGGAAAAAAAGGCACTTTGGAGGCCCTTGCACAAACTGGCTTTATTTTACCTAAATTTCCCCTTTCCAGTGTGTACTCCGAAAGAGTGTTTAGTGCAGCCAGTAACCTTGTCAGCGATCGGCGTAGGAGGTTACTTCTACTAAATGTGGAGAAGATGATGTTCATCAAAATGAATTATAAATTCTTCCGGGAAGACCTTTACCAGCAATTGCCTCCAGAAAGTACACCTGTGATGGTGGATTCCAGTGGGGACAAATGAATACTCTGTGAGGAGGAGGATGTACACAGTGAAAGGAATGAGGAATCGGAGGATGAGGTCGACGTCTTGCCTCTGTAGAGCCAATCTGTGCAAGGAGAGATTGATTGCTTCTTTTTTGGTGGGGGCCCAAACAAACCAGTCATTTCAGCCAGTCGTGTGGCAGACCCTGTGGCTGAAATGATTGGTTTGTTAAAGTGTGCATGTCCTGTTTATACAACATCTGGGTGGGTGGGAGGGCCCAAGGACAATTCCATCTTGCACCTCTTTTTCTTCTTTGCATCATGTGCTGTTTGGGGACTAGTTTTTTTAAGTGCCATCCTTTCTGTAACTGCAGTGCCACTCCTAGATGGGCCAGGTGTTTGTGCCACACACTTGTGTCGCTTAGCTTGGCCATCCAGCTACCTCATTGCACCTCTTTTTCTTCTTTGCATCATGTGCTGTTTGGGGCCTATTTTTTAAATCTGCTATCCTGTCTGCCACTGCAGTGCCACTCCTAGATGGGCCAGGTGTTTGTGCCGCACACTTGTGTCACTTAGCTTAGTCACACAGCCACCTCGGTGCAATTTTTAGGCCTAAAAACAATATTGGGGGTAATTCCAAGTTGATCGCAGCAGGAAATTTTTTAGCGGTTGTAAAAAACCATGTGCACTGCAGGGGAGGCAGATATAACGTGCAGAAAGCCAGAAAGAGTTAGATTTGGGTGTGTTATTTTATTTCTGTGGAGGGTAAATACTGGCTGCTTTATTTTTACACTGCAAATTATATTGCAGATTGAACACACCACACCCAAATCTAACTCTCTCTGCGCATGTTATATCTGCCTCCCCTGCAGTGCACATGGTTTTGCCCAACTGCTAAAAAATTTCCTGCTGCGATCAACTTGGAATTACCCCCATTGTGAGGTGCGAGGTTTTCAGAATAGACTGGAAATGAGTGGAAATGAATGTCACCCGCTGCGATGATCCAGCTTGGAGCTGATGTCAGGAACCCTCCTCTTCAACAGCTGGGCACGCCTGCATTTTTCCAGACACTCCTCGGAAATGGCGAGTTGCCACCCAGGTCTGCCTTCTGCCTGTCAACCTTCTTGCGTTCGCCGCTGCGAACGGCTTCTTCATAAGGTTCATCGCTGGCGACCGACATGCCTGCGCATTGCCATCCGCGTGCACACGCAGTTCAGATCCGTTCACACAGCTGCAAGAAATTGCAGTGTGCGAACGGATCGGAATGACCCCCTTAGTTACAGCTGGAGCAGGGACATGCAGTCAGGGGATGCAGGGGAGGCAGTGCCTCCCCTGTCATTAATGATTAAAATGATATAAAGAAGATGCTTATGACACATATTCTGTGTCATAAGTATCTGCTTTATATTAATCGAATCATTATCCCTACCTAAGTGTGAATGGGAAAGGTATGGGAAGGGGAATGGGGGTGGGCGGGGCCTAGCAATGGGCATTAAAAGCCTATTGAAAATACATGGGAAAGTGGCACCATTAGAGGTTCCGCTTTCATACAGGGATGTGCTTTCAACCCCTGAAAGCACGCCCTTTCAGTGAGGCCACAGTGATTGGCCAGCGGATCCGTCACTGGATCCGCTGTCAATCACTGTGTGGGCGCGGCGGAGGTGCTGGCGGCGGAGGTGCGGGTGGTGGAGGTGCGGGTGGCGGAGATGCAGGCGGAGGTGTGGGCGGCGGTGCAGAGTTTGGCAGCGGAGCGGTACCAATTTCAAAAATGTCACCTCAGCGTAATTTTTTTAATTCAAGATGGCCACTCGCTGCATCATCGCCCTGCCCCCTGCGGCTGGCTTATATAAGTCAGCGCGAGGCAACGGTGTGTCAGTCCGACGGTGGAGAGCTCCTGAAGGCAGAAGACACCGGAAGTCCTGGATGAGCGGTGGCTATGCAAAAGAGTTTAAAGGCCGCCGCCTCCCAGGTGAAGGCGCCGAAGGAAGATGTCGGATGCTCTGGGGAGGCGGCGGCCATGCAAAAGAGCTTAAAGGCCACCACCCCCAGGTGAAGACCCTGACTAATAAACTTATTTTTTAAAGATAGTGTGGTGTTTTTATTTTAATATTTTCTTTACAGGTGGACTACAGGTGCCAGCGGGCCATTTATGTCCGGGCATGCTGGCACTTGTGGTTCTCCAAGTGCCAGCATGCTGGGGCAGGCTTGCTTGGACCTGTAGGCCACCTGTAAAGAACAATGGCCCTCATTCCGAGTTGATTGCTCGCTAGCTGCTTTTAGCAGCAGTGCACACGCTAGGCCGCCGCCCTCTGGGAGTGTATCTTAGCTTAGCAAAAGTGCGAACGAAAGGTTAGCAGAACTGCTCGTAAAAATTTTCATGCAGTTTCTGAGCAGCTCCAAACCTACTCCTACCTTGCGATCACTTCAGTCTGTTTAGTTCCTGCTTTGACGTCACAAACACGCCCTGCGTTCGGCCAGCCACTCCCCCGTTTCCCCAGGCATGCCTGCGTTTTTACCTGACACGCCTGCGTTTTTTAGCACACTCCCGGAAAATGGCCAGTTACCACCCAGAAACACTCACTTCCTGTCAATCACTCACCGATCAACAGAGCGACAGAAAAGTGTTGCTCGACCTTGTGTAAAACTGCTTAGTTTTGTGTGAAAGTACTTCGCGCGTGCGTACTGCGGCCCGTACGCATGCGCAGAAATGCCGCTTTTTTACCTAATTACCGCACTGCGACCGAAAGCAGTTAGCGATCAACTCGGAATGAGGGCCAATATTACTATTCTTTACAGTTGGACTACAGGTGCCAGCAGGCCATTTATGTCCGGGCATGCTGGCACTTGTGGTTCTCCAAGTGCCAGCATGCTGGGGCAGGCTTGCTGGGACCTGTAGGCCACCTGTAAAGAAAAATATTAACAATGAACCCCGCACCCACCGCCACCAGGGGTGCGGGGCATAGCACTGGGCTAGCAGCCCAGTGCTGGTTATTGCTCGGGAGGGAGACACCATTTTTATTTTTTGGGGTCCCCACTTCCGAGGAATTCCAACCCTGGGCTGACTAGTTTGGGGGGGCAGATTAGTAAGTTAGGGGTGGTTAGCTGCTTGTGCCTCCCCAGCCACTGACCTCACCGCACGCCACTGAGCCTGAGGCATCACAGTATTTGCTTTATTGATACACACTGGGGTATGGCCTGAGGCATCACAGTACTTGTGTTATGGATACACAGTAGGGTATGGCCTGCAGCGTCACAGTACTTGTATGTATACACCGGTGTATGGCCTGTAACGTCACAGTACTTGTATGGATACACTGGGGTATGGCCTGTAGCATCACAGTTCTCCTATGGATACACTGGGGTACAGCACCAAAAAAACAATTGTTTTTAACCTTTTTTTTACATATTTTTTTACTTTTTTAACTTTTGTTGACTTTTTTAATTCTTTTATCTTTTTTACTTTTTTCCTATTTTTTCCTACTTTTTTTAAACTAATTATTTTTTTAAACTTTTTAATTTATTTTTTTAAACTAGAGCAGATGCACACTGAACAGGTGTGTTGGTAGCACTGGAGCAGATGGACACCGGACAGGTGTGTCGGCAAAACTGAAGTGGTTGGACAGTTTGCAGCACTGGAGCAGATGGACACTGTACAGGAGTGGATGAAAGCAAAAGCAACCACTTGAGTGTATGGTCAGAGCACAGCACAGCCCCTGGATGGACACAGCACAGCCCCTGGATAGACACAGCACAGCCCCTGGATAGACGGCACACCCCTGGATGGGCAGCACAGACCCTGGAAAGATACAGCACAGCCCCTGGACGAACAGCACAGCCCCTGGATTTACTCAGCAAAGGCCCTGGGATGGACACAACTCAGCCACACAGCTAAGTAGAGCACAGACTGAATGATGCAAATGGCGCTGATCATTATGGTAAGGGACATGTATGCAATCCAAAGCCTGTGAGAAACCAACGCCAGGATTGATGACATTTTGCCTCATTTTGGGAACATAGGGGGTAATTCCAAGTAGATCGCAGCAAGAATTTAGTTAGCAATTGGGCAAAACCATGTGCACTGCAGGGGAGGCAGATATAACATGTGCAGAGAGAGTTAGATTTGGGTGGGTTATTTTATTTCTGTGCAGGGTAAATACTGGGTGCTTTATTTTTACACTGCAAATTAGATTGCAGATTGAACACACCCCACCCAAATCTAACTCTCTCTGCAAATGTTATATCTGTCTACCCTGCAGTGCACATGGTTTTGCCCAGTTGCTAACTAAATTCCTGCTGCAATCAACTTGGAATTACCCCCATAGGTCCTCATTCCGAGTTGTTCGCTCGTTATTTTCCTTCGCAACAGTGTGATTTTCCGCTAACTGCGCATGCGCAATATTCGCACTGCGGCCGCGCCAAGTAAATTTACTAAGAAGTTTGGTAATTTACTCACGGCATTACGAGGTTTTTTCTTCGTTCTGCTGATCGTAATGTGATTGACAGGAAGTGGGTGTTTCTGGGCGGAAACTGGCCGTTTTATGGGAGTGTGTGAAAAAACGCTGCCTTTTCTGGGAAAAACGCGGGAGTGGCTGGAGAAACGGGGGAGTGGCTGGGCGAACGCTGGGTGTGTTTGTGACGTCAAACCAGGAACGACAAGCACTGAACTGATCGCACTGGAAGTGTAAGTCTCGAGCTACTCAGAAACTGCAAAGAAAAATCTTTTCGCTATATTGTGAATACTTCGTTCGCAATTCTGATAAGCTAAGATTCACTCCCAGAGGGCGGCGGCTTAGCGTGTGCACTGCTGCGAAAAGCGGCTAGCGAGCGAACAACTCGGAATGAGGGCCATAGTCAGGTAGGAAACCCTGAGCCAGACTCGGATCCCCCTCAGATCTGTTATGTTTGGGTGGGTCCAGTTCTCAGAGAACTTGACCCGCTGATCTCTATTTATCATACACAACAAGTTTTAACATTTACAACAAGTTTTATCACTAATTTTTTTTAAATGTCCAAAATTCTCCTATCCAGCAATAATGTGTTGCCAGAAAAGGTTGGGGCTGGGAGACCTACGTTGGGGATCCTGGCAGTCAGCACACCGACCCCGGGATCCCAGGAGCAGAATGCCGGTGGGGGGAGCACAACAAAGCACCTTGGGGGCTTGCTGTGCTCACCACGCAGTGGGCTCGGTGGCTCGCTGTGCTCGCCACAGGTTCTTTTCCCACTGTATGGGTGTCGTGGACGCCCACAAGTGGAAAAAATCCCTGTTACTCAGCATGCCAACTGTTGGGCGTTCGGTCGCTCGGGATTCCAGCATCAGCATTGTGACCACCGGGATCCCGAGCACCGGTCACATGACCGCATCCTGCCAGAAATGGTATGGAAATGTATTTACTGTAACTCTCACTCTTATTCAAGAGGCCGACTTTTGGGCGCTCGGTCGCTCGGGATTCCAGCATCAGCATTGTGACCACCGGGATCCCGAGCACCGGTCACATGACCGCATCCTGCCATAAATGGTATGGAAATGTATTTACTGTAACTCTCACTCTTATTCAAGAGGCAGGGACAGATGGTTTTCCTGTGAAGAGTTTTCCTCATCTATTGGAAATTTTGAATCAACTTAATTTATAATATGATGCAGCGCAACTCAAAATGGTTTTCTGGAGAACTGAGAAAAATGTGCCATTTGATTTTGCTTATGACACTTTGCTTTACCGCCACAGCTGCAGCAGAAGAACCGTCACAGTGCATTAGAAAAGCTTTGGCCTTTGAAATTCAAAAATAAATAAGGTCAAATGAATCTATCTAAACATTATCACACTTGGAACAACTTGATAAAAAAAAACTGAACAACCCAGACTGTCTCAAGAACAACACACTGAGGTTGCTAAAGATTGGAGCTGTCAGAGCAAAGTGTGCTTTATTAGCAGAAGGCGAAGTATTGCTTGTCAAAATGAAGTGTTTTATTAAAGTTGCCATGTAAATAATAGATTGAGAACCAAGGACCTAGCTCTACAAAGCTACATGGTTGGCAAGCCCAATTTGTCACAGCCTGTCAAAGACGCCATACGGGTTTCAATACATGGCATTTTTATTTATATATCACATCTGAAATGTTGATTTCAGAAACAAGAAAAATGTTTTGATTTTTTTCTGTAATGAGGAAAAATATAGTTTGGTTAGCTCTATTCTGGTGCTAGTCAGAAATGTGAATTTTCTTGGATAAACTGTCTCCAATAACCATTCGAGATTACAAAACAAAAACGAATACAACTACTGTACTCTACATATCAAGGCCAAATCACCCAGTAGGCAACATGGGAATCCACAGGCATGACTGGAGTTAGCAATGGTCTATAGCAGGCCACCCCCACTAGTGCCCTGCTTCCCAGGGGCTGGCCCCTTCCCTCAGACCAGCCACCAATGCACTTCCTGTCAGTTTGAATCAGTCTGGCCATTCTCTGACTTAACAAGGTCTTTTTGCACACAGTACTGCCTGACACTTAATATTTATTTTCTTATTCTGTCCACCATTCTCTGTAAACTAGAGAGTATGTGTGTGAAAATCCCATGAGATCCGTAGTGTGCCTGTACTGTCTTAAATTCAGGATTAGGTACAATTGTTCTTACACCTATGAATGTAGTGTAGGTTTCACTTGAGTCTTAAGCAGGGTACACTCTAGAGCAGACATTCCCAACCACGGTCCTCAAGGCACACCAACAGTGCAGGTTTTAGTGATATCCAGGCTGCAGCACAGATGGTTAAATCAAAATAACTAAGCTACTAATTAAGTCACCTGTGCTGAAGCCTGGATATCACAAAAACCTGCACTGTTAGTGTGCCTTGAGGACCGTGGTTGGGAATGCCTGCTCTAGAGTGATGTCAGCACAATATGCCATTTCATAATGACATATTACCTACATCACTCAGTGTGTACGGGGATTGCACGTTCCCGCGGATGCTAGCGACATGCTTGATTGAATGTGATGCACGTCCAACTAAGCATTGTAGCTCGCGCCATGTGGTATTCCGGAACGTGTTTGTTCCGACCTTCATTAGCATCGCTCCAGTGTGTAAACATGATCTAGAACTGACAGGAATTTATTCCGACGTCGGAACAAATCCCCGTTGCTCTAGTGTGTACCCAGCATTAAGGGTAAATTTACTAAAGGTCAATATTAATTGATTTTACATTGATCTAAATCAATGTTGTGTTTCAGTGGCTAAAACGCACATCTAGTAACAGAAGATTTTTATTTTATTTTTTATCAATAAATGTTAGTAAATGAGTAATTTAGTCCCTGAAACACAACATCTGTTAAAAAAGAATTTTAAAAAAATATACCCTTTAGAGCATATTTAAGTGACTATGGACCTCATTCAGTTTGGATCACTATTAAGACAGAAAGTGCGATTTTCTCAGTCCTGCTTCTGCTAAAAACAGCATGTGAAGAGCAGACCAGAATGGAAAAAGATGACCACCTATGCATTCACAAATGTGCATATGATGTCGCATAATTGCGATGCATACGCAAAATTGAGTACCATCGACAGTTGTAGTTGACCCAGGGCAACTCAGAATAATGATAATGCAGTCGCACCGATGCCATGTTTTTAGTCACAATTCATTGCAACTGACGTAAGATAAACACCCCGAAAACGGCCATGATCTCCCTGCTATAACGCCATTTAACATCCCACAAATGTACACTATCTGGCAATCGCTATGCGAATGCATCTTGCTGGACCTGTGAGCGCATTGCAATCGCATTGCGGCTCTGACACATGCTCAATGCATACACAGCACATACGCAGGTCGTCCAATAATCAGCCGATTTGCGATTTTCCTAAATTGCAACTGAAGCTGATTAAAGCCCTATGTTTTCAAAGTGCATTTAACGAGAGTCGAAACACCTTACAATACTTTGCTATCATGTGCTTCTCTTCAGGGACTTACTAAGTTTGAAGAAGGTGGAAATTAAACAACATGTAACCAAACTATAGTCAACCAAATCTTCATAATCTTCGTAGGAGCAAAAAACATTATAGGTGATGAGTGCGATATAGGGATGGCCATCAACAGATTAACTATCAGTGAGACAGATGGCCGCCATCCAACATTATTATTATTCATTATTTATAATGCACCACAAGGGATCCGCAACGCCCAATTGCAGACTACATAAACGAATAATCAAAACAATAAAACAGTGACTTACAGTTGAAGACAATATAGGACAAGTACAGGGTAAATAAACATAGCTACATCAGCAGACAACACTGAAATAAGTATAAGGTGGCAGAAATCCACAGAATTTGGTGGCATTGAAGATGGTTTAAGTAAGAAAAGGATAAGCACATAAGGGAAGAGGTAAGAACCTACCTTCTAAAGGGGAGGGGCAGACAGACAGGTGACACAGATGGGGTAGACAGTGAGCATGGAACAGAGGGTTAGGATGAGATTTGTCTGGGTCTGGTGAAAAAGTGGGTCTTGAGAGCCGTTTGAAGTTTTGTAGAGAGGTGAAGAGTCTGAGGGGGAAAGGTAGGGAATTCCAGAGAAAGGGAGCAGCATGTGAAAAATCTTGGAAGTAATATATGGGAATATTACACAAGCAAAGGAAAAAAGTACTGTATAATGGGTGCACTTTATACAGTGCTTTTTTCCTCTGCTTGTGTAATACTGTATTCCTAACCTTGCTTTAGTCAGTGGCACCACTACTTGAATAATAAAACAATTTCATAAGAACTCAGGGGAATATCTATAGCTAATAATTGATATAAGTGTGCAGATACAAAACCATTTGTTTAGGTAGGAGTGGGAGGAAGAAATCAGTAGGCAGGAGAGGTGGCATGCATTAGCAGAGTGAAGAGGACAGGTGGGAATGTAAAGGGAGATAACGTCAGAGATGTTAATGGGAATAGGAGTCGGTGAGGGCTTTGTAAGTGAGTGTGATAAGCTTGATTTGGATTCTGAAAGGGAAGGGAAGACAGTGAAGGGCATGTAAGAGAGGGGAGTTGGACTTATATATAAGGAACCGCGAATCACCGCCATTTTCGCTCCAGTCCTGGAGAGTGTAGTGAGAGGACGTGTCTCCTCAGTGTCTGTGTGGGAAAGTGGTGTGGTGCTTGGGGTGGTGACCTGCTCTTATGTGTCAAAAAGGATATCCTGGAGCTAGAAAAGGTTCAAAGGCGGGCGACCAAACTAATTAAGGGTATGGAGACACTGGAATACGAGGAAAGGCTTGCAAGACTAGGCACGTTTACACTGGAAAAGAGGAGATTAAGAGGGGACATGATCAACATTTACAAATATATAAGGGGACAATATACAGATCTTGCGCAGGACCAGTTTCTGGTTAGATCAACACAGAGAACTTGTGGACAATCGCTCAGGTTAGAGGAGAGGAGATTCCACACAATACGGCGTAAAGGCTTTTTTACGGTAAGGACGATACGTGTTTGGAATTCCCTGCCTGAGGGAGTTGTAATGGCCAACTCAGTCAACACCTTTAAGAATGGGTTAGATATATTCCTAATGGATAAGGATATCCAGGGTTACGGGGCATAGTCACGCACTATGGTTATTATAAAAAAGAGGGGTAAATCGGAACGGCAGTCAGCAATTTCAGTCAAAATTTTATACAAGATAATCGTTCATAGGAGACCACAAATAGGTTGAACCCGATGGACAATTGTCTTTTTTCAACCTTAGATACTATGTTACTATTTACTATGTATTCCAGTGCTGTCTTGTGCTGCATCAGTCCAGTGGTGGTGTCTTGTGCTGCATCAGTCCAGTCACAGTGGTGGTGTACTGTGCTGCCATAAGTCCAGTGCTGCTGTATAAGTCCAGTCCAGTGGTGCTGTCTTGTGCTGCATCAGTCCAGTGGTGGTGTCCGGTGCTGCCATAAGACCAGTGCTGCTGCTGTATAAGTCCAGTGCAGTGGTGCTGTGTTGTGCTGCATCAGTCCAGTGGTGGTGTCCTATGCTGCCATAAGTCCAGTGGTTGTGTCCTGTGCTGCCATAAGTCCAGTGCTGCTGCTGTATAAGTCCAGTGCAGTGGTGCTGTGTTGTGCTGCATCAGTCCAGTGGTGGTGCCCTGTGCTGCCATAAGTCCAGTGGTGGTGTCCTGTGCTGCTATAAGTCCAGTGCTGCTGCTGTATAAGTCCAGTGCAGTGGTGCTGTGTTGTGCTGCATCAGTCAAGTAGTGGTGTCATGTGCTGCCATAAATCCACTGGTGGTGTCCTGTGTTGCCATAAGTCCAGGGCTGCTGTCGTATAAGTCCAGGGGTACTGCTGTATAAGTCCAGTGCAGTGGTGCTGTGTTGTGCTGCATCAGTCCAGTGGTGATGTCCTGTGCTGCCATAAGTCCAGTGGTTGTGTCCTGTGCTGCCATAAGTCCAGTGCTGCTGCTGTATAAGTCCAGTGCAGTGGTACTGTGTTGTACTGCATCAGTCCAGTGGTGGTGTCCTGTGCTGCCATAAGTCCAGTGGTGGTGTACTGTGCTGCCATAAGTCCAGTGCTGCTGCTGTATAAGTCCAGTACAGTGGTGCTGTGTTGTGCTGCATCAGTCCAGTAGTGGTGTCCTGTGCTGCCATAAATCCAGTGGTGGTGTCCTGTGTTGCTATAAGTCCAGTGCTGCTGTCATATAAGTCCAGGGGTACTGCCCTATAAGTCCAGGGGTACCGCTGTATAAGTCCAGTCCAGTGGTACTGCCATATAAATCCAGTGGTTCTGCTGTATAAGTCCAGTCCAGTGGTGCTGCCGTATAAGTCCAGTCCAGTGGTACTGCCGTATAAGTCCAGTGGTACTGCTGTATAAGTCCAGTCCAGTGGTACTGCCATATAAGTCCAGTGGTACTGCCGTATAAGGCCAGTGGCACTGCCGTATATATGTCCAGTCCACTGGTACTGCCGTATAAGTCCAGTGGTACTGCCGTATACAGTAAGTCCAGAGGTACTGCCGTATAAGTCCAATGGTACTGCTGTATAAGTCTAGGGGTGCTGCCGTATAAGTCCAGGGGTACTGCCGTATAAGTTCAGTGGTACTGCCGTATAAGTCCAGTCAAGTGGTACTGCCATATAAGTCCAGTGGTGCTGTCGTATAAGTCCAGAAGTACTGTCGTATAAGTCCAGTGGTACTGCCGTATAAGTCCAGTGGTACTGCTGTATTAGTCCAGTCCAGTGGTACTGCCATATAAATCCAGTGGTTCTGCCGTATAAGTTCAGTGGTACTGCCGTATAAGTTCAGAGGTACTGTCATGTAAGTCCAGCGGTACTGCCGTATAAGTCCAGTGGTACTGCCGTATAAGTCCAGGGGTCCTGCCATATAAGTGCAGGGGTACTGCAGTATAAGTCCAGTGGTACTGCCGTATAAGTCCAGTCCAGTGGTACTGCCGTATAAGTCCAGTGGTACTGCCGTATAAGTCCAGGGGTCCTGCCATATAAGTGCAGGGATACTGCAGTATAAGTCCAGTCCAGTGGTACTGCCGTATAAGTCCAGTGGTACTGCCGTATAAGTCCAGTGGTACTGCCGTATAAGTCCAGTCCAGTGGCACTGCCGTATAAGTCCAGTGTTACTGCCATATAAGTCCAGTGGTTCTGCCATATAAGTCCAGTCCAGTGGTACTGCCGTATTAGTCCAGTGGTGCTGCCGTATAAGTCCAGTGGAACTGCCATATAAGTCCAGTGGAACTGCCATATAAGTCCAGGGGTACTGCCGTATAAGTCCAGGGGTACTGCCGTATAAGTCCAGGGGTACTGCCGTATAAGTCCAGGGGTACTGCAGTATAAGTCCAGTGGTGCTGTCCTGTACTGTATATTACTTACTTCAAATAAAGGGGTTAGTACAGAGGTTCCCAAACTGTGTGCCGTGGCTCCCTGGGGTGCCTCGGGACACTTGCAGGGGTGCCCTGGGTTGGTGGTCCAGGACCAATTCAAATTATTCATGGTCAATATAATAGGCAAAACCAGTGCTGGTGGCTGCCAGCCATAAAATATGTGGCCAAACAAAAGCAAAGCTTGTCCCTCACCACACAACTGACCCTAAGGATGACATATAAACGCAATCTACTTAATGTAATATTTTTGGCCTAGGGGTGCGTGAAAAAAATTCTGATATTCTAGGGCGCTGTGATTCAAAAAATGCTCTCCTGTGCCGCATATTATTATAAACTCCAGAAAAATAATGGAGGACAAAATAGAGAAAGATCAAGAACCACTTCCTACTAGTGCTAAAGCTGCTGTCACTAGTCATAACATAGACGATGAAATGCCATCAATGTCGTCTGCCAAGGCCTATGCCCAATGTCATAGTAGAAGGCATGTAAAATTAAAAAGCCAAAGTTCAGTAAAATGACACAAAAAAAGAAATTGGAATCGTCTGAGGAGAAACATATACTTGCCAATATGCCATTTACGACACAGAGTGACAAAGAATGGCTAAGGCCCTGGCCTATGTTCATGACTAGTGGTTCAGCTTCACATGATGATGGAAGCCCTCATCCTCCCGCTAGAAAAATGTAAAGAGTTAAGCTGGCAAAAGGACAGCAAAGAACTGTGCATTCTAAGATGGTATCATAAATCCCCGAGGAGAGTCCATGTGTGTCGGCGGTTGCGATGCCTGACATTCCCAACACTGGATGGGAAGAGTTGGCTCCTTACACCATTTGCACGCCCTCTGCAAGTGCTGGAAGGAGCACCCACAGTCCAGTTTCTGATATTAAAATTGAAGATGTCACTGTTGAAGTACACCAGGATGAGGACATGGGTGTTGCTGGCGCTGAGGAGGAAGTTGACGAGGAGGATTCTGATGGTGGTGTGATTTATTTAAATCAGGCACCGGGGGAGACAGTTGTTGTCCATGGGATGAACAAGCCCTTTGTCAAGCCTGGACAAAATAGCAAAAAAGCCACCTCTTCAGTGTGGAATTATTTATCTACAAATCCGGACAACAGGTGTCAAGACCTGTGTTGCCTTTGTCAATCATTAATAAGTAGGGGTAACAAAGTTAACCACCTAGGAACATCCTCCCTTATATGTCACCTGCAGCTCATTCATCAGAAGTCATTGTCAAGTTCAGAAACTAAAATCCCTTCTTCCTCTTGTACCCAAACTCCTGCAAGCCACACCACCAACTCCCTCAACGTCAATTTTCTCCTCAGTCAGGAACATCAGTAGTTCTGCAGGCCATGTCACTGGCATGACTAACGAGTCCTCTCCTAACCGGGATTCCATTGCTGTTGTTGCTGCTGGGAGTCTATCGTCATCCCAGAGGGGAAGTCGGAAGACCACTTGTACTACTACTTCTAAGCAATTGACTGTCTAACAGTCCTTTTTGAGGAAGGTGAAATATGACAGCAGTCATCCTGTTGCAAAGCGGATAACTGAGGCCTTGACAGCTGTGTTTGTGTTAGACGTGCATCCAGTATCCGCCATTGGTGCAGTGGGATTTAGACAATTGATGGAGGTAGTGTGTAATCGGTACCAAATCCCATTTAGATTCCACTTCACTAGGAAAGCGATTCCCGGACTGTGCAGGGACATTAAGAAAAATGTCCTCAGTGTCCTGAAAAATGCGGTTGTACCCAGTGTCCACTTAACCACGGACATGTGGACAAGTGGAGCAGGGCAAACTAAGGACTACATGACTGTGACAGCCCACTGGGTAGATGTATTGCCTCATGCAGCAAATACAGCAGCAGCAGCAGCACCGGTAGCAGCATCTCATAAACGCCAGCTCGTTCCTAGGCAGGCTACGCTATGTTTCACCACTTTACGTAAGAGGCACACAGCTGATAACCTCTTACAGAATCTGAGGAACATCATTGCAGAATGGCTTACCCCAATTGGACTCTCCTGGGGATTTGTGATATCGGACAATGCCACCAATATTGTGCGTGCATTACATCTGGGCAAATTCCAGCATGTCCCATGTTTTGCATATACAATTAATGTGGTGGTGCAGAATTTTTTGAAAAATGACAGGGGTGTGCAGGAGATGCTGTCGGTGGCTCGAAAAATTGCGGCTCATTTTCAACATTCAGCCACTGCGTGCCGAAGACTGTAGCACCAGCAAACACTCCTGAACCTGACCTACCATCAACTGAAGCAAAAGGTGGTAACGAGCTGGAATTCAACACTCTATATGCTTCAGAGGATGGAGGAGCAGCAAAAGGCAATTCAAGCCTACACAACCACCTACGATATAGGCAAAGTAGGGGGAATGCACCTGACTCAAGCGCAGTGGAGAATGATTTCCGTGTTGTGCAAGGTTCTTCAACCCTTCGAACTTGCCACACGTGAAGACAGTTCAGACACTGCCAGCTTGAGTCAGGTCATTCCCCTCATCAGGTTTTTGCAGTAGCAGCTGGAGAAATTGAAGGAGGAGCTAAGACAGAGTGATTCCGCTAAGTATATGGGACTTGTGGCTGGAGCCCTTCATTCGTTTTGCCAGGATTCAAGGGTGGTCAATCTGTTGAAATCAGAGCACTACATTTTGGCCACCGTGATCGATCATAGGTTTAAAGTAGTGATGTGCACCGGAAATTTTCCGGGTTTTGTGTTTTGGTTTTGGATTCGGTTCCACGGCCGTGTTTTGGATTCGGACGTGTTTTGGCAAAACCTCCCTGAAAATTTTTTGTCGGATTCGGGTGTGTTTTGGATTCGGGTGTTTTTTTTACAAAGACCCCTCAAAAACAGCTTAAATCATAGAATTTGGGGGTCATTTTGATCCCATAGTATTATTAACCTCAATAACCATAATTTCCACTCATTTCCAGTCTATTCTGAACACCTCACAATATTATTTTAGTCCTAAAATTTGCACCGAGGTCGCTGGATGGCTAAGCTAAGCGACCCAAGTGGCCGACACAAACACCTGGCCCATCTAGGAGTGGCACTGCAGTGTCAGACAGGATGGCAGATTTAAAAAGTAGTCCCCAAACAGCAAATGATGCAAAGAAAAAAAGAGGTGCAATGAGGTAGCTGTGTGACTAAGCTAAGCGACCCAAGTGGCCGACACAAACACCTGGCCCATCTAGGAGTGGCACTGCAGGGTCAGACAAGATGGCAGATTTAAAAAAAAAAGTCCCCAAACAGCACATGATGCAAAGAAAAAAAGAGGTGCAATGAGGTAGCTGTGTGGCTAAGCTAAGCGACACAAGTGGCCGACACAAACACCTGGCCCATCTAGGAGTGGCACTGCAGTTTTCCAGCGAGAGGATGAGTGCTTCCATCCCCATGTGAATCTGAACCACTAGCCATGAATATAGGCCAGGGCTTCAGCCGTTCCTTGCCACTCCGTGTCGTAAATGGCATATTGGCAAGTTTACGCTTCTCATCAGACGCTTTTAATTTAGATTTTTGGGTCATTTTACTGAACTTTTGTAGTATACTTGACGACACAGAGGTAGAGCAATGGACTACTGTACCGTACTGCTATATATATACTGGTGGTCACAGCAACATTCTGCACTGTCCCCTCCTACTATATACTGCGCACAACTAAAATGCAGCACAGGTATGGATGCATAATATACTTGACAACACAGAGGTAGAGCAGTGAACTACTGTACGGTACTGCTATATATATACTGGTGGTCACAGCAACATTCTGCACTGTCCCCTCCTACTATATACTGCGCACAACTAAAATGCAGCACAGGTATGGATGCATAGTATACTTGACGACATAGAGGTAGAGCAGTGGACTACTGTACCGTACTTCTATATATATACTGGTGGTCACAGCAACATTCTGCACTGTCCCCTTCTACTATATACTGCGCACAACTAAAATGCAGCACAGGTATGGATGCATAGTATACTTGACGACACAGAGGTAGAGCAGTGGACTACTGTACCGTACTGCTATATATATACTGGTGGTTACAGCAACATTCTGCACTATCCCCTCCTACTATATACTGCGCACAACTAAAATGCAGCACAGGTATGGATGCATAGTATACTTGACGACACAGAGGTAGAGCAGTGGACTACTGTACCATACTGCTATATATATACTGGTGGTCACAGCAACATTCTGCACTGTCCCCTCCTACTATATACTGCGCACAACTAAAATGCAGCACAGGTATGGATGCTAGGTATACTTGACGACACAGAGGTAGAGCAGTGGACTACTGTACCGTACTGCTATATATATACTGGTGGTCACAGCAACATTCTGCACTATCCCCTCCTACTATATACTGCGCACAACTAAAATGCAGCACAGGTATGGATGCATAGTATACTTGACGACACAGAGGTAGAGCAGTGGACTACTGTACCATACTGCTATATATATACTGGTGGTCACAGCAACATTCTGCACTGTCCCCTCCTACTATATACTTCGCACAACTAAAATGCAGCACAGGTATGGATGCATAGTATACTTGACAACACAGAGGTAAAGCAGTGGACTACTGTACCGTACTGCTATATATATACTGGTGGTCACAGTATCATTCTGCATTGTCCCCTCCTACTATATACTGCGCACAACTAAAATGCAGCACAGGTATGGATGCATAGTATACTTGACGACACAGAGGTAGAGCAGTGGACTACTGTACCGTACTGCTATATATATACTGGTGGTCACAGCAACATTCTGCACTATCCCCTCCTACTATATACTGCGCACAACTAAAATGCAGCACAGGTATGGATGCATAGTATACTTGACGACACAGAGGTAGAGCAGTGGACTACTGTACCATACTGCTATATATATACTGGTGGTCACAGCAACATTCTGCACTGTCCCCTCCTACTATATACTTCGCACAACTAAAATGCAGCACAGGTATGGATGCATAGTATACTTGACAACACAGAGGTAAAGCAGTGGACTACTGTACCGTACTGCTATATATATACTGGTGGTCACAGCATCATTCTGCATTGTCCCCTCCTACTATATACTGCGCACAACTAAAATGCAGCACAGGTATGGATGCATAGTATACTTGACGACACAGAGGTAAAGCAGTGGACTACTGTACCGTACTGCTATATATATACTGGTGGTCACAGCAACATTCTGCACTGTCCCCTCCTACTATATACTGTGCACAGCTAAAATGCAGCACAGGTATGGATGCATAGTATACTTGACGACACAGAGGTAGAGCAGTGGACTACTGTACCGTACTGCTATATATATACTGGTGGTCACAGCAACATTCTGCACTGTCCTCCTACTATATACTACAATGCAGCACAGATATGGAGCGTTTTTCAGGCAGAGAACGTAGATATTTTCAGCACACTGAGCACAGATATTTGCAAGCACACTGAGCACAGACATTTGCAGCACATTGAGCAGATATTTGCAGCACACTGAACACAGAAACTGAGAGAACGCAGCCACGTTCTCTCGCTATCATCTCCAAAGTACGAGTGAAAATGGCGGCGACGCGCGGCTCCTTATATAAAATACGAATCTCGCGAGAATCCGACAGCGGAATGATGACGTTCGGGCGCGCTCGGGTTAACCGAGCAAGGCGGGAGATTCGAGTCTGCCTCGGAACCATGTAAAATGGGTGAAGTTCGGGGGGGTTCGGATACCGAGGAACCGAACCCGCTCATCACTAGTTTAAAGCCTACATTGTATCTCTCTTTCCGGCAGACACAAGTCTGCAGAGGTTCAAAGATCTGCTGGTGAGACAAATGTCCACTCAAGTGGAACGTGACCCGTCAACAGCTCCTCCTTCATTTTCTCCCTCAAATGGGGCTGTGAGGAAAATGATAAAATTTCCGAGCCCACCCGCTGGCGGTGATGCAGGGCAGTCAGGAGCAAGTGTTGACATCTGGTCCGGACTGATTACTGACATGTCTACTGTCACTGCATATGATGCTGTCACCATTGAAAGAATGGTGGAGGATTATATGGGTGACAGCATCTAAGTAGGCATGTCAGACAGTCCATATGTATACTGGCAGGAAAAATAGGCAATTTGGAGGCCCTTGAACAAACTGGCTTTATTTTTCCTAAGTTGCCCCCCCCTCCAGTGTGTACTCCGAAAGAGTGTTTAGTGCAGCCAGTTACCTTGTCAGCAATCAGAATAGGAGGTTACTTCCCCAAAATGTGGAGAAGATGATGTTCATCAAAATGAATTATAATTTCCTCCAGGAAGACCTTTACCTGTAATTGCCTCCAGAAAGTACACAGGGACCTGTGATGGTGGATTCCAGTGGGGACGAATTACTATTCTGTGAGGAGGAGGAGGATGTACACATTGAAAGGGGTGAGGAATCGGAGGATGAGGACGACATCTGTAGATCCAGTTTGTGCAAGGAGAGTTAAATTGCTTCTTTTTTGGTGGGGGGATTAATTGCTTCTTTTTCTATGACGTCCTAGTGGATGCTGGGAACTCCGTAAGGACCATGGGGAATAGACGGGCTCCGCAGGAGACTGGGCACTCTAAAAGAAAGATTAGGTACTATCTGGTGTGCACTGGCTCCTCCCTCTATGCCCCTCCTCTATGCCCTGGGGCCTTCTACCTCAGCACACCAGCGCCATTTTCTCTTCACAGCTCCGCTGGAAGGACGCTCCCCAGGCTCTCCCCTGCAGTATCCAATACAACAAGGGTAAAGAGGGGGGGCACATAAATTTAGGCGCAAATGTGATTATAATCAGCTATTGGGAAAAATCACGCTTTTTAGTGTAAATCCCTGTGTTATATAGCGCTGTGGTGTGTGCTGGCATACTCTCTCTCTGTCTCCCCAAAGGACTTTTGTGGGGTCCTGTCCTCAGTCAGAGCATTCCCTGTGTGTGTGCGGTGTGTCGGTACGGCTGTGTCGACATGTTTGATGAGGAGGGTTACGTGGAGGCGGAGCAAGAGCCGATAAGTGTGGTGTCGCCCCCGACGGGGCCGACACCGGAGTGGATGGATATGTGGAAGGTATTAACCGACAGTGTCAACTCCTTACATAAAAGGTTCAATGACGCAGCAGCCTTGGGACAGCCGGCATCTCAGCCCGCGCCTGCCCAGGCGTCTCAGAGGCCATCAGGGGCTCATAAACGCCCATAAGCTCAGATGGAAGACACAGATGTCGACACGGAGTCTGACTCCAGTGTAGATGAGGATGAGACAAATGTACAGTCCACAAGGGCCATCCGATGCATGATTACTGCAATGAAAAATGTATTGCACATTTCTGACATTATCCCGGTTACCACCAAAAAGGGTATTATGTTTGGGGAGAAAAAGCTGCCAGTGACTTTTCCCCCATCTGATGAGTTAAATGAATTGTGTGAAGAAGCGTGGTGTTCCCCTGATAAGAAACTAGTGATTTCTAAGAGGTTACTGATGGCGTACCCTTTCCCGGCAACGGACAGGTTACGTTGGGAAACATCCCCTAGGTTGGACAAGACGCTCACACGCTTATCAAAAAAGGTGGCACTGCCGTCTCAGGATACGGCCGCCCTAAAGAAGCCTGCGGATAGAAAGCAGGAGGCTATCCCTAAGTCTGTATATACACACTCAGGTACTATACTGAGACCTGCTATTGCTTAAGCATGGATGTGTAGTGCTGCAGCAGCATGGTCTGATACCCTGTCAGACAACATTGATTCCCTCGACAGGGATACTATTTTGCTAACCATAGAGCATATAAAGGACGTTGTCTTATATATGAGGGATTCACAGAGGGACATTTGCCGGCTGGCATCCAGAATTAACGCAATGTCCATTTCTGCCAGGAGGGTATTATGGACTCGGCAGTGGACAAGAGATGCTGATTCTAAAAGGCACATGGAGGTTTTGCCTTATAAAGGTGAGGAATTGTTTGGGGACGGTCTCTCGGACCTCGTATCCACAGCAACAGTTGGGAAGTCGACTTTTTTACCTCAGGTTCCCTCACAGCCTAAGAAAGCACCGTATTATCAAGTACAGTCCTTTCGGCCTCAGAAAGGCAAGCGGGTCAGAGGCGCATCCTTTCTGCCCAGAGGCAGGGGTAGAGGAAAGAAGCTGCACCAGGCAGCCAGTTCCCAGAAACAAAAATCCTCCCCTGCTTCCTCTAAATCCACCGCATGACGCTGGGGCTCCACAGGCAGAGCCAGGTGCGGTGGGGGCGCATCTCCGGAACTTCAGCAACCAGTGGGTACGCTCACAGGTGGATCTCTGGGCTGTACAAGTTGTATCTCAGGGATACAAGCTGGAGTTCGAGGCGACTCCCCCTCGCCGTTACCTCAAATCAGCCTTGCCAGCTGCTCCCAGGGAAAGGGAGGTGGTACTGGCGGCTATTCACAAGCTGTACCTCCAGCAGGTGATAATCAAGGTTCCCCTCCTTCAACAGGGACGGGGTTACTATTCCACAATGTTTGTGGTACCGAAACCAGACGGTTCGGTGAGACCCATTCTGAATTTAAAATCCTAGAACACTAATATAAGGAAGTTCAAGTTCAAAATGGAATCGCTCAGGGCGGTGATTGCAAGCCTGGAAGAGGGGGATTTTATGGTGTCACTGGACATCAAGGATGCTTACCTGCATGTCCCCATTTACCCACCTCACCAGGAGTACCTCAGGTTTGTGGTACAGGACTGTCATTACCAATTCCAGACGTTGCCGTTTGGTCTGTCCACGGCACCGAGAGTATTTACCAAGGTAATGGCCGAAATGATGATACTCCTTCGGAAGAAGGGAGTTATAATTATCCCATACTTGGATGATCTCCTTATAAAGGCGAGGTCCAAGGAGCAGTTGTTTGTCAGCGTAGCACTAGCTCGGGAAGTGTTGCAACAGCACGGCTGGATTCTGAATATCCCAAAGTCGCAGCTGATTCCTGCGACGCGTCTGCTGTTCTTGGGCATGATTCTGGACACAGAACAGAAGAAGGTGTTTCTCCCGGGGGGAGAAGGCCCAGGAATTGTCATCTCTGGTCAGGGACCTCCTGAAACCAAAACAGGTGTCGGTGCATCATTGCACGCGAGTCCTGGAAGAGATGGTGGCTTCTTACGAAGCAATTCCCTTCGGCAGATTCCATGCAAGGATCTTTCAGTGGGATCTGTTAGACAAATGGTCCGAATTGCATCTTCAGATGCATCGGTTGATCACCCTGTCCCCGAGGGCCAGGGTGTCTCTGCTGTGGTGGCTGCAGAGTGCTCATCTTCTCGAGGGCTGCAGATTCGGCATACAGGACTGGGTCCTGGTGACCACGGATGCAAGCCTCTGAGGATGGGGGGCAGTCACTCAGGGAAGGAACTTCCAAGGTCAGTGGTCAAGTCAGGAGACTTCACTACACATAAATATACTGGAACTAAGGGCCATTTACAACGCCCTGACTCAAGCAGAGCCCCTGCTTCAAAACCAACCGGTGCTGATTCAGTCAGACAACATCACGGCGGTCGCCCATGTAAACCGCCAGGGCGGCACAAGAAGCAGGATGGCGATGGCAGAAGCCACAAGGATTCTTCGATGGGCGGAGAATCACGTCCTAGCACTGTCAGCAGTGTTCATTCCGGGAGTGGACAACTGGGAAGCAGACTTCCTCAGCAGGCACGACCTCCACCCGGGAGAGTGGGGACTTCATCCAGAAGTCTTCACACTGATTGTAAATCGTTGAGAACTGCCACAGGTGGACATGATGGCGTCCCGCCTCAACAAAAAGCTAAAAAGATATTGTGCCAGGTCAAGGGACCCTCAGGCGATAGCTGTGGACGCCCTAGTGACACCGTGGGTGTACCAGTCGGTTTATGTGTTCCCTCCTCTTCCTCTCATACCCAAGGTACTGAGGATAATAAGAAAGAGAGGAGTAAGAACTATACTCATCGTTCCGGATTGGCCAAGAAAAACTTGGTACCCAGAACTACAAGAAATGATCTCAGAGGACCCATGGCCTCTGCCTCTCCGACAGGACCTGCTACAGCAGGGGCCCTGTCTGTTCCAAGACTTACCGCGGCTGCGTTTGACGGCATGGCGGTTGAACGCCGGATCCTGACGGAAAAGGGCATTCCAGATGAAGTGATTCCTACGCTGATAAAAGCTAGGAAGGATGTGACAGCAAAACATTATCACCGCATATGGCGGAAATATGTTGCTTGGTGTGAGGCCAGGAAGGCCCCAACAGAGGAATTCCAGCTGGGTCGATTTCTGCACTTCCTACAGTCAGGGGTGACTATGGGCCTAAAATTAGGGTCCATAAAGGTCCAGATTTCGGCCATATCTATTTTCTTTCAAAAAGAACTGGCTTCACTGCCTGAAGATCAGACGTTTGTTAAGGGAGTGCTGCATATTCAGCCCCCTTTTGTGCCTCCAGTGGCACCTTGGGATCTTAACGTAGTGTTGGATTTCCTGAAATCCCACTGGTTTGAGCCACTTAAGACCGTGGAGCTAAAGTATCTCACGTGGAAGGTGGTCATGCTGTTGGCCTTGGCTTCAGCTAGGCGCGTGTCAGAATTGGCGGCTTTGTCATGTAAAAGCCCATATCTGATTTTCCATATGGACAGGGCAGAATTGAGGACTTGTCCCCAATTTCTCCCAAAGGTGGTATCAGCGTTTCATTTGAACCAACCTATTGTGATGCCTGCGGCTACTCGGGACTTGGAGGATTCCAAGTTGCTGGACGTAGTCCGGGCCCTGAAAATTTATGTTTCCAGGACGGCTAGAGTCAGAAAAACTGACTCGCTATTTATCCTGCATGCACCCAACAAGCTGGGTGCTCCTGCTTCAAAGCAGACTATTGCTCGCTGGATCTGTAGCAAAATTCAGCTGGCACATTCTGCGGCTGGACTGCCGCATCCTAAATCAGTAAACGCCCATTCCACAAGGAAGGTGGGCTCTTCTTGGGCGGCTGCTCGAGGGGTCTCGGCTTTACAACTTTGCCAAGCTGCTACTTGGTCGGGTTCAAACACATTTGCTAAATTCTAAAAGTTTGATACCCTGGCTGAGGAGGACCTTGAGTTTGCTCATTCGGTGCTGCAGAGTCATCCGCACTCTCCCGCCCGTTTGGGAGCTTTGGTATAATCCCCATGGTCCTTACGGAGTTCCCAGCATCCACTAGGATGTCAGAGAAAATAAGAATTTACTCACCGGTAATTCTATTTCTCGTAGTCCGTAGTGGATGCTGGGCGCCCGTCCCAAGTGCGGACTCTCTGCAATACATGTATATAGTTATTGCTTAACTTAAGGGTTATTGTTATGAGCCATCTTTTGAATGAGGCTCAGTTTTTTGTTCATACTGTTAACTGGGTATAGTTATCACGAGTTGTACGGTGTGATTGGTGTGGCTGGTATGAGTCTTACCCTGGATTCCAAATCCTTTCCTTGTTGTGTCAGCTCTTCCGGGCACAGTTTCCCTAACTGAGGTCTGGAGGAGGGGCATAGAGGGAGGAGCCAGTGCACACCAGATAGTACCTAATCTTTCTTTTAGAGTGCCCAGTCTATTCCCCATGGTCCTTACGGAGTTCCCAGCATCCACTACGGACTACGAGAAATAGAATTACCGGTGAGTAAATTCTTATTTTTTGTGGGGTCCCAAACAAACCAATCATTTCAGCCACAGTCGTGTGGCATAACCTGTCGATGAAATGATAGGTTTGTTGAAGTGTGCATGTCCTGTTTATACAACATAAGGGTGGGTGGGAGGGCCCAAGCACAATTCCATATTGCACCTCTTTTTTTTTCTTTGCATTATGTGCTGTTTGGAGCCTAGTTTTTAAAACTGCCAACCTGTCTGCCACAGCAGTGCCACTCCTAGATGGGCCAGTGTTTGTGTCGCCTACTTGTGTCGCTTAGCTTAGTCATCCAGCTACCTCATTGCACCTCTTTTTTTTCTTTGCATTATGTTCTCTTTGGGGCCTAGCTTTTAAAAGTGCCATCCTGTCTGACTGCAGTGCCACTCCTAGATGGGCCAGGTGTTTGTGCCGCCCACTTGTGTCCCTTAGCTTAGTCATCCAGCGACCTCTGTGCAACCTTTTTTCCTAAAAACAATATTGTGAGGTGTGCGGTGTTCAGAATAGACTGGAAATGAGTGGAAATGAATGTTATTGAGGTTAATATTACCGTAGGATCAAAATTAAACCCAAATTCTGTGCTTTTAACTATTTTTGTGTTTTTTTTTAAAAATCATCCAAATCCAAAACCAAAACCTGAAAGGGTGGTTTTGGCAAAACCAATCCAGATCCAAAACACGAGCGGGGATCCGGATTCAAGCACAAAACATGAAAAGTGCCCGCAGCACGTCTCTTTTTTATATATATATATATATATATATATATATTCATAATAACCCTGTCTACCAGTGTAAAAAATAGAAAAAAATAACAAGTTGCACTCTCCAGTATCATCAATTTACTTAGAACTTTTTAATATCACCTCTACATATAAGGAGGATTCATCCACTAGGTATTAATTATTCAAATTTTTAGTCAGCAAAACAGACTTTTCCACATACATGTTACAATAAATTTTACATGGCATTATATATCACACAGCCAAACATTGTTTATGCCTAGCAAGGCTTGTTCTCATCCGGAATAATTTCCAATAATGTCCATCAATAGTAACATGTATCATCTATTGCTGTTTCACAAACATATTTTTCACAGTCCATAATCATAGTGTCTTAGGCTTAAACAACAAACGGTGTGTGTGTCGGTCGACTTCGGCTGCTCTCCGCGCCATTCAAGACATATTACCTATGTCCACAAAAACACAAAACATACAGTGTCCCAATGAATAACTTAAGCCACCATGCCGGGACCAGGCCACCCCACACTACCTGCACTGACATCCCCATACCTGTCCACCCTGACCGCTGGCGTGCGTTCCACACCACTGCGCATGTCTGTGCTCACCCTGTCAATGTTCCCGCTTCCCGGTGCTTTTCAACTCCCTTCAGACCGGTGTGTTGCACGCGTCAGCTGGTAGTTTACATCCTGTCATGGCGCAAAACTACAATACCCAGTTTACCATGCGCCAAACAGCGCCATCTTACTTCCTGTTGTATATGCGTGTCACCGTGCATTTCATCAGCTTAGACGGCTTCATATGCGCTATATAAACAAAACATTTAATATCCAACTTGACTTTTGACACATATTCAAACATAATAAACTAATTATTCCTTCAACAGCGCATATAGTATAAATGGGTTAGTGATGTCCCCCATAGTGGCTTTTACAGTGCATATACATATATAATATAAAACATCAGATATCCTAATAAAAACATTTACAATTCAATCAGACATAATAACAGAACTTAGATTAGACTCCCTATACATTATCACTGCATGAGGCTGTGATAGGGATTAAAAACACATGTTTTTTATGCACTGAGTGAAGTCTCCGAGTGCCGCTGCTTGCTTGGTATAAAGGATACATTTCTTCTTTTTCCAGAGGGCACCAGAGCTCTATACCATTGGATGGGGTGAGTGCCAATCCAAAAAGCTAACATATGGCAGCGCTCAATGTTATAAGTAGAGCAAAGGAGCTGGCATAACGGACACGAATAAAGAAAAAACGTGTATTAAATTGCAATTTAATACACGTTTTTTATTTATTCGTGTCCGTTATGCCATCTCCTTTGCTCTACTTATGTTTTAGTTTACAAGTAAGTCAGTCCCTTAGTACATTCTGCATAGGCTCAGCAGTTCATTAGAGGTCTTCGCAAGTGAAAGGGAGTCAAGCAGTAAATGGGACCAGACTAGTAAACTCCATAATACCAGACTGGGATGCTAATCTGTAGGAAGCACCCTTGATGAGGTATGTCCATTAACAGGATTGACAAATTCTGTAATTAAAAGAACAACCCCAGACGAAAGAAAAGGTTAACTAGTGTCATCGAATTGGTATAGCTCTATAGACTGATAGAGAGAGAGCCGTCACTGTGTTCCAAGAAACTAGCAAATGACTCAACCCTGGTTACTTGCATACCATTCGTATGATACCAGCCAGAGTGTAAATTTACTTAATAGCAGATTCACCTTGACTGGGGGTCAGAGATCCAAACGTCAAGAAGAGAGGATCAAAGTAGTGCAGAAACTGCTTGTTAATAATTCAATTGGGAGAGCGGATGCTGTCAGATGGATAGTACCTTGAATACACCAGTACAGTCTTATCATTAAGTGAGGAGCACTAGCCGAGAGACAATACTCCCTATTTTACCTAAAGCCTGACAGTGGACCCACATCCGGGTCAATCTATAATAATTCTCATGGGCCCCTACCATGCACGTGGACCATGGGCCCCTACCATGCCCGAGTCACTCATTAACTAATATAAAGTGGGGTTTTTGTATTGCATGCATATATTTTTATTGTATAGGCACCTTAGATAAGAGGGAGGGATTTCTTGAAATCCTATATTCTATATGTTTGCATAGTTTGTCAAATGTTAAATGCAACTGTGGTACTAATGTATCAAAACCCAGATAGTTGTTATACTTGCCATAGTTGTCGCTTGTACCACGATCCATGGAACCTGAAAGAAGAAGAATCATCATAGGAAATACACAAGTATCTTAAATAGGTAACATCGCATTTACACATATACTATGTATAGGCTTACCCAAGCGGGCCTATAGATATTATTCTAGCTTGGGTGGAGGCACTTATGTACTGATAGCCCCTGGGTGGTGAGAAAGAGGTTACATATATATATATATATATATATATATATAATAGATAATTTATTCTAGCCACCTGATTACTCCCCTAGTTCAAATGATACAGTAAATTAATCCAGCTCTGACAGTATGTGCTATATTTGTCCCCGAAAGAGTCCAATAATTATTGTTTCCAAAAGTATCTCATGTACTGTTCTGTACAACTTATTTCCAAAGCAAAAAGGCAGTCATCAGTCCTTGACCATACCACTAGAAATCTGTGTGTCCAGCAAAAATAAATCACAAGAAATCAGTTTATTAACATCAACGGTCCTATTTTTTTTTGCAAGTCTTACACTGACAGCTATACTTTACATCTGTGCTTATCGGTTATCTCTGTACACGTTTTGTTGATTAGTAAGGACTACTAGCCAGCAGATTCCCTAGTATTGTGACATCACACTTCCTCTGGATGCACAGTTACACACAAGCATCAAATAGCTCTGCCCAGTAGGTGACCAAGGAACTTATCACTTGCATATAGGGGAAGCAGTTGACTTCCCAACGAATGGGATCCCGGCGGCCGATATACCGACGCCAGGATCCCGAAGGAGGATGCAATCCCGGCGTCTAGATACCAACGCCGTACAGGATACCAGCGTCACAATACCGACAACCGTGTCCTGGTGCACGGGGGGGGGGGGAGTTTGGTTTAGGCAGGAGAAGGGGGTTAGGGTAAGGGGGCAGGGCCGGGAAGTTAGGGACCGGGGAGGGAGAGTTAGGTTTAGGCACATAGAAGGGGAGGTCAGGGTTAGGCATGAAGCGGGGGCGGTTTAGGCACCCACAAGGGAGGGTTAGGGTAGGGGACAGAGGAGGGTTAGGGTACTTTAGAGGGGGCTGTCAGGATTCTGATTGATGGGATGCCGCTGTCGGTATTCTGACCACCTGCTTATAGTCATTTTCTCCCTGCAAATTCTCAACAGTTCTCCAAAGATTAACCACAGTATTCTGTGTAGGAAGGAAGTGATATCCATTAGAGACACTTCCTCTTGTGAACGTGTTCTCATGTGATACATACCAGATTCTCTTTGATTGATCAAATTAAAAATATAATTCAACTAAGCTAGTGTTAGCTCTGACACACAAATACCTACAGTAGAACATGCTGTCCACATAGGACAAATAGATTGTTAAATGATGGACTGTATTCATTAACTACCTTGTCTGGATCCCAGTATATGACAATGGTATTTAATTTGTTAACTGGTAAAAACCCTGCAGCTGTTCAATTACAGGGTTAGACTGTCTAAATTATTAATGTCTCTGACACCGCTCCATACACTAGCATTTTTGAGCGGAACAATACTTGAGGTCACATCTATACGGAAATGAGGGTCACTCTCGTATGATAATTAAGTTAATATGATATGACAGTGAGATATCTTATATGTACACAAGAATACCTACATCATTTATCAGGACCCAATATAAGTCATCATTAAGTGACACTTAATTATAAGACGGGAAACTCAGTCCAAGAATCTCTCTTATTGGTCTTTCAAAAGCTGTGATGCACAGCAATTATCCTGAGTAATTAGATTTAATCTTGATTAAAATGCCCTTGAGATTGCATGCTCTTAAAATGGAAATGTTACATCATATATCTAAAAATGAGAATAATGTTTAATATATTGATATACCATTTGTTTTACATTATACAGATAGTTCAGTTCTGGAAGATGGTTTACTCTAAATAACAAATAGTTTGCTAAACTCTAGCTACATATACTATTTCTTAGTACTAAAAGAATTTTGTCTTCTTCTTCTTAATAATAATAATAATAATAATAATAATAAGAAGAAGAAGAAGAAGAAGAAGAACTATTTCATTTACAACTATTTAATTTATATTGTGCTATTCTCTTGCAAGACTTAAAGTGCTTTACATACATCAAACACATAGGGAGTCATTCTGACCCGTTCGCACGCAGCAGTTCCTCATTGCAGTGCGAACGGGTCAGAACTGCGCATTGCGCACACGCATCATTGCCCGGCGACATCCGTCACTGGGCAACGACGTGCACAGCGAAAAAAGAAGACGCAGCGCTGATCGCATGAAGATTGACAGCAGAGAGGCGTTCCGGGGTGGATACTCAGTGTTGGATGCCGTTTTTGAGGAGTGGTCATCCAAACGCAGGCGTGTCCAGGCAAATGGAGGGCGGATGTCTGACATCAAAGTCGGGAGGAACGTCGCTGGATCTGTCACACAGGGTAAGTAGCTCCAGCCTTACTCTTCAACTGCACAAAACATTTTTAGCTAAGCAGGGCTGCACAAGCAAACGCAGCCCTGCTAAGCTAAAATACACTCCCCCATAGGCGGAGATTAGTTGATCGCACCAGCAGCAAAAAGTTGTTGGCTGTGATCAACTCGGAATGACCCCCACATGGTACACTGTACAAAGGCATAAGAGCAAGAGTATGAAAACCTTACAGAAATAATAAGAACAACTAACCTAGAATGCACAATGGGCCTAATTCGTGTACTTATACAATGTTTGGGGGATTGTGCTGATGTTAGACCCATTCTGCGTATATGCAAAACGAGTCTTGCGATATCACTCACAGCTTCCTGTCTGCAGCAACATGATTGGCACGCTGTGGAAATTTGTGGGGTGGCGCATGGGTCTGCACCGTTTTGAAGATGTAATGAGTGCAGGGTCTGCGTCGTAGGATGCAGGCTTTCTGGACCACTGTGGCAGGATCCTACAAGCAGACTGTGTAAATTTCAGCTTACGAGGGCTGGCCAGTGCCTGTAACCATCAGGGATTGTGACCAATATAAGGTTGGTGCAGACCATGTTGGGTAATAACTTCTTCGGGTAATATTCCATTCATGGAAGGTACCAGGTGAGGCAGTCATCTTGGGCGCACTACATAGGATTACCCTGGATGGAATAGATCCCACCCAAAAGAGATGACACAAAATGGGTGATTGCAGTCTCCTAACGCTAGGGTAAGTATCCCAACATAACCGTCAGATCCATGTCATTTTTCATCCCATCCATGAGCAAACCAGGCAACCATGGTGGGCACACTACAAAGGTTATACTGTGGGCGGTTAGCCATACTGGGACCTGATACATACAAGGGAAAACTGACATTTGTGTCATAGGGATTTATTGTATACCCTACATGAGTAGAACCACATAAAGGTCGGGTGTGGATCATTAGATCGACAGTGTCTAGGTCGACAATGTTTAGGTCGACCACTATAGGTCGACAGTCACTAGGTCGACAGGGTTTCTAGGTTGACATGTGCTAGGTCAACAGGTCAAAAGGTCGACATGAGTTTTGTTGTTTTTGTTTTTGGTGTCGTTTTCTTCGTAGAGTGACCGGGAACCCCAATTAGTGCACCGTGTCCCGTCGCATGGCTCGCTTCACTCGCCATGCTTCGGGCAAGGTGCCTCGCTCCGCTACTGCTTCGCTCGGCACAGAATACCATTCCAATCGTAGTCCACGTGGATCGTTAAGTATGAAAAAGTAAAAAAAAAAGAACAACAATTTTAAAAACTCATGTCGACCTTTTGACCTGTCGACCTAGCACATGCCGACCTAGAAACCCTGTCGACCTTCCAACCCTATCGACCTAGTGACTGTCGGCCATAGTGGTCGACCTAAACATTGTCGACCTAGACAGTGTCGATCTTCAGACCGGATCCCATAAAGGTCACCCTGCCCATGGAGGAACCATCAATTTTTTTCATAGTACAGTGAACAGAACAACAAAGAATTTTTATTCAAAACAAATTATTTTACATTTTTTTTCTACAAATTTGTTTTGTTGGCTTAGAGCAGGGGTGGGCAATTATTTCAGCTGGGGGGCATTTAACACTTTTCAGTGAATATTCGCGGGCCGCACACAAAATATCTTGTATAAACAATACCTCTGCAGATATATCTATGGAAGGATCGGGCAGTGTGTTGTGCGTGCATTGCCTGATCCATCGTGATTGACGTCACAATGAATAATAAGAAGAAGAAGAAGAATGAGAAGAAAAAGAAGAAGAAGAAGAAGATTAACAACAAAAACAATAATCCTCCCCTTTATAAAGTAAGCTTTCACAAGAAGGGCCCTCTTCCTTCATGTGCTTTTTCGTCTCCTACTTAATTTATCTTCTTTTCAATATGCCCTTTGACAGCACCAAATCCCTCAGTTTTCTGCCGCCTTGATACTTATTTCAGTGTTGTCTGCTGATGCAGCTGTGATTATATACCCTGTACTTGTGCTATATTGTATTGAACTGTAAGTCACTGTCTTCTTGTTTTACTTTTTTGTTTTGTTTATGTACTCTGGATTTGGGCGCTGCGGATTCCATGTGGTGCCATATGAATAAAGGATAATAATAATAATAATAATAATAATAATAATAAAAAAACGTTTTACTAGAGATGAGCGGGTTCGGTTCGTCAAGATACGAACCCTCCCGAACTTCACCTAATTTACACGGTTCTGAGGCAGCCTCGGATCTTCCCGCCTTGCTCGGTTAACCCGAACGCGGCCGAACGTCATCATCCCGCTGTCGAATTCTCGCGAGATTCGTATCCTATATAAAGAGCCGCGCATCGCCGCCATTTTCCACTCGTGCATTGGAGATTGAGCGGAGAGGACGTGGCTGCGTTCTCTCCCTGAAAAGCTCCGTAATCTGTGCTCAGTGTTCTGCAAATATCTGTGCTCAGTGTGCTGCAAATATCTGTGCTCAGTGTGCTGAAAATATCTACGTTCTCTGCCTGAAAACACTCCATATCTGTACTCAGTGTGCTGCAAATATCTGTGCTCAGTGTGCTGCATTGTGGGGACTAGGGACCACCAGTATTATAGTAGTACAAAACAGTAGGCCATTGCTGTGTATTTTGCAGCTCTGTGTCAAGTATACTATCTCTGTGCTGCATTATTGTGAGCAGTATATAGTAGGACAGTGCAGCATTTTGGTAACCAGCAGTATACATATATAGTACAGTACAGTAGGCCATTGCTGTGTATCTTGCAGCTCTGTGTCAAGTATACTATCTCTGTGCTGCATTATTGTGACCAGTATATAGTAGGACAGTGCAGCATTTTGGTGACCAGCAGTATACATATATAGTACAGTACAGTAGGCCATTGCTGTGTATATTGCAGCTCTGTGTCAAGTATACTATCTCTGTGCTGCATTATTGTGACCAGTATATAGTAGGACAGTGCAGCATTTTGGTGACCAACAGTATACATATATAGTACAGTACAGTAGGCCATTGCTGTGTATCTTGCTGCTCTGTGTCAAGTATACTAGCTCTGTGCTGCATTATTGTGACCAGTATGTATACTGTACTGTGCGATGTGTGTTATACACCTGGTGATTTTATACATCCTGTAATCTGTACTGAGTGATGTGTGAGATACACCTGGGGATTATACACCCTATATTATTATTATTATTATCCTTTATTTATATGGCGCCACAAGGGTTTTTGTCATTTTCTTCCAGTGATTTGGATCAATAATACCATTGATTAGAACGAATAATTCCTGTGATATTGAGGTGTTTGTGTCGCTTAGCTGTCCAGCGACCACAGTGCACCTCTTTTTCTCTTTTCTTTGCATCATGTGCTGTTTGGGGACTATTTTTTGAAGTGCCATCCTGTCTGACACTGCAGTGCCACTCCTAGATGGGCCAGGTGTTTGTGTCGGCCACTTGGGTCGCTTAGCTTAGCCATCCAGCAACCTTGGTGCACCTCTTTTTTTCTTTGCATCATGTGCTGTTTGGGGCCTATTTTTTAAATCTGGCATCCTGTCTGACACTGCAGTGCCACTTCTAGGTGGGCCAGGTGTTTGTGTCGGCCACTTGGGTCGCTTAGCTTAGCCATCCAGCAACCTTGGTGCACCTCTTTTTTTCTTTGCATCATGTGCTGCTTGGGGCCTATTTTTTAAATCTGCCATCCAGTCTGACACTGCAGTGCCACTCCTAGATGGTCCAGGTGTTTATGTCGGCCACTTGGGTCGCTTAGCTTAGCCATCCAGCGACCTTGGTGCACCTCTTTTTTTCTTTGCATCATGTGCTGCTTGGGGCCTATTTTTTAAATCTGCCATCCTCTCTGACACTGCAGTGCCACTCCTAGATGGTCCAGGTGTTTATGTCGGACACTTGGGTCGCTTAGCTTAGCCATCCAGCGACCTTGGTGCACCTCTTTTTTTCTTTGCATCATGTGCTGTTTGGGCATATTTTTTAAATCTGCCATCCTGTCTGACACTGCAGTGCCACTCCTAGATGGGCCAGGTGTTTGTGTCGGCCACTTGGGTCGCTTAGCTTAGCCATCCAGCGACCTTGGTGCACCTCTTTTTTTCTTTGCATTATGTGCTGTGTGGGGCCTATTTTTTAAATCTGCCATCCTGTCTGACACTGCAGTGCCACTCGTAGATGTGCCAGGTGTTTGTGTCGGCCACTTGGGTTGCTTAGCTTAGCCATCCAGCGACCTCGGTGCAAATTTTAGGACTAAAAATAATATTGTGAGGTGTGAGGTATTCAGAATAGACTGGAAATTAGTGGAAATTATGATTATTGAGGTTAATAATACTATGGGACCAAAATGACCCCCAAATTGTATGATTTAAGCTGTTTTTGTAAAAAAAAACACCCTGAATCCAAAACACACCCGAATCCGACAAAAAAATTTCAGGGAGGTTTTGCCAAAACGCGTCCGAATCCAAAACATGGCCGCGGAACCGAATCCAAAACCAAAACACTACTAAGAATGCAGTGATGGATACTTTCAACGTTTCATTAAATATGAAAAAAGGTCTACCTTATGCGCTCTTCTTGATTCAGGTGCCTGGTGCCGTATATTTAAACTTCCCGCTGCTTGCTGCTGTTTGCTGCCCACATCCACTCTCTAGCCCCACCCCCAACACCGCCCAGCATCTGATGTAATGCCGGCTGACGTGATGCGTCACATGACACAACAGCGAGGCCGCAACTAGATTCTCCTCAGCGGCTCAGGCGGCTTGCAGGTACTACAGCGCAATGACAAACAGCTCATCCAGTCAGGCTGCTTGTCATTGCGCACTGACGGGAAGCAGCGGGCCACGCAGGATCAGGTCCGCGGGCCATATTTTATCCACCCATAGCTTAGAGCAATGTTTCCAAACTTTTTGGCTACTGTCCTCTTTGTGCCATAGGCTCATTCCCAGTGCTGTGACCCTTTTTGAAGACAAAACACAAAACATTAATTGCTAACTTTAAATTATTCAAAATGCCTGTCATGATTAAAACCTTATACATGTGATAAACCTTTAGGATCAGAACTCATATTCTGTATTCATCTATAGCAGCCGCCTTTCCCTTAAAATCTGATATGCTTTCCAGTTCTTGGATGCCACTAGGGCTAGGCAATGGTGGACGTTCCAACGTGGCTCCTGAAGAGCAGCAATGCCTGGAGCATCCTGAGGATGATCAGAGTGGATGTACAGACCGCAGGGTTGATGTCCAGAGCTAGACTTAAGCAAGGGCCATGGGGCAGTGACGGAGCGCCACCTAGAACCTTGCACTTTGTGTGACAGCACCGCTTGTACATCCATAGTCAAAGTGTTGCTACTAGGACCACAGCATGCATAGCAGTGCGTTATCACACCAGACAGTGTTCACAAACAAGGACAAGGTAGACAAAATAAAGATGTGAAAGCAAAGCATAGGCAGCACACTGCTCATGAAATCTTAAAATTGAGTGGGAAAAGAGCACAACTGTGGGTCTAATTTACTATGAATGGCTATTGAGGCTGTGATAGCAATTTTCACAAATCTGTTATTGCAAAAACCTGCATGTGAAGAGCTGCTCAGAAAGGATAAAAGATGCCCACTATACATTTGCAAATCTGCGTATACATTAGCAGATTTGCAATGCATATACAAAAAATGAGCAACATGGGCCTAATTCAGACCTGATTACTCCTCCTTCGTTTTTGCAGAGGTCTGCGATCAGATAGCCACCACCCATAGAGAGTGAAAACCCACCCGTGCAAGTGTGCGAATGCATGCTAATGCCGTGCAAAAACTTCGCCAGACAGCGGACATCTGCAAATCCATTTGCATCTCACCATCAAATGTTTTTTCTATTCTGTGCAGTCTGTGCGTAGCCCAGGACTTACTCCTACAGTGCGATACAAACAGGCTTATCGGGATCGTGGCCGGAGCTGACATCACACAACCACCCTGAAAACGTTTGGGAACGCCTGCATTTTTCCTGACACTCCCAGAAAACGGCCAGTTACTACCCACATACATCCTCTTCCTGTCAATCACCTTGCGTACACCTAGCGATCTAAATTTTGGCACCATTCTGTCATTGTTTGGGCTCACGCGTGTGCATTGCGGTGCACGCGCAGTCATTCGATAATCGGCCGCTGTGCGATTTCGCACAACAGCGTTCAGGTCTGAATTAAGCCCCATAGACATTTGCGGTTGACCCCCAGCATGCTCAACTTAATGAGAATGCAGTCACACCAGGAGCCATATTTTTTGAACGCAGCATTTGCAGATGACGTCAGATACACTCCCCGAAAATGACCATGACACGCTTGCGTTTTCCCAACCACTCCAAACAAACGCCATGTTACCACCCATGAACAGTCACTTCCTGGCAATGAAAATGCATACGCTTTACAATTAAGTTGCAAACACAAGGCAATCTAATTTTGCCCTTCATGCACACGCAATGCGTTAGCAGCGCATGTGCAGTCTGCCAATAATCGCTCACTGTATGCAAACTCACATTTGCAAATGATAGCGAATCAGGCCCTGTGACAAGAAGTGAGTTTCATGGTGGAGTATGGAATCATCCTGCAGACCTCTGCCTCTTAGCTGTCCCCACTTTGCTTTTTGTCATACTAGATCTATATGTAGCTATAAGGAATCATTTTTGGGGGTCGTTTGGGAAATAATAGTAAATATGCACAATTACCTCTTATTGCCACCTCCCTTTAGAATGTAAGCTCTCATGGCCAGGGTCTTTACCTTATATCTCACATATGTGGTGCCATGAGGAAGGGTACTAACTACCCAGGCCTGGGCATTTTGAAGAGGACCAGGTCCACCCCCCCAACACCACCGTCTGTCAGTAGGTGGCAGCCTCATGTCCCAGCACACACTATAGTACTTTAGGTCCTCTGAGTGCTGCAGTTTTAATAATAAAACAAACCCAGCACCAAAACACAATAATATGGGATTGGTGAAGGGAGCATATGTCTCCCGATTCAGGTTGCCACTGGTGGTGTCATCTGCCATATAGTGTAAATACTAATACAGATGGGGAAAGGAAGTACTGCGTTGGTACAGTTGGTGAAAGGAAGTTGAGATAGAAGGAGGGGTGGGTCTTTGAGAAAAAATGCAGCTCACTGGTTGCTGGTTCTGGGGGAGGGACTAGCAACTGAAACCTGGCAGGGCAGTGACCAAGTCCATTAGGAATAGGAAAGAAAAACTGTGAGCATGCATAGTATACTGAAATACTGAATTTGCCCCTAGTGTCAAATGTTTTCTAATGACTAGAGATGAAAGAATTTGAGAAAGTTATTTCAAATTGAGTTTGGACTTGTATCAGGCAGACGTGTGAAGTTTCAGCAAAGCAATCACATTTTTGACTTTGCTTTGCAATTCCATGTAGTTTTATTTGTATATTCAACTTTGACAGAAATTGTCATCTTTGAATAGAACTGGGATGACAATGTTCAATTAATTCTACTGATGTGGAGTTGTTGGGCAGGACTGGGAACAAAGAGACCAAATTCTGTCAGCCAAACATGTAAAATTTCACAGGTGTTGGAAACCGCTACACATTGACAGTGGTTTTCACATTCAAACTTAGTTGTTTTCTTACTCAGCAGCGTTAAAGGTTCTCAATATGCTTGCAATGTGTGTCAGTTAGTTTTTAATCAGTAAACTGGCAGAATTTTGCAAATACCACCAGCAGGGACGTAACTAGGTGTGTGCCGATGGTGCCTTGCCCACAGCGCAAATGCACTGAGGGCGCACCATCGGCAGCAACCCCCCCCCCCCTCCACCGCACGGCCGTTAGCTTCAGTCAATCAATATTGAGAGTTTCAGCGCTAGTCTTCCGCTTCTGCAAGGGAGTGTGAGCGCGTAGTCAGCACCTGGCAGCACCTTTCTTCCCCCTTTCCGGCAGCTCCGTCCCTGAGTCCCGCCGCCGCCGCCCCTTAGTGTTGCTGCCTCTGCAAGGGAGTGGGAGAGCCTCTGCCAGAACTCATCTACCCACTCCGTACCTGTGTGGCGCTGGCGTCTCCAGCCGCCTCTGTAATGGACTGTGGAACATTGATGCAGCCGCCAGCTCCCGGACGTGAAGTGTGCTCTGACCAGGCTGTCACTCTCCGAACAGCAGTGTCCTCCGCCTCTTCTGCACAGCGGCAAGGAGTGTGAGGAGCCCAAGACTGTGAGGTTGGTGCACGCAGCTAAACCGAGGATCGATTCGGGACTCACAGAATTAATCAGTGAGCGCTGCCCTTAGCTGCAGATCAGTGTGTGCTGGCGGGGGGTGGGGGTGTCAGGAGGGGGAGGGGAGATTTGGCTTGTCTATGGTGTTGGCTGGGGAGTGTATGGGTGGAGGTGAGGTGCCTGCCATTACAGTTTGGATCTACAGAGCTCCACAATCCACAATCAGTGTGTGAAGGGTTATGGGGGGAGGGTATGGGATGTGAGGTGCCTGCTAATGCTGCCATTTCAGCAGAGCTATAGAGCTCCACAATCAGTGGGGGGGGGGGGTTTGGGGAGGGAAGGGGGGGTATGGAAGGTGAGGTGGCTGCAGTAATGTGCCGCTGTCAGTGAGGTGGGGATGTGCCGCTGTCAGTGAGGCAGGGGTGCTGCTGTCAGTGAGGCGGGGATGTGTCAGTGAGGGGGTATGTGCCCCTGTCAGTGAGGTGATGTGCCGCTGTCAGTGAGGCAGGGGTGCTGCTGTCAGTGAGGCAGTGATGTGTCACTGAGGGAGTATGTGCCGCTGTCAGTGAGGTGGTGATGTGCTGCTGTCAGTGAGGCTGGGATGTGTCGTTGTCAGTGAGGCGGTGATGTGCCGCTGTCAGTGAGGCAGTGATGTGCCGCTGTCAGTGAGGCCAGAGCCGTAACTAGGTGTGTGCCGATGGTGCCTTGCCCACAGCGCAACTGCACTGAAGGCGCACCATCGGCAACACACCCTCACGTTGGGCGTTGTAGTCAGTGAGGTAGTAGTGTAAAGTTGCTGTGTGTCGGCGCCTGTCTCCCGCCTCTGTAAGGGACGGGGAGTGGTGTGGCAGGTGCCATTTGTTGGTAGAGAGCATCCGTGCGGTGATGCTGTCTGTCAGACCTGATTACCCCTCTACAGTAGTGCAGGCGGCAGGTCCTTTACATGATCCGCCGCTGGAGCGCTGCTTAGACAGTGAGACCCGCCACCATCAATGGAGAGAGTGGGAGCGCTACTGCAGGCAGTAGCTCGGATCAGCGATGAGCAGCCGCCAGCGATGGAGACGGGCAGGGAGCGCCAGTATATGACAGACAGCGCCTGTGAAGCCTCGATGCCGGAGCAACCACACAGGTGACTCTCTCATTCTCTCTCTCTCTCTCACACATGAATCCCCGAGTCCGCAAGAAAAAGCCACAGTCAGGGGTTCATGCGTGGGGAAACCCACTGATTCCACAATTTACGTGGAATCGGTTTCTACGCGGTAATCACCAATTTAGGCACAAAGAAAATAAGATTTTACTTACCGGTAAATCTATTTCTCGTAGTCCGTAGTGGATGCTGGGGACTCCGTAAGGACCAAGGGGAATAGACGGGCTCCGCAGGAGACATGGGCACTTTAAGAAAGAATTTAGATTCTGGTGTGCTCTGGCTCCTCCCTCTATGTCCCTCCTCCAGACCTCAGTTAGAGAAACCGTGCCCGGAAGAGCTGACAGTACAAGGAAAGGATTTTGGTAATCCAGGGCAAGATTCATACCAGCCACACCAATCACACCGTATAACATGAGATAAACATACCCAGTCAACAGTATGAACAACAACAGAGCAACAGGTCAACCCTGATGCAACCATAACATAACCCTTATTTAAGCAATAACTATATACAAGCATTGCAGAAGAAGTACGCACTTGGGACGGGCGCCCAGCATCCACTACGGACTACGAGAAATAGATTTACTGGTAAGTTAAATCTTATTTTCTCTGACGTCCTAGTGGATGCTGGGAACTCCGTAAGGACCATGGGGAATAGCGGCTCCGCAGGAGACTGGGCACAACTAAAGAAAGCTTTAGGACTACCTGGTGTGCACTGGCTCCTCCCTCTATGACCCTCCTCCAGACCTCAGTTAGAATTTTGTGCCCGGCCAAGCTGGATGCACACTAGGGGCTCTCCTGAGCTCTTAGAAAAGAAAGTTATATTTAGGTTTTTTATTTTCAGTGAGATCTGCTGGCAACAGACTCACTGCTACGAGGGACTTAGGGGAGAGAAGCGGACCTACCTGCTTGCAGCCAGCTTGGGCTTCTTAGGCTACTGGACACCATTAGCTCCAGAGGGATCGAACACAGGCCCAGCCTCGGCCTCGAACACAGGCCCAGCCTCGGCCGTCCGGTCCCGGAGCCACGCCGCCGTCCCCCTTGCAAAGCCAGAAGCAAGAAGATGTTCCTGAAAATTGGCGACAGAAGACTTCGGTCTTCATTAAGGTAGCGCACAGCACTGCAGCTGTGCGCCATTGCTCCCCATGCACACCACACACTCCGGTCACTGATGGGTGCAGGGCGCTGGGGGGGCGCCCTGGGGCTGCAATAAGGGTACCTTACTGGCAAAATAACACATAATATAGTCATTAAGACTATATATGTGTAAAATCCCCTGCCATATAGTCCATAAAAAAACGGGAGAAGTCCGCCGGAAAAGGGGCGGGGCTATCTCCCTCAGCACACTGGTGCCATTTTCCCTCACAGCTCCGCTGGAAGGACGCTCCCCAGGCTCTCCCCTGCAGTTTCCAGACTACATAGGGTAAAAAAGAGAGGGGGGGCACTAAATTTAGGCGCAATCTGTGTAATATCAGCAGCTATAGGGGAAAAATCACTGTGGGTAGTGTGAATCCCTATATATATAGCGCTCTGGTGTGTGCTGGCATACACTCTCTCTGTCTCCCCAAAGGACTTTGTGGGGTCCTGTCCTCAGTTAGAGCATTCCCTGTGTGTGTGCGGTGCGTCGGTACGGCTGTGTCGACATGTTTGATGAGGCTTATGTGGAGGCGGAGCAGGTGCCGATAAATGTGATGTCACCCCCTGCGGGGTCGACACCTGAGTGGATGGTTATGTGGAAGGAATTACGCGACAGTGTCAACTCCTTACATAAAAGGTTTGACGACATAGCAGATGTGGGACAGCCGGCTTCTCAGCCCGTGCCTGCCCAGACGTCTCAAAAGCCATCAGGGGCTCTAAAACGCCCGCTACCTCAGATGGCAGACACAGATGTCGACACGGATACCGACTCCAGTGTCGACGATGATGAGACTAGTGTACATTCCAATAGAGCCACCCGTTACATGATTACGGCAATGAAAAATGTGTTGCATATTTCTGATATTACCCCAGGTACCACAAAAAAGGGTATTATATTTGGGGAGAAAAAACTACCAGTGGTTTTTCCCCCTTCTGATGAATTAAATGAAGTGTGTGAAGAAGCGTGGGCTTCCCCCGATAAGAAACTGGTAATTTCTAAAAAGTTACTAATGGCGTACCCTTTCCCGCCAGAGGACAGGTCACGTTGGGAGACATCCCCTAGGGTGGATAAAGCGCTCACACGTCTGTCAAAGAAGGTGGCACTACCGTCTCCGGACATGGCCGCCTTAAAGGAACCTGCAGATAGAAAGCAGGAGGCTATCCTGAAGTCTGTATATACACACTCAGGCATTATACTGAGACCAGCTATTGCTTCTGCATGGATGTGCAGTGCTGCAGCTGCGTGGTCAGATTCCCTGTCAGAAAACATTGATACCTTAGACAGGGACTCTATATTGCTAACCGTAGAGCACATTAAAGACGCAGGCTTATACATGAGAGATGCACAGAGGGATATTTGCCGGCTGGCATCTAAAATAAACGCAATGTCCATTTCTGCCAGGAGAGGATCGTGGACTCGGCAGTGGACAGGTGATGCTGATTCTAAAAGGCACATGGAAGTTTTGCCTTACAAGGGTGAGGAGTTGTTTGGGGATGGTCTCTCGGACCTCGTTTCCAGAGCTACAGCTGGAAAATCAGCATTTTTACCCATGTTCCCTCACAGCCAAAGAAAGCACCGTATTATCAGGTACAGTCCTTTCGGCCCCAGAAAGGTAAGCGGGTTAAAGGCGCGTCCTTTCTGCCCAGAGGCAGAGGTAGGGGGAAAAAGCTGCAGCATACAGCCAGTTCCCAGGAACAAAAGTCCTCCCCTGCTTCCTCTAAGTCCACCGCATGACGCTGGGGCTCCACAGGCGGAGCCAGGTACGGTGGGGGCCCGTCTCAAGAACTTCAGCGACCAGTGGGCTCGCTCACGGGTGGATCCCTGGATTCTACAGGTAGTATCTCAGGGGTACAAGCTGGAATTCGAGATGTCTCCCCCTCGCCGTTTCCTCAAATCTGCCTTGCCGACGGCTCCCTCGGACAGGGAGGCAGTGCTGGAGGCAATTCACAAGCTGTATTCGCAGCAGGTGATAGTCAAGGTACCCCTCCTTCAACAGGGACGGGGTTACTATTCCACAATGTTTGTGGTACCGAAACCGGACGGTTCGGTGAGACCCATCTTAAATTTGAAATCCTTGAACACTTATATACGAAGGTTCAAGTTCAAAATGGAATCGCTCAGGGCGGTTATTGCAAGCCTGGACGAAGGGGATTTCATGGTATCACTGGACATCAAGGATGCTTACCTGCATGTCCCCATTTACCCCCCTCACCAGGAGTACCTCAGATTTGTGGTACAGGACTGTCATTACCAATTCCAGACGTTGCCGTTTGGTCTGTCCACGGCACCGAGGGTATTTACCAAAGTAATGGCAGAGATGATGATACTCCTTCGAAAAAAGGGAGTTATAATTATCCCGTTCTTGGACGATCTCCTTATAAAGGCGAGGTCCAGGGAACAGTTGTTGATCGGAGTAGCACTAGCTCGGGCAGTGCTACAACAGCACGGCTGGATCCTGAACATTCCGAAGTCGCAGCTGGTTCCTACAACGCGTCTACTGTTCCTGTGTTCTGTGTCGAGACACAGAACACAAGGATCTTTCAGTGGGATCTGTTGGACAAGTGGTCCGGATCGCATCTTTAGATGCATCGGCTGATAACCCTGTCTCCGAGGGCCAGGGTGTCGCTGCTGTGGTAGCTGCAAAGTGCTCATCTTCTAGAGGGCTGCAGATTCGGCATACAGGACTGGGTCCTGGTGACCACGGATGCCAGCCTTCGAGGTCACACAGGGAAGAAATTTCCAAGGACAATGGTCAAGTCAGGAGACTTCCCTACACATAAATATTCTGGAACTAAGGGCCATTTACAATGCCCTAAGTCAGGCAAGACCCCTGCTTCAACACCAGCCGGTGCTGATCCAGTCAGACAACATCACCTCGGTCGCCCATGTAAACCGACAGGGCGGCACAAGAAGCAGGATGGCGATGGCAGAAGCCACAAGGATTCTCCGATGGGCGGAAAATCATGTGTTAGCACTGTCAGCAGTGTTCATTCCCGGAGTGGACAACTGGGAAGCAGACTTTCTCAGCAGACACGACCTCCACCCGGGAGAGTGGGGACTTCATCCAGAAGTCTTCCAAATGATTGTACAACATTGGGAAAGGCCACTTGTGGACATGATGGCGTCCCGCCTCAACAAAAAGCTAAAAAGATATTGCGCCAGGTCAAGGGACCCTCAGGCGATAGCTGTGGACGCTCTGGTAACACCGTGGGTGTACCAGTCGGTTTATGTGTTCCCTCCTCTGCCTCTCATACCCAAGGTACTGAGAATAAGAAGAAGGAGAGGAGTAAGAACTATACTCATTGTTCTGGATTGGCCAAGAAGAGCTTGGTACCCAGAACTTCAAGAAATGATCTCAGAGGACCCATGGCCTCTGCCGCTCAGACAGGACCTGCTGCAGCAGGGGCCCTGTCTGTTCCAAGACTTACTGCGGCTGCGTTTGACGGCATGGCGGTTGAACGCCGGATCCTGAAGGAAAAGGGCATTCCGGAGGAAGTTATCCCTACGCTAATTAAAGCTAGGAAAGAAGTGACCGCAAACCATTATCACCGCATATGGCGGAAATATGTTGCGTGGTGTGAGGCCAGGAAGGCCCCAACGGAGGAATTTCAGCTAGGTCGATTTCTGCACTTCCTACAGTCAGGGGTGACTATGGGCCTAAAATTGGGTTCCATTAAGGTCCAGATTTCGGCTCTATCGATTTTCTTCCAAAAAGAACTGGCTTCACTACCTGAAGTTCAGACATTTGTTAAGGGAGTGCTGCATATTCAGCCCCCTTTTGTGCCCCCAGTGGCACCTTGGGAGCTCAACGTGGTGTTGGATTTCCTAAAGTCGCATTGGTTTGAACCACTTAAAACCGTGGAACTAAAATATCTCACGTGGAAAGTGGTCATGCTGTTGGCTTTGGCTTCGGCCAGGCGTGTGTCAGAATTGGCGGCTTTGTCATGTAAAAGCCCTTATCTGATTTTCCATATGGATAGGGCGGAATTGAGGACTCGTCCCCAATTTCTCCCAAAGGTGGTTTCAGCATTTCATTTGAACCAGCCTATTGTGGTGCCTGCGGCTACTTGTGACTTGGAGGACTCCAAGTTGCTGGACGTAGTCCGGGCCCTAAAAATCTATGTTTCCAGGACAGCTGGAGTCAGAAAGACTGACTCGCTATTTATCCTGCATGCGCCCAACAAGTTGGGTGCACCTGCTTCAAAGCAGACTATTGCTCGCTGGATCTGTAGCACGATTCAACTTGCACATTCTGCGGCTGGACTGCCGCATCCTAAATCTGTGAAAGCCCATTCCACGAGGAAGGTGGGCTCTTCTTGGGCGGCTGCCTGAGGGGTCTCGGCTTTACAACTTTGCCGAGCAGCTACTTGGTCGGGGTCAAACACATTTGCTAAATTCTACAAGTTTGATACCCTGGCTGAGGAGGACCTAGAGTTCGCTCATTCGGTGCTGCAGAGTCATCCGCACTCTCCCGCCCATTTGGGAGCTTTGGTATAATCCCCATGGTCCTTACGGAGTTCCCTGCATACACTAGGACGTCAGAGAAAATAAGATTTTACTCACCGGTAATCTATTTCTCGTAGTCCGTAGTGGATGCTGGGCGCCCTTCCCAAGTGCGGATTGTCTGCAATACTTGTATATAGTTATTGTTTAACTAAAGGGTTATTGTTGAGCCATCTGTTGAGAGGCTCAGTTCAATTTCATACTGTTAACTGGGTATAGTATCACGAGTTATACGGTGTGATTGGTGTGGCTGGTATGAGTCTTACCCGGGATTCAAAATCCTTCCTTATTGTGTCAGCTCTTCCGGGCACAGTATCCTAACTGAGGTCTGGAGGAGGGTCATAGAGGGAGGAGCCAGTGCACACCAGGTAGTCCTAAAGCTTTCTTTAGTTGTGCCCAGTCTCCTGCGGAGCCGCTATTCCCCATGGTCCTTACGGAGTTCCCAGCATCCACTACGGACTACGAGAAATAGATTTACCGGTGACTAAAATCTTATTTTCTCTAACGTCCTAGTGGATGCTGGGGACTCCGTAAGGACCATGGGGATTATACCAAAGCTCCCAAACGGGCGGGAGAGTGCGGATGACTCTGCAGCACCGATTGAGCAAACACAAGGTCCTCCTCCGCCAGGGTATCAAACTTGAAGAACTTTGCAAAAGTGTTCGAACCTGACCAAGTAGCCGCTCGGCAAAGCTGTAATGCCGAGACCCCTCGGGCAGCCGCCCAAGAAGAGCCCACCTTCCTAGTGGAATGGGCCATAACTGATTTTGGCAGCGGCAATCCAGCCGCAGAATGAGCCTGCTGAATCGTGTTACAGATCCAGCGAGCAATAGTCTGCTTTGAAGCAGGAGCACCAAGCTTGTTTGAAGCATACAGGATAAACAAAGACTCTGTTTTCCTGACCCTTGCTGTTCTGGCTACATAAACCTTCAAAGCCCTGACTACATTGAGCAACTCGGAATCCTCCAAGTCAGTAGTAGCCACAGGCACCACAATAGGTTGGTTTATATGAAAGGATGAAACCACTTTCGGCAGAAATTGTGGACGGGTCCGCAATTCTGCTCTATCCGCATGGAAAACCAGATAGGGGCTTTTATGTGACAAAGCCGCCAACTCTGACACCCGCCTAGCCGAAGCCAAGGCTAATAGCATGACCACCTTCCACGTGAGATATTTGAACTTCACCGTTTTGAGTGGTTCAAACCAGTGGGATTTCAGGAAACTCAACACCACATTAAGATCCCAAGGTGCCACTGGAGGTACAAAAGGGGGCTGAATATGCAGCACTCCCTTTACAAACATCTGAACTTCAGGTAGAGAAGTCAACTCCTTTTGAAAGAAAATGGATAGGGCCGAAATCTGGACCTTAATGGAACCCAATTTAAGGCCCAAATTCACTCCTGACTGTAGGAAGTGAAGGAAACGGCCCAGCTGGAATTCCTCCGTAGGGGCATTCCTGGCCTCACACCAAGCAACATATTTTCGCCATATACGGTGATAATGTTGAGCTGTCACGTCCTTCCTAGCCTTTATCAGCGTAGGAATGACCTCATCCGGAATGCCTTTCTCCGCTAGGATCCGGCGTTCAACCGCCATGCCGTCAAACGCAGCCGCGGTAAGTCTTGGAACAGACAGGGCCCCTGTTGCAACAAGTCCTGTCTTAGAGGAAGAGGCCACGGGTCCTCTGTGAGTATTTCTTGCAGATCTGGATACCAAGTCCTTCGTGGCCAATCTGGAACAATGAGTATCGTTCTCACTCCTCTTTTTCTTATTATTCTCAGCACCTTGGGTATGAGAGGAAGAGGAGGAAATACATAGACCGACTGGAACACCCACGGTGTCACCAGGGCATCTACAGCTATCGCCTGAGGGTCTCTTGACCTGGCGCAATACCTCTGTAGCTTTTTTGTTGAGGAGGGATGCCATCATGTCCACCTGTGGCAGTACCCACCGACTTGCAGTCTGTGCGAAGACTTCCTGATGAAGTCCCCATTCTCCCGGGTGGAGGTCGTATCTGCTGAGGAAGTCTGCTTCCCAGTTGTCCACTCCCGGGATGAACACTGCTGACAGTGCGCTTACGTGATTTTCCGCCCAGCGAAGAATTCTGGTGGCTTCCGCCATCGCTACCCTGCTCCTTGTGCCGCCTTGCCGGCTTACATGAGCCACTGTGGTGATTGTGTCTGACTGAATCAGAACCGGTTGGTCGCGAAGCAGGGTCTCCGCTTGACGTAGGGCGTTGTATACGGCCCTTAGTTCCAGGATGTTGATGTGAAGGCAAGTCTCCTGACTTGACCACAGACCTTGGAAATTTCTTCCCTGTGTGACTGCTCCCCACCCTCGGAGGCTTGCATCCGTGGTCACCAGGACCCAGTCCTGAATGCCGAATCTGTGGCCCTCGAGAAGGTGAGCACTCTGCAGCCACCACAGGAGAGACATCCTGGCCCTGGGGGATAGGGTGATTAACCGATGCATCTGAAGATGTGATCCGGACCACTTGTCCAGTAAGTCCCATTGAAAGGTCCTCGCATGGAACCTGCCGAAGGGAATGGCCTCGTATGATGCCACCATCCTTCCCAGGACTTGAGTGCAGTGATGCACTGACACCTGTTTTGGTTTTAATAGGTTCCTGACCAGTGTCATGAGCTCCTGAGCTCTCTCTATCGGGAGATAAACCCTTTTCTGGTCTGTGTCTAGAATCATGCCTAGGAAAGGCAGACGAGCCATAGGAACCAACTGCGACTTTGGAATATTTAGAATCCAGCCGTGTTGCTGTTACACTTCCAGAGAAAGTGCTACGCTGATCAGCAACTGCTCTCTTGATCCCGCTTTTATGAGGAGATCGTCCAAGTATGGGATAATTGCGACCCCTTGCTTCCGCAGGAGTACCATCCTTTCCGCCATTACCTTGGTAAATATTCTCGGTGCCGTGGAGAGACCAAACGGTAACGTCTGAAATTGGTAATGACAATCCTGTACCACAAATCTGAGGTACGCCTGATGAGGTGGATAAATGGGGACATGAAGGTATGCATCCTTTATGTCCAAAGACACCATAAAATCCCCCCCTTCCAGGCTTGCGACAACCGCTCTTAGCGATTCCATCTTGAACTTGAACCTGTTCAGGTATATGTTCAGGGATTTTAAATTCAATATGGGTCTGACCGAACCGTCCGGTTTCGGGACTACAACATGGTCGAATAATAACCCCCTCCTTGTTGAAGGAGGGGAACCTTGACCACCACCTGTTGAAGATACAATTTGTGAATTGCAGTTAACACTATTTCCCTCTCGTGGGGGGAAGCCGGCAGGGCCGTCGGTGAGGGGGCATCTCCTCGAAGTCCAGCTTGTATTCCTGAGACACAATATCTATTGCCCAGGGATCCAACAGGGAGTGAATCCACTTATGGCTGAAATTTCGAAGACGTGCCCCCACCGGGCCTAGCTCTGCCTGTGGAGCCCCAGCGACATGCGGTGGATTTTGTAGAGGCCGGGGAGGACTTCTGTTCCTGGGAACTAGCTGAGTTGTGCAGCTTCTTTCCTCTGCCCCTGCCTCTGGCAAGAAAGGACGCACCTCTGACTTTCTTGTTTCTTTGTGATCGAAAGGACTGCATTTGATAATGTCGTGCTTTCCTAGGCTGTGCTGGAATATAAGGCAAAAGATCAGAATTACCAGCTATAGCTGTGGAGACCAGGTCCGAGATCCCTTCTCCACACAATCCTCAGCCTTGTAAGGTAAACCTTCCATATGCCTCTTAAGTCGGCATCACCTGTCCATTGCATGTTCCACAGGACACGTCAAGCAGAAATCAACATAGCGTCACTCTTGAACCCAGTAGACTAATGTCTCTTTGGGCATGTTTTATATATATATATATATATATATATATATATATATATATATATATCTAAGACAGCATCTTTTATATATATATATCTATATCTATATATATATATATATATATATATATATATACATATATATATACATACTAGGGTCTCAATCTCTGCTGATAAGGTATCTGTCCACGCTGCTACAGCGCTATAAACCCATGCCGACACAATCGTCGGTCTGAGTAGTGTAAATGGACTTCAAAGTACCTTTACTGCATGCTATCTGCAGGATCCCTGAGGATAGCTGTTAAGTCAGCGCTACCTTTTGGGCAAACGTGACACCTTAGGGGAAGATTCCCATCGTATCCTAACCCTAGTAGGGAAAGGATACTCCCTGAGAATTCTTTGTGGGAAACTGCAGTCTCTTGTCTGGAGATTTCCGCTCTTTTTCTTCATGAGAGGAGGGAAATTTACCTCAGCTTTCTTCCCCTTAAACATGTGTACCCTTGTGTCAGGGACATATGAGTCATCAGTGATATGAAAAACATTTTTTATTACAATAATCATATATTGAATACTTTCCTGCCATTTTGGCTGTAACTTTGCATTATCGTAGTCGACACTGGAGTCAGACTCCGTGTCGATATCAGTGTCTATTATTTTGGATAGTGAGCCTTGAGAGACTCTGAAGGTCTCTGCGACATAGGGACAGACATGGGTAGATTCCCTGTCTGTTCTCTAATCTTTTGTGCAATAAATTTACCTTAGCACTTAATTTCACATATCCAAACAGGTGTCGGCGTTGTCGACGGAGACACCACTCACACACACATTTGCTCCATCTACTCCTTAGGGGAGCCTTTTACCTCAGACATGTCGACACACATGTACCGACACACCACACACTCAGGGAATGCTCATCTGAAGACAATTCCCCCACAAGGCCCTTTGGAGAGACAGAGAGAGAGTATGCCAGCACACACCCCAGCGCTATAAACCCAGGAATAACACAGTAACTTAATGTTAACCCAGTAACTGCTGTTTATATAGATTTTTGCGCCTAATTATGTGCCCCTCCTCTCTTTTTACCCTCTTCTACCGTGTATCTGCAGGGGAGAGCCTGGGGAGCTTCCTCTCAGCGGAGCTGTGGAGAAAAAATGGCGCAGGTGAGTGCTGAGGAAGAAGCCCCGCCCCCTCGACGGCGGGCTTCTGTCCCACTTAAATATACATTTTCTTGGCGGGGGCTCCGGAGTATGTGAGGTGTGTGGGAGCAATGGCGCACAGCTGCAGTGCTGTGTGTTACCTCAGTGAAGAACGGAGTCTTCTGCCGCCGATTTCGAAGTCTTCTTGCTTCTCATACTCACCCGGCTTCTGTCTTCCGGCTCTGCGAGGGGGACGGCGGCGCGGCTCTGGGATCGGACGACGAGGGTGAGATCCTGTGTACGATCCCTCTGGAGCTAATGGTGTCCAGTAGCCTAAGAAGCAGGTCCTAGCTTCAGAGAGTAGGGCTGCTTCTCTCCCCTCAGTCCCACGATGAGGGAGTCTGTTGCCAGCAGAGCTCCCTGAAAATAAAAAACCTAACAAAATACTTTCTCACAGCAAGCTCTGGAGAGCTCACTGAACAGCACCCAGCTCGTCCGGGCACAGTCTCAAACTGAGGTCTGGAGGAGGGACATAGAGGGAGGAGCCAGAGCACACCAGAATCTAAATTATTTCTTAAAGTGCCCATGTCTCTTGCGGAGCCCGTCTATTCCCCATGGTCCTTACGGAGTCCCCAGCATCCACTAGGACGTTAGAGAAAAGTTATTTAATTAAATAGTCTTTCCCTGTGCTGCACAGTAATTATCTGACAATTAGCCTTGGGCTAATTGAATATGCCCCTTTTTTTGTGCAATTATACAAAACTGAACACCAGGTAGAATATTAACTAATAGCAGAATAAAAACCATTAATGTCTCCTTACTGTATATGTAGCCTCTGCCACCAGGGATTATTAGAATATCTTATTCCAGGAAAGAAAAAAATGCTTCTTACTGCGCATTGATGTAGTCCTGTGAATAATTAAGGCATAAAAAGCCAGAGCCGTAACTACGTGTGTGCCAGGTGTGCCTGGCATACAGCGCAGTCGCCCTGAGGGCGCACGGCCAGCAACTATGTCAGCGGCTTGTAATGAGTTAAATTGACTCATTACAAGCCACCTGTGCCGTTTGCGCAGCCGGAGAAGAGGAGCAGCGTCAGCGGAGGACCCGGAGGAGAGAGGGGGACTGGAGCCGCAGCAGCAGTCCCTCTAATTGGTAGCGGTGCCGCTGCAGCAGTCCCTCTCCTTCCGCATTGGATGGCCGGCGCTGCTGTGAATGCTGGGATGTGCTTCCCTCATCCCAGCAGTCACAGCGGCGGCGGGCAGCCAATGCGGGAGCAGAGGGACTGCTGCAGCGGCGCCTCTACCAATTACATAGTGCTGCTGTGGCTCCAGTCCCCCTCGCTCCTCCTCCTTCTCCCCTGCCCGGGATCTGCCAGCACCAGGGAGCGTGACTGCCTTAGCCAGTGGGAAGAGATGGTAAGTCTCTCTCTCTCTCTCTTCTGGCTGCCGTAATGTGTAAAAAGGGGGACGCTGTCTGCCGTAATGTGTAAAAAGGGAGACGCTGTCTGCCGTAATGTGTAAAAAGGGGATGCTGTCTGGCATAATGTGTAAAAAGGGGACGCTGTCTGCCGCCGTAATGTGTAAAAAGGGGACGCTGTCTGCCATAATGTGTAAAAAGGGGGACGCTGTCTGCCGTAATGTGTAAAAGGGGCTCTACCTGGTGTAGTGGCGCTAATGTGCGGTGTAATCTGAATGGAGACTACTGTGCACCGCAGTACGAATTGGTATTATTTTGTGGCCTCAACCCTTCCCCATGAAGCCACGCCCCTACATTTTTGGCAGCACTACAGCACTACTGACCACCAGCAGTAGCATGGAACGGCTCTCAGTTTTCTATTAGTACAAAAAAAACACATGCAATTTTCATATTACAAGCTTTGTGCTTCCTCATATCAGAGGGTTGTTTTGTGGGTATTTATTTATCTCCAACATTTGTACATTTTCTTTCTATAACTGTTTTGGCACATTTTATTTCCCATCCTGGTTTTAATTGTAGTCAGTGAGTGTGATGTGATTAACTTTAATGTAATTACTAATTATGTACGGATGAGCATTAACATTAAATTTACATTTTCCAAGATGGCGCAAAGGATGACTGCCACTATACTGCTCTCCCTTTATGTGTTTTTTTTCTATGTTTTTTTCTGTCTCTGCAGCCCTCATCTCCTACTCCAGGGATGAGCTGCTGAGACTTCGCACCCCTGAGTGGCTAGAACTCACCTTGGACGGTCAGGGAGGCCTGCTGGATGCTGCTGCCGGTGCCGCTGTGGCCTACGTGGGTATGCCTGCTGGGCCGCGGACGGTGTGTGCAGGCTTGGCTGGAGTGCGAGCAATGGTTGGCAGCGGGCGACGACTGCCCCGAGGACTCCGGGAGGCGGCCCTCCCTCTGATGCGACGACGTGCGGGGAAAGGAGGATGGCGTCCCCCAGAAGACGTGGTCCCCTGCTGATCCTGGAGGTGCCTGCAGCGTCCCGGACTACGTGACCCCTGGTGAACCAGGAAGTGCGGCTGTCCGTGGATTGTGCTCCGGCCGTGTAGCTGCCAGCGGCCGGAGGAGAGTGGCAGGAGCTCCTGAGCAGGCGACATCACCTAATGTGGCGGTCGGCTCTGGAGTTGAGGCTGGCAGGCCCCTGGTAGCTGCGGCCCCCACTGACCCGGTCAGCGCATTCCCCGGAGTACCCAGAAGTGTGACTGTTCGGGAAGTGCTCTCCAGCTGAGGCTGGCAGGGAGTGATGGGAGCCGTCCTCGACCCTCTGCAGTTCGCCTACAGGGCGAACAGATCAGCAGAAGATGCAGTGAATCTGGGTCTGCACTTCATTATGCAGCATCTGGATTTGCCAGGTGTCTACGCTAGGGTTCTGTTTGTGGACCAGCTCTACATTCAATACTATTATTCCAGGCATTCTATGTCCTAAACTGTGCAGCTCAGGGGTACCAGAAACGCTATGTTCCTGGATGGTGAATTTTGTAACAAAGAGGGAACAATGGGTCAAGATGTGGAAATTCACTTCTGACGTTAGGACTACTAGCACGGGTGCTCCGCAGTGTTGTGTTCTTTCCCCCTTCCTATTCTCACTGTACAACAATGATTGCATTTCTGAAGACAAATCTGTGAAACTCCTCAAATTTGTGGACGATACCACGCTTATTGGACTCATCAGAGATGGCGAGGAGTCGGCTTATAGGAGGGAGGTTATGTGGTTGGCCACCTGGTGCAAGGCAAACAATCTAGAGCTAAATACACTAAAAATGGTTGAAATGATTGTCGACTTCAGTCCACTCCCCTCACAAACAATTACAGACAATGTAGTAACTGTGGTGGAAACCTGCTGATTCCTGCGCTCAAAAATCTCCAATGATCTTAAGTGGAAGTCTAACATCTAGGGAATTCTGGGGAAAGCCCAGCAGAGAGTTTACTTCCTACGTCAGCTTAGGAAATTCAAACTGCCGCAAGAACTTCTAATCCTCTTCTACTCGGCAATCATTCAATCCGTCCTCTGCTCCTCTATAACAGTGTGGTTTGGCTCTGCCTCAATCCATGACAAAAATAGGTTACATCAGGTTGTAAGGACTGCTGCAAAAATCATAGGGACAAATCTTCCGGCAGTCGAGGATATCTAACGGGCAAGGGTTATGAAGAGGGCAAGGAGGATTATCGATGACCATTCTCATCCTGCTCACGATATGTTCCGACTGGTACCGTCTGGCAGACGGTACTACTCGCAACTAGAGCGAACTGCTAGACACAGGAACAGCTTCTTTCCTCAAGCAATCAAACTGTTCAACTCAACATTCGCTTAGCATTACTCTCATATTCAGATCTCTACTGGTGTATTCTAGTCATACGTCACATGTTCTTCTTCCTTTATGTTTTTTATTTTTGTAATATTATATACTGTATGGGAGCTGTAGCTATCGGAAAATAATTCCTTGTGTATTGTGTATTTTGTACTGATATACTTGGCAATAAACTGATTCTGATTCTGATGAGTGGGTTCAGTTCCCTGAGAACGGAACCTGCCCGAACTTGGGGATCTGAGTCCGGATCCGAGTCAGGCTCAGTTTTGCACGCCTAACTCATATCCAAAATGAGGCAAAACACCATCATCCCGCTGTCGGATCTCACTGGTTTTGGATTCTATATATAGTCCTGGTGATCGGCGCCATCTTCACTCCAGACTTGGAGAGTGCACTGTAAGGATGTGTTCCTATTGTGCTGTGTGCTGTTAGGGAAGGAGCAAGCAGGGAGAGTGCAAAGCGGGGCAGGAGAGAGCAGAGGGGGCAGAAGAGAGCAGAGAAATTATTTTGCAGGAGAGTTAAATTGGGTGTGCTGTCACTGTGTTAGGGCTCTTCATAGTAGCATACTGTGGCTGTATATGTATAGGACCAGGTGTTCTCTGTCTATAAATGGCTGTGTACTGCCGTACACTACTGCTATATATCCTCTGTGTGTGATCCAAAGCAAAAAATATATTTCTATTGAGGCGTAACTCTGATTACTAGTAACGCGGCTGCCATACACTACTGCTACTGTACTGTATATATCCTCTGTGTGTGATCCAGAGCAAAAAATATATTTCTATGGGTGCATCACTCAGTGACAACTACCAGTTCTGCCGTACACTACTGCTATATATCCTCTGTGTGTGATCCAGAGCAAAAAATATATTTCTTTTGGTGCGTCACTCTGACTACTAGTACTGCGGCTGCCATACACTACTGCTATATATCCTCTGTGCATGATCCAGAGCAAAAACTATATATTTCTATTGGTGCATAACTCTGACTACTAGTACAGTGGCTGCCGTACATTACTGCTATATATTCTCTGTGTGTGATCCAGAGCAAAAATTCTATTTCTATTGGTGCATCACTCAGTGATGACTACCAGTACTGCCATACACTACTGCTATATATCTGTGTGTGTGATCCAAAGGCAAAAATATATTTCTATTGGTGCATCACTCAGTGACGACTAGTACCGTGGCTGCCATACACTACTGCTATATATCTGTGTGTGATCCAAAACTAAAAATATATGTCTATTATGTATTTGAAAGGGGTGCTCTGTCTGCTGTATCTGAAAGGGGTGATCTGTCCATACATTCAGGGGCTCTTCTCCAGTGTAAAATTAAAATAATAATAGCTAAAAATGAAAAGCCTAAAATTATATTTATAAAAAAATCTATTTTTTTGTGTTTGTGCTGTGCTCCAGTGTACTATACAATTTTTATTTTATTTTCATAAGTACTGTGTCACTGATTCATTTGTGCGACACTGTAACGACTCATTTGTGCGACATTGTATAAAAAATAATATATATATAGTTTGATTTAATACACAACAGTAGTGAAACTGGCACCTAAGGGTGACTACTACACTCCAACTATGATTATATTAACAGTTATTACTGTAAACAGTACAACAATTTTTGGAATGCAAAAACAGTCAGCAGGTTCCCATACATATATTTATTAAAAGTGAATAAAAAAGGAACATTAGTGTCCATAAACATAATTGTTCTTTGGTAATTTCACCCCTATTGACATAAAATGGGGGTCAAGATAGACATATAAGACCAAAAATTATTTTTTTTATTTCCTCTTTCTAACAGTGCCGTTGGAGGTCACATCGCAAAAGACAGATAACCCAACACGTTTCGTCACTTGTCGAGACTTCATCGGGTATATCTATAACAGTAGAACATGTTTTTAGGACATTTGCTTAAAACCTTCACACATATTATAATAAAAATATACATTTTGGAACACAACTGAACAAAACAGGCTAATGGAACAACAGTAGAATAGGGGAATTGGAAAGCAGAACAAAACATTATAATCAGGTTTATGAATCCATATTAAAACACATACCTTATTATTGAAATTACCATCAGAGAATGTAAGTTGTGGGTAAAAACTTCTCTTGGACACTATTATCAATCAGACTAGCCACTTGATATTTAACATGTGGCCAATAGTGCCTAATGAAAAAATATTTTTAATTTGTAAATATATATCTTTATTTGAGGCGCATGTCTTTTTTTTGAAAATATTGAGTTGATGTTGTCCTTTAACCAAAGAAAGACCCATACCTGATGGTTTTTAAAAGAGGCGTATGATACCTAGGAGGTCAGATTCAAAAGATGACTTTGAGGATAATCGACCTAATGGATTTATTATTGAATGAGATTAGTGTCCCATACAAAAGACAATCCTAATCATCAAAAATGTTAATCCAAATAAATAAGGGATAAAAAAAACTTCTATATTAAATACCTATACAGGCCTAGGTCATAATATGAGATCCTTTACCATTTCACAGGTAAAAAAAAGTGTTATTCATATATCAATAACATAACCTCAAACACCTTTAAACATATGTGCTCATTAATATAACATTGAATACCCCATGATAGTATACAAATACATTAGACCATAATAAATGTGTCACTCTATGAGGACTATATTACTATTTTCTATAGAGAGTAAATGGGGCCATAGTCAAACAGAGTAACCTCATAGACCATTGTAAGGTGTGAGTGCTAAAGCTTACCATCCGGTGAGAAATGTGCTGTTTGTCCTAGTATCATAAGTGTTGGACTGAGGGCACTGACCCTCCTTAATACAGTGATGAATGTAGTGGCATCACTTCCCCCCTCAATGATAGGTGCAAATAAATAAGGGGTATATTAGATATACTATAAACTTATAATATATAACACTCCTGATCTACAGAAGTACATTGATAGTACAAAGTGCTTATTTGAAGAAAATAGTCAAGAATGACTGCGAAACAGAAAAAAAACAATTACAAAAATGCCCCATAATGCACTGCGGTTACCCATCACGCCATGGTGCGGAACTCTAAGGTCTGAGTGACAAATCCTAAGATCCAATCAGTACTGGGGTACTGGGGAGGAGCGGGACAATGATACAGAGCTACTATTATTATATTGACAGGTCATATGACCCGCTATTAGTTAATCGGTGTCGTTTGGCACTGCTGAATAAATGTGTGCTGCCCGGCCATCCTATCCCGGTCATGTGACCATCAGTCACATGACCCAAATGGCCCAATCAGCGGCTAGAAATAAGAATGATTATAAACATGACGCTGAAATGGAACTACATGCGTTCCAGCGTAATGTTTGTATGCGTTCCACCAGTTAAATATACAGGTGCCACGCAAACAAAGCTATTGAAATAATAAATAGGGATCTATACATATTATTTAAACATTGTGGATGATATTAATCTCCAATAGCAATCTATCAATGGATAACAATATTATTTAAGCACTTTGATCATAGCTTAACATTACAAATTACAATATTTAGATATCAATGGGATTAGAATTATATTAATTCTGTATGCCCAGACATAAAATAAGGAATTCAGAACTTTTACTAAACTGCACAGAAAGGGACTGTGTAAAGGCACCCCTATGTAACTATAATTATGTCCATCTGACCGGTATTCCTAAAATAGAACTACTATAAGTAACTAAGAGAAACCATGTTTGATACAGGCCTCATTTTTACATAGGCTAAAAACGTTTAACAATGTGGTCATAGGTTTACAGTACAACAGATAAAAATAATGAACTCAATATCCAGCTGTAATGGACAATAATATAGACACCACAAATACTACACTCATGACAAAAGGAAGGTCCCTAAGTGGAGTGTCAACTACACCACAAAAAGGCCACCATGTCTATATTCTCATTAAGGCCACCTGGAATTAACGTATTAAGTGTGTATATCCAAAAGGACTCCCTTCTGGATATAATAAGATTCCTGTCACCACCCCTAATATCTTCTTGTATGTGTTCTATTACTGAAAATGAAGGATCTTTCATTTCTGAATTGTGTTTTTCTTGAAAATGACGGGGAGACTATGATTTTGGATCTTATTTTTTATGTTCCGCAGATGTTACTGTATTCTTAACTTGAGACTTCTCTTAGTCTTGCCTATGTAGGAAAAGTTACAGCTACTAGTAATTTTATACACTACGTAATTAGTATTGCATGTAACAATACTCTTAAGTTTGTGCAGCCTCTGATTCTCATCATTCCAACAAAATCCTTTTTAATCAATGTGATGACAACAAATACATTTGTTGCATGGGAAGAGGCCTGTCCTCCTCAAAATAGGATGATTCTCTGTATGAGTGTCCTCATTCTTTATGCTGCGTAGTTTACTAGGGGCCAGCATACTTTTAAGATTGCTAGCCTTCCTAAATACAATGTTGGGTCTATCCAGAAGATGAGGCCCCAAAATGGGGTCCTCAAGAAGGAGATTCCAGTGTTGTTCCATAACTCTTTTAATTTTCACATTTTCCTGGTTGTACAGTGTGATAAATGGTCTCTCTTTCCAATGTTTCCCCTTGGTTTCTTTTTTAACCTCTAACAGACTATTCCTGTCAATTTTAGAAGCCCGAGCTTGGTCTCTCTGTAGATCAATACTCCTGTAGCCTCTATCAATAAATTGATCCACCGGTATCGATGACATCTCCCAATATGTATTCATATCACTACAGTTCTTCCTAATATGTACAAATTGGGAATAAGGGACAATGGTCTTCCATCTGGAAAGGGGACAACTATCGGAAGGGATGTAGCTGTTCGCATCTGTGTCTTAAAAGTATGTTTTAGTACTTATACTACCATCCGGACCCGAACTCAGAAAAATGTCCAAAAAATCTATCTCAGTGAGATGTTGTTTAAAAGAGAATTTGAGATTAAAGCAGTTCACTTGAATATCAGAGATAAACTTTCCCAGACTTTCTGCATCACTATCCCAAATGAGAATGAGGTCGTCTATGTATCTACGATAGACAACAACATTAGTATGATTAAAGCCTGAACCATAATAGATGGTCTCGCTCTCCCAATCTTACATGTAACTGTTTGCATACGATGGGGCAAATTTAGTCCCCATCGCTGTCCCTTGTTTCTCTACATAGAATTTCTCCTCAAACTCAAAATAATTATGATTAAGGATGAAATCGATACTGTTTAGCAGGAATTATTTTTCATTTGTGTTGAAGTTAGCATCATTCTATAGCAGTTTGTTGACTGCTTCTTTACCTCTATCATGTGGAATCGAAGAATAAAGGGACTGAACATCAACTGTTGGCCTTCTGTAGGTGGGTTGCCAGTGGAAATCTCTGTGATTTCTCAAAAGACTGGTGGACTCCTTCAAATAAGATAATTGCTTCTTCACACATAGTTGGAGCTTCAAATCTAAAAAATGGGACAAATTGGAAGCCAGAGAGTCCACCCCAGCAACTATAGGTCTACCAGGTGGTGAATCTCTACACTTATGCACCTTGGGCAGGTGGTAGAATATAGGGAACTTTGGCTTTTTGTTGTACAAGTAATCAAACTCCTCTTTACAAATGACTCCTTTGCCCAGGGCATCATTCAATGTAATGTGTAAAACTTCTTTAAACATCTCCATGGGATTCGCTTTCAGGTCTTATATGTCTATCTTAACCCCCATTTAATGATGTCAATAGGGGGTGAAATTACCAAAGAACAATTACAGGTTGAGTATCCCTTATCCAAAATGCTTGGGACCAGAGGTATTTTGGATATCGGATTTTTCCGTATTTTGGAATAATTGCATACCATAATAGATATCATGGTGATGGGACCTAAATCTAAGCACAGAATGCATTTATGTTACATATACACCTTATACACACAGCCTGAAGGTCATTTTAGCCAATATTTTTTATAACTTTGTGTATTAAACAAAGTGTGTCTCCATTCACACAATTCATTTATGTTTCATATACACCTTATACACACAGCCTGAAGGTCATTTAATACAATATTTTTAATAATTTTGTGTATCAAACAAAGTTTGTGTACATTGAGCCATCAAAAAACAAAGGTTTCCCTATCTCATTCTCACTCAAAAAAGTCTGTATTTCGGATTATTCCGTATTTCGGAATATTCCGTATTTCGGAATATTTGGATATGGGATACTCAACCTGTATATGTTTATGAACACTAATGTTGCTTTTTTATTAACTTTTAATAAATATATGTATTGGAACCTGCTGACTGTTTTTGCATTCCACAAATTGTTGTATTGTTTGCAGTAATAACTGTTAATATAATCATAGTTGGGGTGTAGTAGTCACCCTTAGGCGCCAGTTTCCCTACTGTTGTATATTTTCTATTTCTTGATCTTTCTAACAGGGAACACAGTGAAACAGGGCAGCCTTTTTATATGTTAACAAGGTTAAAAAGTTTTATAACTTAACTAGCGCAATAAGGGAACTTTTGTTTTATATATTTTGATTTAAATAATTATTGTGTGCTGTGTCATCCCAGTATACATACAGCGACTGTAGCTACTCTGTCCATCTAGGGGTGTTCTGTCAGTCCACCCAAAATAAAAGACATTTTTTTATATTTTTTGTGCTGTATATTCCCAGAATACATCTAGGCGTGTTCCGTCTTTTTCAGGGTGTGGTGTCTGTAGCTCATATTCTTATTATAACTTATTGTCCTATTTTCATAACTCTTCCTATCACCACATTGTAATTAATTCATATTAATTTTATTAATAATAATTATAAATTAAATACATTTAAATTAAATTAATATAAATAAACTCTCCACACTCATATAGTGAACTTTCTGCATATTGAAGGTATCTGTGAGGAAATTAATAATTTGATTCTAAATAAATTAAATTAAATCAATTAAATGAAATGAAAATAAATTGAAATTAAAATCAATTAAATCTAAAATATTGTCTTTGATTATTCTTCTTTGCCTTAATCATCTTTTTGTGAACTGAAATCTTGAGCCTTGCCTAATGCATCTTTTTTAAAATAAATTCTTTTTTTTTAATATTTTGTCCTCCCAGTATATACATCCAAGGGCTGCTGCTGCTCTGTCCAACTACCTTGGTGCAACCTTTTAGCTTAAACTGGATAAAAACAATATTGTGAGCTGTGAGGTGTTCAGAATAGTCTGTAAATGAGTGGAAATGAATATTATTAAGGTTAATAATACTGTAGGAACAAAAACACCCCCAAATTCTGTTATGTTAGCTGTTTTGATGATTTTTTTTAAAAAATACAGATCCAAAACCAAAACCTGCAAGGGAGGTTTTGGCAAAACCAATTCAGATCCAAAACACGAAGGAGATCTAGATCCAAAACCAAAACACAAAACCTAAATATGACCTAGTGCACACCCCTATAATTATGTCATTAGTGTTGTTAATTTGATGAATCCCTGGGTTTTGTGTTTTGAGGCGAGAATGGAGAGAGAAAGATGGAGGATAGTATGGAAGAGTACAGATATCTAAAGTAGGATGGGGCAGGAGGAAACCCAAGAGACATTTTAGGAAAGAAAGCTGAATATCTTATAGGCAAAGCTATCAGAGATATCTGCTGGACTATTAAGGGAAGTTTAAATACTGTACCATATGGGTGTCTTTTCAGGTCAATGAATAGTCTGCCAAGGATCCTGCACAAGTGAGAGAGGCAGAGACCGAAGCAGAGAGGATAAGAGAAAGCAAGTACTCCAAGAACAAGGGAAAATCCAGGTGTAATAATTTTGACTACTGCCTGTCCTGTTTCTTTGTTGTTATTCAAAGTCCCTCCTACTGATATCCTATACACAGTACAGGGATGTCTAAAGGTCCTATCCTACTCTGCTTGGCACGGCTGACCTAGAGGCGTGGGCTCTAACATGAACCCTGGTATTTGCTGCAGAGAACTCACAGGTCACAACCACTAGGGTAGAACAGAGTGTGGCAGGTTGATGGAAAGCTTTAGGAAAGTGTATACTGTGAAAAGTGAGGTTCTACAGGATAGCGTATGCTGGAACTGAAGTAGTACTGCAATCGTGATGGTATCGATATCTCGGCACTTGAAATTCCGTTGGTCAGAATGTCAGCATCCTAACCGTAACCATCCCTCAGGCTCCCACGGCCTTAACCCTAAACATGCCTTCCACACACCCCGCCCCACCCACCGCCAGCAGCTTAACTTAAACCCTCACACTAGTGCCTAACCCTAACATCAACACCAATATTAACCAGCGGGATTCTGACTGTCATTCTGACCATCAGGATTTCAACTGCCAGGAACCTGACCGCATCCCTTGCAATCTGAGTATGTATCAATTGGAGTTGAGCTAGCTGAAGCAGTAAATGCAGAAAGAGAAGGAATGCTGTAGCCAGAATAAGCAGCTACTGGAGATGAACTTGCAGAAATAGTAAATGCAAGAACAAGTTGAATGCTGCAGTCTGAATAAGCAATTGGAGATTCACTAGCAGAAGCAATGATTGCAGGAACTGGAGAATACTAATTAACAGAGTAGCAGAATCACCAAGAACCTGTACCCACAGTCTACAGGAGAGATGAAGATCAGGCAATGCTGTAAAGACCAGGAAGGGTTTAAGTAGGGAGCCCAATCATAGGTGTAACCAGACTGGTCAGTGAATGTGATGAGGAATCCTGGATCAGCAGTGTATGACGGGAGATGCAGGGAGACCCAAGATGGTGGTGCCAATGGAAAGCCACTGCCACATGGAACGCTGAAACTGCTGCCTGGTTCAGCCAGAGTAAGCCACAGCCAATTGAATACTGTGGGAAAGAATACGGGAACCATAGGAATGTCTGTTTGAAATGTAGGTTGTGCATTACATTGCCCTAAAAATGTTGGAACTGATTTGTGCTCACATAGCCCTATGCTATCATCTAAGGGATTACTTCTCCCCTTTTCCTACACCTACCTCATCTGAAGAGGTGCAGTGCACTGACTTTCCCATTACCAAACAATTTGAATATACTATCTGCTGTTACAAGAGCTCTCGTTAGAAATATATGGGGACTATCACACTGAATCTAATTGTTTTCTGAATATTCTAAAGTATCCACCCTGGAGAAATTATCTCAAAGGATGCATTGTTTGTATTATTATTACCATGCATATGTATAAATTTCACTGCATTATTTACTGTGCATGTGAAAGTTATTGTATTATTATTATTATTATTATTATTATTAATATTATTATTATTATTATTATTATTATTATTATTATATGATATTGTAAATTTTTCTGGCATTTGTATTCAATTGTTATTCTATTTTGACACTGTCCTTGTATTGTGCAACTTGCTTCTTACTCCAAGTTTTTGCTTTTGTTACATTTTAAAAAGTTTATATCACTCAATACCATCTTTTCAATAATTGATGTTATGAAAAATCATTTACCTATACCATATACAACTCACTGAGTGCCTGACTGAGTTGCACGCAAAGTGGCTGTAGATCTGTCAGACTCAAAATCAGACCCTAAGGCATACTTGCTAACCTTTGGACTGTCTGAACTGGGAGATGCAGCCAAGTCAGCACTGTGAGGGGTGTGGTGCAACAGAAGTGGGCATTGCTGGGGTGGGGTGATGCAGTTATGTCAACATGGCAATGCCTGGCATTGTGAAGCAGGGTGGGGCTACGATGATCTGATTCAATGTGATTTGCATAATCATCATCAGCCGCCTGCACCACTCACTTCACCTGATTCTCGTGAGCCTCCCAGCCTTTCCAAGAGAGTAGGCATGTATGTCCTAAGATGCAGATTCAATTGCCCAAGGGGTTTACTGTGAAAGTAAAGCTCTGCAATTAACGCTGGAGCTATTTATTATTTTGCATTGTCCCTGCATAGTATTACTGTGGATCATGAGCATTAGCAGTGTACTTAGCACCCGAAAAGGAGACAGGTTCACAGCTTAAAGGGGCATGCCATGAGTCAACGGACCCTGACCTCGCAGCAAGCCCCTCATGTCTCTCTATTTTTTTTGGGCAGGCAAGCAGAGGGCCAGTAGATTGTGCTGCTCAGCCAGCCAAGGTTTCTCAGTGGCTTGACCAGCCCATCAAGCCATTGGTCCTACTGACATTTGCTAGAAGTGCCAGATGGGCAGTCCGGCCCTGGGTCCAGGCTAATTGAAATCCCCAGCTAATTGAATCTTCCCAATAGTGTCAGGCTATGGATTACCGGACCTTTAACTTAATAAACGTGCCAAGTGGCTTACCTCTTAAACGTGTGTGTTTTATGGAGACAGGTAGGGATTTCAACTGATGGTGGACCTTGAAAGGTGTAGATAAGAAAACTCAGAAAAGGTGAGGCAAGTCTAATTGTTAGGGTTAACATTCTGTTCCATTGAAATTGCACGATTATGCAACATTATTGGGTTTCAAGCAAAATATCAAAAGGGGGTGTTAAAGGGTTGTCTTTGAGTGATCAGAGCTACTACTAATCAGATACAATGTTCCACCTACCACTAAGACAGTACCTTGCCCCCTAGTTTTGTTTTAAACGACTACCACAGCTCTATTGATTACCTGTAGTTATAGCTTCTGCATGCAGCACAGACTGAAACAGGAAAATAAAATTAAAAAGTGTCATTCATAATCTCCTTTCAACTGCTAGAGAGAAAATGTTCTCATGGCCTTAATTATCTTAAAGTACACAAGCAAGAAACAATTTATAGCATTCAATCAGAGCTGAGCATTGCAAATTAAGTTATTTTTCTGTGTTGCTATTTCCAGTATCTGCAGGGGGTGAATAAGTTTAAACCTCAATTTAAATAATCCAGTTGAAACACTAGTTTTAAGCACATCAGGAGACTGGACAATAACACCATTGCTTTTACAGCAAAGGAAAAAATCCAAGTGTAGAAATAACAACTAAGAATAGACAAATCATTTGGGCAATTTGAAATATAGAAAAATGTCAACGATTTGTGAGTCACAAACTGTTTAAAATCAGATGAGATTCCTCAACAGTTGCTGTATAATTTATGTCTCTAGGACAATGGGGCTGATTCTTTGTCAAGAGTCACTCTGCCTCTTGACAAAGCCGCCCAGTGTGTGGAGAAACGCGTTGAGGAATACAGAGGAGGGACTACTGGAGATTGTAGTTTCCACTGGTGACGCTGGTTAAACCTACCTTATGAGGTTCATGCACTGCCACATTAACTTTCTAACATCCACCGGCTTCCAGCATTGGCGTTTGTCGCCGCATACTACACAGTGGACACGGAGCATCCGCTGAGTCAAGGGGACACTACTACCTTTAGACCTTTGACCTGCAGCCTCTCGCACCATCGCCTCCGATGCATGACACCCAGTGGCATCAATGCACTTGCTGAGTCAGGCTGCTATCCCGCTTCCAACCAGTGAACTGAGAGCCGGCGAACGGAATCTCCCTCACGTGCTCTTTTGCTGTGCATGCATGCAGATCACAAATTGATATTTGTCAAAATACCATCTGGGTAATACCGATCACCAGCTATATGGATATAGCGTTGAGACTGACTGACTGCATACTGAGAGTCTCCGCTTTCAACCACCAGTAGTGAGAATTATATTTGAGTACTCATTCACTATTTGACTATCAGTGCTCTTAGTGCTATTTTTAAACTCCAGGAATAACCTCTGATACGCATAATAATTGCTGATATAAGTGTGCAGGATTCCTTGTTTTTTATATAACTATCGGAAATTACAACTGTTTCTTTATTTCTGTTGGTTATTGTTTTTTAATTTGTGTAATAAATTGTGTTTTTGTCTCATACTCATGCAGTGTTAAGCGCTACCTAATACACTATACCTTTTTTCTTTTATTCAGAAGAGTCTGGCTACCTCTTCACTAGGCGGCTGCTAATCTGATGTTGTTAGTTTACACCTGCTCACACAGCACCTGCAAACCTTAATTCCATTTGTGTTCCACTACATTCACCTCCATTTGCCTGTACTGCCTTGAAGCCTCTACTTTTGAAAACATTGTTTTTATGAAGTCATATAATTTATTAAACTGCCACCCTGTCTGCCACTGCTGTGCCACAATGTTTCATACAGTAAATGTGCTATATTCTGTTGTGTTTGTGCTGCTACTGGGTTGCTTCGTTTAGCCAACTAGCCTTTGGTCTATATTAGTGAACAATACTGTGAGCTGTGAGGTGGTCAAAATTGACTAGAAATGACTGGAAATTAATGTTATTGAGGTTAATACTGTATGAACAAAAACAGGCTCAAATTACAATATTTTATCTGTTTTTATCAATTTATTTACAAAAAATACACATCCAAAACCAAAATACGTGAGGGTAACAGGGAGAAGGGGTGAGTCACAGGGAGAGGGTGACAAGCAGAGGCAGTAGGTGATGCCAAGGAGAGACAGTGTGTGACAGGGAGAGGGTGATGGGAGAGGTAGTGGGTGACAGGGAGAGTGTGACAAGGAGATGCAGTAGGTGGTGTCAGGAATAGGCAGAGGATGACAGGCAGAGGGTAACAGGTACAGGGAGAGGCAGTGGGTATCACCAGAGAGAGGCAGTGGGTGACACCAGAGAAGTATTGGGAGACAGTGGGTGACAAGCAGAAGATGACAGGCAGAGTCAGCGGGTGATGCCAAGGAGTGGCAGTGGGAGAGGGTGGCAGGCAGTGGGTGACAGGGAGAGGGTGACTGGGACAGTGGGTGATGGAAAGAGGCAATGGGTGACCATAGGGAGAGGCAGTGGGTGACAGGGAAGGATTTCAGGCAGTGGGAGACAGGAAGATGGTGACAAAGAGAGAGTCAGTGGGTCAGAGGGAGTGGGTAATAGGCAGTGAGTGACAGAGAGAGGCAATGGGTTACCAGGAGAGTGGGTGACCAGGAGTAGTGAAAAGTATATTACAATTTGTATACCTGGCCCAGAACTGCAGCTAATCGCAGATGGTTCCTCCTTAGGTTTTAACGCCGGGGACAGTCATGAGATTGTGATATCAGATCCATGGTGCCAGCAGCAAACACAGACTCAGTCAGAGAACTCAAGAGGTAGCCGAGGTCGGAGCAATTGGCAGAGCAGATGGGAGAACCTGGGAGAAGATGGGATCATTGTCACTCTTCCCCCACTGTCCAGGCTGCACTCATCTCAGACAGCAAGGACCAGCTCAGACTCAGCTGCTCATTTGGGGGACTGGTGGCCAGCAGCACAGAGCAGAGACTAGCAGGTGGTGTTGGCAGTCTGATTCATATTTATGCTGTGGGCTCCTTCGCAGCAGCGGGACCCAGTGCAATGCATCGGCTGCATAGCGGCTTGTTCCGCCTGTGTAGGACTGAATGTTTTCAGTAATCAAGAATTAAAAGCCTAAAAGTAAGAGCCTAGTCAAAAATAGATTATCGGATAGGACAGATGTTTTAAGTGTATATGCGCAACAAACTTGATGAGCAGCAAGAAGTGTACAAAAGGATGTGAATCCCACACATCAACAAGACAATACGTATGAACAAAGATAGTGCACACTACATAAGCGCTCACCAATGACCAAATAGACCCATGTGTATTATAACAAACAGATTATGGGTACAAATACATTCCCCCTTAATAGGATGTTGGTCCTCAAAGGTGGACCACGATTTTTCTGTTTAATTCTTTCCTTCACATATGGAACTCAGGTCCGATTAATTGGTCCTTTAGATGACCTGGAACAATAAATACCTCTATTCCCAGTGCATTGAGAATATTAGGAGGTATAAAGAATAGCAGACATAGTGTAATATTGCTTAAAAACACGCAGGATTTATTTCCACAGATTACACTTACAGAAGAGTTAAAATATAACAGCATGTAAATATGACTCCATAGATCAAAACACGGATATATCACCCAGAGGGATCCGACGCCACAGATGTAAAGCAGTGTGGGATGCAGATAAGCTCTCCGGAAGGCTTACAGCATGCAGGATCAAAACTCCAGGCCGATGATGTATTCCGCAGATATCAGGGTCAAAGTCCAGAATAAAATACACGGGTCACGCTTGACGCGTATCGGACATAAAGTCCTTCCTCAGAAGCTTCTGAGGAAGGACTTTATGTCCGATACGCGTCAAGCGTGACCCGTGTATTTTATTCTGGACTTTGACCCTGGTATCTGCGGAATACATCATCGGCCTGGAGTTTTGATCCTGCATGCTGTAAGCCTTCCGGAGAGCTTATCTGCATCCCACACTGCTTTACATCTGTGGCGTCGGATCCCTCTGGGTGATATATCCGTGTTTTGATCTATGGAGTCATATTTACATGCTGTTATATTTTAACTCTTCTGTAAGTGTAATCTGTGGAAATAAATCCTGCGTGTTTTTAAGCAATATTACACTATGTCTGCTATTCTTTATACCTCCTAATATTCTCAATGCACTGGGAATAGAGGTATTTATTGTTCCAGGTCATCTAAAAGACCAATTAATCGGACCTGAGTTCCATATGTGAAGGAAAGAATTAAACAGAAAAATCGTGGTCCACCTTTGAGGACCAACATCCTATTAAGGGTGAATGTATTTGTACCCATAATCTGTTTGTTATAATACACATGGGTCTATTTGGTCATTGGTGAGCGCTTATGTAGTGTGCACTATCTTTGTTCAAAAATAGATTATCAACACACTTCTCCAAATCCGATGGAACTTGGATGCTGCTAGTAGCAGAGAAATAGTTAAATGTAAAAAAATATACATACATGTGTGATAATCGGGGTAAGTATCACGTGGAAGGTTATAATTTACAAGTAAATATTATGGAGTAAGATTCTTTGGAAATTCACACTATAGTTCAACTTACGATTAGCACAGACATTTATTATACAGTTGCTCCTCAGTAGTTTTTATTTAGCTGAGACGCTTCTGGGTAACCTTTTCTCCACTGTAAAGCTTAGAAGTAGTTATCACAATTTACAATAACACTTTGTGCATGCTATACACATTACCACAAAACATTACAGAATGTATTATCCACTGCCAACAATGTTAACGAACTAATAAAAGCAACAAAGGCAATAGCATAGACATTGCATTACTAGTGGGGCACCATGTACTTGTTTACGTCCATTAAATAGTTTATGTTAGAGAACTCAGTCGTAATAGCTATAGCACTGATCACAGTTTTGAAAGTTCACAGTTTTATATAAAATATGTAACTCTTGCTGGACTAGACTGACTGAAATTCATAGAGCAAAGGCCTAGTTTTCTTATGTTGAAGTATATCACTGTCTTCAGCTCACCGTCAGACAGCCTTGATACCCTATAACTTCTGCGACAAAAGTATCTGTCCTTAGGCGACAGTTTCCCTGTATAGCTGTGTAACAGTGACGTATAGAAATTGCAGGTCTCTAGAGAGCTGAGTACTGTGTCACTATGCTCCCTGCAATGCTGATGCTCCTTTAAGTTTAGAGTAACAACTGTAGCAGTCAATTAGTGGTGTCCTTTGATAATAGGAGCTGCTGATTGCAATTGTATTTATAAAATACTTATGCAGCTTTATATCCAAAAACTATGTTTGCTTGTAGCATTCGAGCTAAGATACCATGTAAGCAGCTAAACTGTCTTTTGCCCCTGAGGAAGCTTGTAATGTTTGGTTAGTGCCAGGGGCGGAACTGTGGGAGGCAGTGGAGTCGGCTGCCGCCGGGCTCCTGGCCACAAGGGGGCGCATCTCCTCCACTGTCTCCCGCAGCCTGAGGACTGCGCTGCTATTGCAGATGGAGGAGCTGTGTCAATGACACGGAAGCTGCCTCCTGTAGAGAGAGATGGCACTGGCTGCAGCTAGGGGGAGCTCCAGAGCACAGCTCCTCCCGGGCCCTTAGTAAGCCAGCCGAGGGAAGCTCAGAACTCTCTGCTCCTCCATGCTCTGGATGATAGCCAAAGGTAGGCACTGTGTGGGGGGTGGGGGAGAGGTGTATTTGGGGGGGAAGTACTGTGTTTTGTGTGTGCTTGTTTTTAAGTGAGGTGTGTGTGTTTTTAAGGAAAGTTGTACATTCAAGTAAAAGAGGCATGTGTGTGTGTGATGTGTGTGAGAGTGGCATGTGTGTGAGAGGCATGTATGTGTATGTAAGTGGGAGGCATGTGTATGTAAGTGAGAGGCATGTGTGTGTGTGTGTGTGTGTGTGTGTGTGTGTGTGTGTGTGTGTGTGTGTGTGAGAGGCATGTGTATGTAAGTGGGAGGCATGTGTATGTAAGTGAGAGGCATGTGTGTGTGTGTGAGAGGCATGTGTATGTAAGGGGCCCTACACACTCGGCGATGCGCCGCCGAGGTGCCCGACGGCCGACGAGCGACCCAGCGGCGGGGGGGCAGTGACGGGGGGAGTGAAGTTTCTTCACTCCCCCCGTCACCCGGCTCCGTAGACTTGCAGGCAAATATGGACGATCTCGTCCATATTGGCCTGCATGCACAGCCGACATGGCCCCAGCGATGAACGAGCGCGGGGTCGCGCATCGTTCATCGCTGGGGACTCCACACTGCACGATATGAACGATATCTCGTTCATTAATGAACAAGATCGTTCATATCGTGCAGTGAAATCGCTATGTGTGTAGGGCCTATAAGTGAGAGGCATGTGTATGTAAGTGAGAGGCATGTGTATGTGAGAGGCATGTGTATGTGAGTGAGAGGCATGTGTATGTGAGAGGCATGTGTATGTGAGAGGTGTGTGTAAGTGAGAGGCACGTGTGTGAGAGGTGTGTGTAAGTGAGAGGCGTGTGTGTTTAAGTGAGACGTGTGTTTAAGTGAATGAGGCGTTTGTCTTTTTTTTAATATATATCTAGTGTTCACGCTAGGTGTCTGCCCCTTTTTTAGACAGCTGAATCCCGCCCTGCCCGTTTTTGTGCGCCCTGCCGCCCCGCCGTTTGCTGCCTGCCGGACCCCGCCACGTCGCCGGATCCAGCCGTGCGCCGCCGGACCCGGTACGTACATGAGAGTCCCCCTGGGCTAAATTAACCTTGTAAGTATTTTGCAGCTGTAAACATTAATCTCAGTGCTTTCTACCTGGTGCAGTGTGCCTCAGTGCTCTCTACCTGGTGCAGTGTGCCTCAGTGCTCTACCTGGTGCAGTGTGCCTCAGTGCTCCCTACCTGGTGCAGTGTGCCATTAGTGCTCCCTACCTGGTGCAGTGTGCCTGAGTGCTCCCTACCTGGTGCAGTGTGCCTGAGTGCTCCCTACCTGGTGCAGTGTGCCTGAGTGCTCCCTACCTGGTGCAGTGTGCCTCAGTGCTCCCTACCTGGTGCAGTGTGCCTCAGTGCTCTCTACCTGGTGCAGTGTGCCTCAGTGCTCTACCTGGTGCAGTGTGCCTCAGTGCTCCCTACCTGGTGCAGTGTGCCATTAGTGCTCCCTACCTGGTGCAGTGTGCCTGAGTGCTCCCTACCTGGTGCAGTGTGCCTGAGTGCTCCCTACCTGGTGCAGTGTGCCTGAGTGCTCCCTACCTGGTGCAGTGTGCCTCAGTGCTCCCTACCTGGTGCAGTGTGCCTCAGTGCTCTCTACCTGGTGCAGTGTGCCTCAGTGCTCTCTACCTGGTGCAGTGTGCCTCAGTGCTCTACCTGGTGCAGTGTGCCTCAGTGCTCCCTACCTGGTGCAGTGTGCCATTAGTGCTCCCTACCTGGTGCAGTGTGCCTGAGTGCTCCCTACCTGGTGCAGTGTGCCTGAGTGCTCCCTACCTGGTGCAGTGTGCCTGAGTGCTCCCTACCTGGTGCAGTGTGCCTCAGTGCTCCCTACCTGGTGCAGTGTGCCTCAGTGCTCTCTACCTGGTGCAGTGTGCCTCAGTGCTCTCTACCTGGTGCAGTGTGCCTCAGTGCTCTCTACCTGGTGCAGTGTGCCTCAGTGCTCTCTACCTGGTGCAGTGTGCCTCAGTGCTCTCTACCTGGTGCAGTGTGCCTCAGTGCTCTCTACCTGGTGCAGTGTTCCTCAGTGCTCTCTACCTGGTGCAATGTGCCTCAGTGCTCCCTACCTGACGCAATGTGTATAATGTGCTCTATCTGGCGCAATGTGTATAATGTGCTCTATCTGGCGCAATGTGTATAATGTGCTCTATCTGGCGCAATGTGTATAATGTGCTCTATCTGGCGCAATATGTATAACGTGCTCTAGCCTCTACCTGGCGCAGTGTGTATAGGAGGTTCTAACTGGTGCAATGTGTATTAGGGGCACTACCGTGTGGTGTAATGTGAATTGACACTATTATGTGGCCACGCCCCTTCCCCACGAAACAACGCCCCTAGATTTTTGCTGCGCACCTTCGGTGCGCACTGTCCATGTTTTGCCCATAGGAATGGGAGCACCAAGCATTATAGTATGTACCTAAGTTTGCCCATTTAACTTAAAAATTTACCCTCACGAATGAAAAATGTGCCCTCCCCGTGATCAGCACCCTGCCCTAAAAAAAAAATACTACAGTGAACACTAATTATATTGGCACACCGCTGCGCCAAAGCATCTCCATGGAGACCTGGTGGGTGAGGGAGCACTGTAGGTGTACTATAATGGTATGCTGGTGTCTGTTTTATTGTAATGACTGACTTGGAATGCGTCCACTTTCTATGTGTATCTATATTACTATTGGGAAAGGTACCTGAGCACCCTTCTACTGTTCACCCTGGGTGCGGGATAGCTACATATGGTATGTGTGTGTATGTGTAGGGGGGCACCAAAATGTATCATGCCTCCGGGCGACTGGGACGAACTTACGCCACTGGTTAGTGCAGCAGTGTTACCGAACTGTGTTACAAAAGATAGGTTGGCCTCAGTTACCCACTGTGTGCTGACCTATGTCTGAAGCTGCAGCAAAAAACTGTCTCTGCTACTCCCAATGTCTGTTACTCCAAAGCCATATAGATCCAGTCTAGTGGTACTGCCATAAAAGTCTAGTGATACTGCCGTATAAGTCCACTCCAGTGGTACTGCCGTATAAATCCAGTGGTACTGCCATATAAATCCAGAGGTACTGCCGTATAAATCCAGTGGTACTGCCGTATAAATCCAGTGATACTACCGTATAAGTCCAGTGATACTGCCGTATATGTCCAGTGGTACTGCCGTATAAGTCCAGTGATACAGCTGTATATGTCCAGTGATACTGCCATATAAATCCAGTCCAGTGGTACTGCCGTATAAATACAGTGTTACTGCCGTATAAATCAAGTGGTACTGCCGTATAAGTCCAGTGATACTGCCGTATATGTCAGTGGTACTGATGTATAAGTCCAGTGATACTGCCGTATAAATCCAGTGATACTGCTGCATAAGTTAAGTCCAGTGGTACTACTGTATAAGTCCAGTGATACTGCCGTATAAGTCCAGTGATACTGCCGTATAAGTCCAATGGTACTGCCATATATATCTAGTGGTACTGCCGTATAAATCCAGTGGTACTGCCATATATGTCCAGTGATACTGCCGTATGTGTCCAGTGGTACTGTCGTATAAGTCCAGTGATACTGCCGTATAAATCCAGTCCAGTGGTACTGCTGTATAAATCCAGAGGTGCTGCCATATAAATCCAGTGGTACTGCCATATATGTCCAGTGATACTGCCGTATATGTCCAGTGGTACTGCCGTATAAATATAGTGGTACTTTCATATAAATCCAGTCCAGTGGTACTGCCGTATAAATCCAGTGGTACTTCCATATAAATCCAGTGGTACTGCCGCATAAATCTAGTGATACTGTCATATAAGTCCAGTGATACTGCTGTATATGTCCAGTGGTACTGCCATATAAGTCCAGTGATACTGCCATATACATCCAGTCCAGTGGTTCTGCCGTATAAATAGAGTGGTACTTCCGTATAAATCCAGTGGTACTGCTGTTAAATCCAGTGGTACTGCCGTATAAATCCAGTGATACTGCCGTATAAGTCCAGTGATACTACCGTATATGTCCAGTGGCACAGCCGTATAAATCCAGTGATACTGCCGTGTATGTCCAGTGATACTGCCATATATGTCAAGTGGTACTGCCATATAAGTCCAGTGATGCTGCCATATAAGTCCAGTGGTACTGCCCTATAAGTCAAGTCCAGTGGTGCTGCCATATAAGTTCAGTGGCGCTGTCCTGTGCTGTACTGTATATCATTTACTCCAAATAAAGGGGTTATTAATATTTAATCCAAATAATTTTACAGGGTTTGTCCTGTGTGGTATAGAGGTATGCTCTCCTGTGCTGCATTTTGTTATATAACTCCAGAAAAATAACAAAAATTTGGAGGATAAAATAGGGAACGATCAAGAACCACTTCCTCCTACTGCTGCTGCTGCCACTGCTGTTGTTGCTGCTGGGTGTCGATCGTCATCCCAGAGGGGAAGTCGGAAGACCATTTGTACTACTTCAACTAAGAAAAGGACTGTCCAACAGTCCTTTGCAAGGAAGATGAAATATGACAGCAGTCATCCTGCTGCAAAGCGGATAACTGAGGCCTTGACAGCTATGTTGGTGTTAGACGTGCGTCTGGTATCCGCCAACAGTGCAGTGGGACTGCAGTGCCACTCCTAGATGGGACAGGTGTTTGTGCCTCACACTTGTGTCGCTTAGCTTAGTCATACAACTACCTCATTGCACCTCTTTTACTTCTTTGCATGTTGTGCTGTTTGGGGCCTAGTTTTTTTATAAGTGCCACCCTGTCTTCCACTGCAGTGCCACTCCTGGATGGGCCAGGTGTTTATGCCGCACACTTGTGTCGCTTAACTTAGTCATACAGTTACCTCATTGCACCTCTTTTACTTCTTTGCGTGATGTGCTGTTTGGGGCCTAGTTTTTTTTAAGTGCCACCCTGTCTGCCACTGCAGTGCCACTCCTAGATGGGCCAGGTGTTTGTGCCACACACTTGTGTTGCTTAGCTTAGTCATACAGCGACCTCTGTGCAACTTTTAGTCCTAAAAACAATATTATGAGATGTTCGGTGTTCAGAATAGACTGTAAATGAGTGAAAATTATTGTTACTGAGGTTAATAATACAGTAGGATCAAAATACCCCCAAATTCTGTGATTTTAGCTATTTTTAGTTTTTTAAAAAAAATCATCCAGATCCAAAACCCAAAAGGGTGATTTTTTGCAAAAACTATCCAGATAAAAAACCAGAACACAAAATACGAAAAGTGCCCGACGCACATCTCTAAATCAGACCTAATTTGATCCCCCCCCCCCCCCTGCAGACATGCCAGAGCATCTCATGGCGGCAATGCTTTCAAACCTAAGAATGCCAAATTGATTTCTCACAAATATTTAAAATGCCCGCTCTAATATATATTGTAAACGCCTGCACCTCTTATTACCATATCCCATGAATGTGCGCTATACATCGCAAAACACTGCATCCCATAAGAGAAAACTATACACCCACACATTATCTGAGTTCCAAAGCTCATTGATGTATATATTTGTTATTAAAAAGGATATGGATTCAATATATATTACAAAGTACAGTATACCTATAGTTACATGATTACATCTCACACAGTAAGCAGTTAAAACATACAATTACATACAGTTAGATACAGTTTCAGTAACATGCCAGCGATACAATACCATTATCCTTAAGTTATATAAATTCGTCTTTCCATATCACTCTCTCTCTCTGTAATGTAATGCTGGGACTCCATCTTCCTCTGAGACCTTACAGCAACTCTGAGACCAAAACAGGAACTACCTTCCTGTGTGATCAGCAAAATGTGTTAACTAGTTTCTGGGGGAGGGGACTCTCTCTCATTCATGATGAGTCACTAGTTTCTTTGTATATGCTGAACAGGTTCAGCCTTGGGGACATCCAAAGGGGCTGGCCTGAGTTTCCTGTTCATTACCTGTTTGGAATATCTATTGTTCTAATAAAAGTGATTTTAGCTTTTATACATTTAATCATAATTCCGTGTTGCAATGTCCTACAACTTAATAACAAGTATCAAATGATCCACACATTAATCTGGTCATTTCAATAGTAAACATGACAGGTCTATCTTGTTTCGTTCAAATAATACACATTCATGACATTAATTCATTAGGTAATTTTAAATCATCATGATGTCTGGCGCTTGATATTATTATAATTATGTACTGTATGAGATAAGTGTTGAATCCATCTCTGTGGCATGTCCGTGTAAATGCGTGTTACCATATATTGCTGTGCTCGCTGTGCGTATTTGCAAGTATAGCGACTTAAATGTGTGAAGTTTGTATGTTCTCTTTATGTAATATTTTTGACTTCGACACACCTGTCGAGTAGCCCTGTGCCTAGGCGAAGGCAGACGGTTACCAACCATGTTTAGGGTCGCAGCGGCTGTGTGTGATGTCACACATCTGTCGCAGCCCACCTCACTAATAGTCCGGACACACCTCTGTTGTCGGGACTGCACCTCCCCAAAGACGATGACACCACCCCGACTGCCCAGCAACCTTCTCTGCCTGTCAATCAGGCAGAGACGATTGCATAAGTGAGATGCCGTCGCATCTCACTGTGTGCACACACGCAGTGCGGCTTCTGCGTGTGCTCACCCTTCTCCAGCCTTCATCCTGTGAACGCTGCCACTGCTGCATCCAGGTATGAAATGAATTAGGCCCTTAGTGTTTCCAGTAACTGAAACTACAAACACAGTGTAATGTGCATATAATACAAATGTCTTAAATTGTGATGCATGATCAGTTTGAATGATGCACTTACAAACGGGATGTGGTCATGTGACCGGCTGTTGGGATCCCGACGGTCAGGATACTGATGCCGGAATCCCGACCACTTCAAATGTTGACAGCCGGAAATGCCAATGAACAGGGACTCTTCCCACTCATGGGTGTCCATGACAATAGAACCTGTGGTGAGCGCAGCGAGCCACCAAGCCCGCAGCGTGGTGAGCACAATGAGCCTGCAAGGGGTTTAGAAGCATTCACCCCTCTGCCAGCATACTAGTGTCCGGGATCCCGGCATCGGTGTGCTGACCACTGGGATCCCGACCGCCAGTCACCCAACTCCAAGCCCTTACTAACATTAGGATGCAAATGGGTCATAAACCTGCTGCTAAAATGGGGAGGCAGCACACAAGATGTGTGGGATTTTGCTAAACAACATCAGCTGTGTGCGATTATTTGCTAATTGTGTAGTGATCTTCGATTTTACTGCTGTCATTATAGTGACTTGCACAGTGTGCGTAGCTCTATAACTGCCCAGAATTTGCATTGACTTTCTCTGTTCTTTAAGGTTGTCTATCTGCAGATATACGTATGCACCACCCTGGACCCAGGTACATTCTCCCACTACACGCCCCTGTTACATGCCCAGATTTGTAACCTTGCGGAAACTGCCCACAGACACTACTCCGCCACGCCATTTTAACATTGTTTAGTTGAGGGGTTGTTTCTGTGTGGAAGTCTGCTGAATAATTTAGCGGAGGCGATTTTTACGCTATTCCATACGCAAATATAGTGGCAGACATGCGCCATGTTAATTTTGCGCTTGCGCAGTATATGCAAATGCATTTGCGTTCAACCTTGAATTAGGCCCTATGTTATGGACCTAATATATTGCCCTATGGCAGAACTAGATTGGAGAAAATCTCTAGGGCTTCAGTTTGAGGGTTGATTTGCAATGTAGTTCTATTTTCCCTAAAGGAAGTCATGAATCTTTTATTGATATGTCAAAAGATTATAATATGTTTTAAGGGTGTAAAATGTTTTTTCTTCTTCATTTAATTCTGATCATATTATTATATTACAGGTTAAGTATCCCTTATCCAAAATTCAAAATCCCACATTTTTGGGTCCCCTACTGAGATAACGAAATATACATTATATATTATGTGTATATATACTGTAGATATATTATATAGATATATTATATAAATGTATATATGTTATTATCTCAGTAGGGGAACCAAAAATGTGTGATTCTGAATCTTGGACAAGGGATACTCAACCTGTACAATGTTTTGATTCAAAGCTATGTTTTAAAGACAATTCTGAATTCGTAAACTTGACAAACTGATCTGCTTGCTAGTATGCTATATTTTGTCCAACCCAACATGCCAGGTTTTGCCTTTAATTGTATTTTAACACCTGCTGGTAAAATCTCTGAAAATCTGCAATTTAAAAAAGACTGCATTTGATAAATAATGGTGTATATGTCCGGTACTTCCCGCTTCAGGAAAATTGCCTTTTCCACTGTGAAATTCATTCAAATGACTATCCCTCCCAACTATGCTCATGTCTAGCTAGTCATGGCAATATTATTGACAACAAACAATTGTATTTAAAAGTCACATTTCTGAGTTACTTAAAATAATATATTAATCTTCCATGTATTTCCCTGTCTACATGAACATTTTAATCTTGGCCATACTGTATATTGATCTCAAACAAGATGGTAGTGCATAGTATCTAAGCAACACACTAAATACTCCAAACAGTACTAAGCTTGTCTTTCTAATGGCAATTAAGTAAAGTGCTTGGTTTTTTTCCAAATGCTATCCAATAAGGATTTTCCGGAGCCTGTCTCTTAACCTTTTGAAGAAACCATTTTCTTGGTTCCATACCGTTTACTCATATCTGTGTCCAATCAATTAATTTAATCTCAATTATTTCTCTCATCGTTAACATACTGGCTTGTCTTTCTCAGAATGCTCTTGACCTCAAGCGCAATCAACATTTATGAAGACTGGGACAGGAAAGGATGGATGAGTTCTTAATGACATTAGAAACAATGACAAAGATACGTTTAGATTCTGGATAATCTTGCCTGAAATTAACTTTCTCTCTACTGCCTTCTTTCTTTTCCTTTCCTCTGCAACGGTGAGGATCCAGTGCTTCCAATGTATTTGGGGTACCGTATTCTAGGCAATGTATTTCAGATACTCTAGGCAGAATTGCCCATCTTATGTACAGCAAAATATGTGTACATTCACTGACAATTCTCAGTGTGACACACATGGTGCTCAAATTCAAACCTCATGTATTGCAGACACTTAACACATTGGGGCAGACGTATTAACCTGGAGAAGAGATAAAGAAGTGATAAACCAGTGATAAGCACAAGGTGATGATGCACCAGCCAATCATTACGGATTTAGAAATATAACAGTTAGGAGCTGACTGGCTGGTGCGTTGTCACCTTGCACTTATCACTGGTTTATCATTTCTTTATCCCTTCTCCAGGCTTAATACATCTGTCTCATTATTGAACTTTTTGCACTGGAATAGGAAGCCTTGTAATTCTAGTTAAGTAGATCTACAGTTTGCAGCATGTGGAAAAAAAACTGAGTGACGCTACTGTATGTTCAACAGAGTAACACATAAATTAAAAAATAATGGCTGCGCCTTTATAAACGATTAACAATTTTAATGCATATGCAGATGTCTCCTCATACACTGTGGCTACAGTGCTTGGTGACTCAGCCACGCTGAAGTTCTTTTTGCTCAAAATATTATTGTTTACACAAGTAAAACAACTGGCAGTGACAAAAATACATTGCTAGATTGCACTGATCAATTTGATGTGTGACATTTGTATATATGTGTGCAAATTAATTTGAATCTGTATACGAAGTGCTACAAAGTAGAGGCAGCAGCTTTTTCTCACTGCAGGTTCCTTGGTGCTTCATCTGCAACTGTGTATGTGTTTAAAACTAATTCCTGTGTGATTAAAGGCCCTCATTCCGAGTTGATCGCTAGCTGCTTTCGGTCGCAGCGCGGCGATTAGGTGAAAAAGCGTAATTTCTGCGCATGCGTATGGTGCGCAGTGCACACGCGTGACGTACTTTCACACAAAACTATGCTGTTTCACACAAGGTCTAGCGACGCTTTTCAATCGCAGTGCTGATCATGAGTGATTGACAGGAAGTGGGTGTTTCTGGGCGGAAACTGAGTGTTTTTGGGGAGTGTGTGTAAAAACGCAGGCGTGCCCGAGAAAAATGCAGGAGTGGCTGGGGAAATGGGGGAGTGGCTGGCCGAACGCAGGGCGTGTTTGTGACGTCAAAACAGGAACTAAACAGTCTGAAGTGATCGCTTATGAGGAGTAAGTTTCGAGCTGCTCAGAAACTGCACACTCTTTTTTTTGTAGCAGTTCTGCGAACCTTTCGTTCACACTTCTGCTAAGCTAAGATACACTCCCAGAGGGCGGCGGCCTAGCGTTTGCACTGCTGCTAAAGGAATGACCCCCCTAAGTCGCTGTCCAGTATCTCTAATACATTCAGTGGTGTATTGCTGTTTCTGCTATGCGACTAAGATTCCAAATTTAATAAAAAATACAGTATGACAGACCTCTCAGAGCGGTTCTGTTGTGCTGCGTGTCTCTCATCGTAGGGCGTATTGAGGTTAGGTGCATTAAGATACATCTGTATGTAACCAAAAATGATTAAAACATGAATAAATATATAAAACAAGGAAGTTGTAATACAATGATCACATAGATATATATTGTTTCTGCAAACCAATAGGATTCCTCTACAAGTAATAGCAGCAATTATAGTCACTTGTTATCTGACTCGTGGATAAAGGTCAGCAGGGTGTGTGTGATTGGTTAAACAATAAACACGGCAATCTATACTATACACGGTAATAGAGCACACAATATTTATTTAAAATGTCCACCAAATACCAAAAATAGTATTCCTTACATAAAGTAGTAAAATTTATGTCAAACATGCATGTTTAGGCAACCAGCTAAGCAACATAATACTGTGGGCCTAATTCTGATTTGTACATAAACCTGATGGTCGCAATGGTGCTCCGAGGCAGCATCCTCAGACGCAGCACACGGATCTCGCAAATGCATGCAGGAGGCATCTATTTCCTACAGACGTCTTCTACTGCATTTGCATTTTTTTTTTTCAATATATATTTTATTGAGGTTCACAAAATACAATAATTAATAGCAGGAAAAAGCATAGGACCCGATCATTGTACAGAATCATATTGAGTCACAAATTAACTAGTCATAAGGGTAGTGGGACCTAGAGCAGGACCCATATTTTCCATTTTCTAATATAAAACATCAAAATTATAAACGACAGAGTTACATAGGTCATATAAGAGCTTTTCTGCAAAAATATAAATCGTAAATCTGGTACAGAAACAAAACAAAAATATAAACAGTATAACATTCTAATGTGTTCTCCCTGTTGGGGAACACAAAAACCAAAAACAATAAACTAACATATAGAATAAAATAGTACCTGCCAAGGCTAGGGGACCACTGACCCATCCATGGAGACATCATCAGAGCTAGAGAAAGTATATAGTCAAAGGAGAGCCATAGAGAGGAAATAGAAAAGAGGAACATAGAAAGCTAAGGTAGGCTTCAGAGAATGGTGCGATAAGGAGGAGAGGAAAGGAGGAGAGGCGGGGAGGTGAAAAGAACTAGGCGGTTATGGGAGAGAAACTGGAGGGTTATCAGCCAGGAGTTGATGGCCATACCATGTGGTGCAACAAAAACTCTGCGGAATGGCTAGTTTTGTTAAAGTGGGCAGCTTGTGTATAAACCGACCCCAGGATTGAAACAGCGCAGGGGTTAGTATTTCTTTATTGAGAGATGTTTCTAGCCAGTCCATTGTGAATAAGAAAAGTAGCCTAGAGGTCGCCAGTGGCAATGTGTGTGTGTGTGTGTGTGTGTGTGTGTGTGTGTGTGTGTGTGGGGGGGGGGGGGGAATCGGAAATCCACTGCTGAAGTATGGCTTTCCTGCCTACCGCTGAGAGAATCACTGCCAGTTTTGCCTCCTGAGAGGGAAGATCGGTTTGATCAAGAACATGTCCGAAGAGAGCCCAAGAGGCAGTACATTGAAAGTGTAAACCCAACTCGGAGGTACCATAGACCCTCAGCTCAGCCCAGACAGCTTGAATGTAAGAGCAATGCCAGAAGCAATGCATAAGATCAGCTAATGGTGCAGAGCACTTTATGCATTTCGCCGAGTCAGATAAACCCATTAAATAACTCTTCTTTGGAGAGATATAGGCTCTATGTAGGATCTTATAGGACATTTCTTGGTATAAGCTAGCTGGGATAAGTTTTAAAGAGGCTGTAAAACTATCCATTACGGCATCGGGAGACTTTGAAGGTATTTGAGAGGACCATTTCTGAACTTGAGCGAGGTCAGTAGTGGGTACATGTTCTGTGCGTATGCGGGCATAGATAGTCGAAATGGAATGTGTCCCAGAACGCAGGAGCGTATCTAGGGAATTAATAAAGTCCGACGGACGGAGATGGGAGAGGACCGATTGTATATAGTGCGAGGCCTGTAAGAAGTAGAATACATGGTGAGGATTAATGTTGAATTTGGTTAATACTTCAGCAAAAGAAAGTATCTTTTTCCTGGAGTCAAGAAGGTCACCAACATGTGTAATCCCAGCCGTGCTCCAAGCAGTGAAAGGAAAAGAGGCCTGACCCTTCTGAATTTGCAGGTTACCAACCAGAGGGAGAAATAATGAGTAGGTATATTGTAGCTTTAGAGATTTTCTAGACAACCGCCATGCCATAATGGTAGAGGTTAAGAGTAGGTTGTCAAGGTGAGGGGGCGACAATTCGGATCTGTTCGCGTGGAGAAGAAAACTGAGAGACAGGGGGGCACAAAGTTGGGACTCAATCATCGAGTCAGTAAAGACTGACGTACCTCTAAGCCAGTCCATAGCGAAACGAAGAAGGCATGCTCTATTGTATTGCTCTATGTCCGGCAGATCATTCCCCCGTTCTGTACCATCTGGGACAATTTGAAGAAGCTTATTCTGGGTCGTTTATCGGCCTAAATAAATTTAGAAATAAATGAATTAAGGGACGATAGATCAGATTTTGACAGCATGACTGGAACCATCTGGAGGACATAGAGCAATTTGGGGAAACTAGCCATCTTAACAAGGTTGCAGCGTCCCATTAAGTTGAGGAGCAATTTTTTCCAGAGCACTAGTTCAGTCTGAATTTTGGTGAGGATAGGGCGTATGTTGTCAGAGTAAAGACGAGTAGGGTCAGAGGGGAGAAGGATCCCAAGATATGTGCATTTGCATTTTAATTACATGGAATTGCACAGCTGCTTTCTTGCATACATTAATTTATTGTGTTTCAATAAATTCATGAAAACATTGACACCAAACACTGGGTTGACACCGGGTTCCATAAGGAAGTGCAGTAATCTTGCCAACCTTAAGGAATCTCCTTAAGGCTGCAGATAATATTGGTCCAGTTACCTGTTGTCCTGCGTATGTGTGGTACCGTTTGCGGTGTTGTGTTACAGGTATCTGTGTGGAATGCATTTTGGGTCTTGCTATATTTATAACTGTCCTGATGATGCCACTCATTTCTTAAGTACCTGTTCCAAATGCATAGGGTTATACTGGAATGCTTGGGTTTATGTATGTATGGATGGTAGGTACACCACATGGATAAGTTGGATGGTAGGTAGGTGATGGACCTGGCTTGTTGAGGAGTGGGTGGATGTCACCCAGACATGCCAGGCTTCTGTGAAGTTCCCTCCTGTTAGGCTTCCTGGTGTGGTTTAGAGATGAGCGGGTTCGGTTCCTCTGGATCCGAACCCCCCCGAACTTCACCTATTTTACACGGTTCTGAGGCAGCCTCAGATCTTCCCGCCTTGCTCGGTTAACCAGAACGCGCCCAAACGTCATCATCCCGCTGTCGGATTCTCGCGAGATTCATATTCTATAAAAGGAGCCGCGCGTCACCGCCATTTTCACTCGTGCATTGGAGATTGAATGGAGAGGACGTGGCAGCGTTCTCTCCCTGAAAAGCTCCGTAATCTGTGCTCAGTGTGCTGAAAATATCTACGTTCTCTGCCTGAAAACGCTCCATTTCTGTGCTCAGTGTGCTGCAAATATCTGATCAGTGTGCTGCATTGTGGGGACTGGGGACCACCAGTATATAATAATTATAGTAGTACAGTACAGTAGGCCATTGCTGTATCTTGCAGCTCTGTGTCACTGCAAGTATCCATTCCATATCTGTGCGGCATTTTTGTGAGCAGTATATATAGTATTACAGTGCAGCATTTTGGTGACTAACAGTATATAGTTGTACAGTAGGCCATTGCTGTATCTTGCAGCTCTGTGTCACTGCAAGTATCCATTCCATATCTGTGCGGCACTTCTGTGAGCAGTATATATAGTATTACAGTGCAGAATTTTGGTGACTAACAGTATATAGTTGTACAGTAGGCCATTGCTGTATCTTGCAGCTCTGTGTCACTGCAAGTATCCATTCCATATCTGTGCAGCATTTTTGTGAGCAGTATATATAGTATTACAGTACAGCATTTTGGTAACCAACAGTATATAAGCACATGAGGGAAGAGGGCCCTGCTCGTGAGAGCTTACAATCTAAAGGGGAGGGGTAGACAGACATGGGTGACACAGATGGGGTACATAGAGAACGTGGAACAGAGGGTTAGGAATCAGGATGGGATTTGGCTGGGTTTGGTGAAGAAGTAGACCCCCAGAAGGCACAAGTCAATACTTAACATTGCAACATTTTACTGGGCTACGCAGGAGAAAATTAAAAATAGGGGAAAATAAAAATAAAAAGAATCGATAACTTCTACCGCTTTCAAAAAGGTCAATGGAAGCTGAAATAATGGACAACTACCTCATGGAAGCCAGATACAGTATACCAAACAGTACTTAGCAGAGTTAGGAATGAGTGCTTGTAAAATACAGTAACATTTTGTCATAATATTTCAGAAACTGCATGGCTGGTCTCTTGCACTCTTTTGCTCTAATACACCACCTGCTTTAGGATTTATATTCAAAAACATTATGTCTCCATAATCCCAAAAATGTCAGTCTTCTTCCAGTGATTTGGACCAATAATACCATTGATTAGAACAAATAATTCCAGTGATTTTGTCATTTTCTTCCAGTGATTTGGACCAATAATACCATTGATTAGAACAAATAATTCCAGTGATTTTGTCATTTTCTTCCAGTGATTTGGACCAATAATACTATTGATTAGAACGAATAATTCCTCTGAGTTGATCGCTAGCTGCTTTCGTTCGCTATGCAGTGATCAGGCAAAAAAGGCACTTCTGCGCATGTGTATGCGGCGCAATGCACACGCGCATTGTACTATTACAACGAACGATGTAGTTTCACACAAGGTCTAGTGAAGCTTTTCAGTCGCACTGCTGGCCGCAGAGTGATTGACAGGAAGAGGGCATTTCTGGATGTCAACTGACCATTTTCAGGAAGTGTTCGGAAAAACGCAGGCGTGCCAGAAAAAATGCAGGCATGGCTGGGCGAACGCAGGGCGTGTTTGTGACGTCAAAACAGGAACTGAATAGTCTGAAGTGATCGCAAGCGCTGAGTAGGTCTGAAGCTACTCTGAAACTGCACTAAATTATTTTGTAGTCGCTCTGCAATCCTTTCGTTCGCACTTCTGCTAAGCTAAAATACACTCCCAGTGGGAGGCGGCATAGCGTTTGCACCGCTGCTAAAAACTGCTAGCGAGCGAACAACTCGGAATGACCACCTACATTCAGGTGGATTGTGTTGTAGCACTCCTGGCATCCCTTAGTCCTGGGACTAGTGTGCTCATTCTTTTAGATGTTTTGCCTTCACAGAGCAAGTTTGTGTGGGGTTTGTGAGGAAAAGACATTTGTTATTGCGCTATTAATAATATACCCAAAGGCGGATTGGCCATTGGGTTTACAGGGAAGATTCCCGGTTGGCCGACGCACCTGCGGGGCCTGTTTTGTTTGAGGACATGTGGTCCTTTTTATAGACATAATGAATACGATGCAAATGAATTTGCATATGTGAAAATTACTTTGCCACTTAGCCTGTGATTGCAGATGATCTAGTGCACAGGTTCTCAAACTCGGTCCTCAGGACCCCACACAGTGTATGTTTTGCAGGTAACCCAGCAGGTACACTGGTGTATTAATTACTCACTGACACGTTTTAAAAGGTCCACAGGTGGAGTAAATAATTTCATTTGTGATTCTGTGAGGAGACCTGCAAAACATGCACTGTGTGGGGTAATCAGGACCGAGTTTGAGAACTTATGATCTAGTGCACAGGTTCTCAAACTCGGTCCTCAGGACCCCACACGGTGCATGTTTTGCAGGTCTCCTCACAGAATCACAAGTGACATAATTAACCCACCTGTGGACCTTTTAAAATGCGTCAGTGATTAATTAATACACCTGTACACCTGCTGGGTTACCTGCAAAACAAGCACTGTGTGGGGTCCTGAGGACCGAGTTTGAGAACCACTGATCTAGTGTATGCTCTGTCTGCTTGCTTGGCTGACATATAAGATTGAGTGAATAGTGATTGGGATACGGTTGGTGTAATAAGCAAGAAAATATATCTTTCTAAAGAATTATATAGTTTCCAAAATTCTGAAGGTGTATCATATAATGTGCTCATAATATTTAATTTTATTTCTTTTTAACTTCCCCCTTGATGCTGGACATGCCCACTATCTGGAAAGTCTTGGGGGGAGGGTGCTGCTGCCATGGCCCATGGCTAGACCTTACACCTCTGGTGCTGCCCATGTGGGGCCACTAGCACAAATTTTTCCAGGGCCGCTTTTTGTTCCCAATTCGCCCCTGAATATACCACAGATCTAGGTGTATCTAGCAAATAAAATTTGGGAAGATTTTTATATTTTCAGCAAAATATTAAAGCTTTCAGCCGGCTGTCAAGGAACCCCAATTCTCAGCAAGTTCCTACACTAGCATACAGTATATGTCCAACCAGAGTCCAATCCATGTGCAGGCTCCAATCGGGCCCCCTCCTCTTCGGTGGTGTAATGGATGCAGTAGACTCTGGTTATGTTGCCAGAGACTACTGGGCTTTGCAGGTCTCTGGAAAATGGCACCCGCGCCTTGTTCCTGATGACATTTGTACAGCGCATGCATGAATCACTAGGAACTCCCGGTGATTTCTGCAGCCAGTGATAGGCCAACGGAGTGGTAAGTTTAATTATAAAGGTGCAGGGTGTGTGGTGTGTGAGCCCCCCTGGTCCCAGGGAGACGGTTAACCGCGCACCTTGCACCCATTATAGACCAGTGTATCCAACACACCGTTAACCACTTGCCCAGCATGGTCGCATCAGATGCGACCACACCAGGCAGTGTTTTATCTGACCTGGTCGCACAGGATGCAACCAGTCGGATAAACAGTGCTAGCAGCTGCAGGGAAGGGAAACTTCCCTCCGCTGCTGCTCTCAGAGGAACAGGAAGGTACCTCTGCCTCTGTGCACCCTCCCCTCAGTGTTGCTATGCTGTCGATCATTGCTGATCGGTCAGCACGGCAAGAGCCCCCCCCCCTTCAGCGGCTGCAGACAATAGCAGCCACTGGGGAAGTGTAACACAACCCCCACAAGCCCCCCTTCCCCCCCCCCCCCCCCCCCCCCCCCCGTGTACCTAGCAGCTGCCCGGGCTCTAAAAGGTCACAATGTTACTGATGTTCCGACGGTCACAATACTCCCGACCGATGTTTCGATAATTTAAAAAAAAAACACAAAAACATATTTTAGAAAAAATGGGATTCTTTTGTTGTTGTTTTTTTACTAAAATCATTTTTGCATAGGGTTAAATTCATGTTCTTCACCTTCACTCATTCATATTCATATTCACTCATATTCACTCATAAAAAATCTGACAATTTCCTAGCGGTTTTTGGGGATAAATATTGTCAGTTAAGTGATAAACTACAGTTAACTCTAGACAAGGGCCACATGAAGCTAGCAGTGGCAAATTTAAAGGTCAGGCCGCCCCTAGGCACAATATTTTTGCCCCCCCCACAGGCTGTGAGCAATGCCACTGGCACGGGCGGACGCTTGCGGCTTGACGCGTTCGCTAATCCGCTCCACAGTGACACAGCACTCTGCTGTTAATGTCCCCTGCCTGGCTGAGGCTGTGAGCGCCGCCGCCGCCGGTGCGTGCGCTTCCTGCTCTCTCCTCCTTCTTCCTCTGCAGGCTCTGCTGTTAATGTCCCCCCTGTGGCTGAGGCTGTGTACACAGCCCTGACCATCATCATAGTTATCCTAATACACAGCCCTGACCATCACCCTAATTATCCTAATACACAGCCCTCACCATTACTTTTATTATCCTAATACACAGCCCTGACCATCACCCTAATTATCCTAATACACAGCCCTCACCATTACTTTTATTATCCTAATACACAGCCCTGACCATCACCCTAATTATCCTAATACACAGCCCTCACCATTACTTTTATTATCCTAATACACAGCCCTGACCATCACCCTAATTATCCTAATACACAGCCCTCACCATTACTTTTATTATCCTAATACACAGCCCTGACCATCACCCTAATTATCCTAATACACAGCCCTCACCATTACTTTTATTATCCTAATACACAGCCCTGACCATCATCATAGTTATCCTAATACACAGCCCTGACCATCACCCTAATTATCCTAATACACAGCCCTCACCATTACTTTTATTATCCTAATACACAGCACTGACCATCACCCTAATTATCCTAATACACTGCACTTCACATCATGCTAATTATTCTTATACACAGGCTGTGTATAAGAATAATAAGGATGATGTGAAGTGCAGTGCGAGCGAGCAGAGGAGAAAGCAGCGAGCGCCCACCCCGCGCCGGTGGCGCCGCTCACAGCCTCAGCCTCAGGGGGGACATTAACAGCAGCAGAGCCTGCAGAATAAAGAGCAGCGAGCGCCCGTGCTGGTTGCGCCGTTCACAGGCGGACATTATCAGGTAACCAGGGCTGCGACGCTGCGTTACTGACCAGGGCTGTCAGGAGCAACCAGCAGCCCCCAGAGGGACATCAGCTAGACTAATGAGGGGTGCCTCCCCTAAGCACATGCCTCACGTGCCTAGTGGGAAATCCGGGTCTGCCAGCTAGACCTTTTATAGCCTTGATTGGAAGCAGCCATGACAGCACTAGGCAAAATTTAGAAACAAAATAGAAACGAAATATGCCTGCTAGTGAGTTGCTATAGGCTAGTTAACCATTCTAATATTCATTTAAAAAAAGGGGATCTGGTCAGGATCCCAGATGCTGATGCCAGAATCCCGACACTCATAGAAATGCTGGCGCCAGCATCCATATAAAGCGCACATCCTAGGGCTGCAATCCTGACCTTCGGGATCCCGAACGAGCGTGGACCAGGCCGCCCGGCAAGTAAGCCGGGGGGGGGGAGTTTAGGTTTAGGCTGCAGGAGTTAAGTTAGGATTAGGCTGCGGGATAGGTAGGATTAGGGGTTAGGGTTAGGCTGCTGGGTGGGGGTTAACATTAGGCACCCCCAGAGATAGTTAGGGTTAGGCTGCGGGAGAGGGAGGGTTAGGTTTAGGCTGCGGGAAGGGGGGTTTAGGTTAAGGTAAGGCTTTGGGTTGGGTGGTTGATTAGGTTTAGGGTTCAGAGAGGGAGGGCTAGCGATAGGAAGGCATTGGGGTAAGATGAGTATACTTACCTTTCCCATGTTGGGATTCAAAGCACTGGGACTCCGCAGTTTTCTTAACACTGGCATCCCGACCGCTGGCATTTCCAAACCAAAGCAAATAAAGACATCCAAGTTTTATGCCAAACCACTATCTCTGTGTCTTTATTTTATGAGTGTTAAGTATAGTATTAAGAATGTATCCATTAGAGACATCAGCCGCTAGGGTGTTTATTGATCCAGAGAAAGGGAATACATTTACCCACAATTTTAATTTCTAGTAATAAATGATTGTATGGGATCCGGTCTCTAGGTCGACAGTAACTAGGTCGACCACTATTGGTCGACAGTAATTAGGTTGACAAGGTTTCTAGGTCAACAGGGTCTCTAGGTCGACATGTCCTAGGTCAACAGGTCAAAAGGTCGACATGAGTTGTTCACGATTTTTTTCTTTTTTTTAACCTTTTCATACTTAACAATCCATGTGGACCACGATTGGAAAGGTAATGAAGCATGGCGAGCCATGCGAGGGGACACGGTGCACTAATTGGGGTTCCCGGTCACTCTATGAAGAAAACGACACCAAAAAAACATAAAAAACTCGAAAGGGGCGTGGTCTGGTGGCTGACTGGGTAGGACGCTTCCTTAGAGTGCTCCTGAGGTTGGACATCTAAATCCCCTTTTCAACCACCCACTGCTTCTACTTGTGGCCCCCACGACTGTGCCTCTGATGTTGGTGGACCTTGACTGCAGAATCGGGGAGCCAGTTTACTGGCTCCTGCGGGTTGCAGGCTGTTCACCAGCGCCAAGCCGGGACCTCAAGTACACCGTCCCCCCCACCCCCCTCCCCCTGTTACCGGAGGTGCTACTGCTACGGAAGCCATTGGCGAGTCTCCCCAGCCTGATTGTAAAGGAGCGCTGTGCTGTGGACCGGAGCGGCCCTGTGAATCCTGCTCACGAAGCTCCAGATACCCGTACGCACGGCGGCCGCTTCTGTGCGGGAGGACGGAGCAGCGGGGCCGCGCGGCGTCACACGGGGAATCGCCGCTGCCTTGGGAGGAGATCACCGCTGGTGCCGGCGGGGGGGAACGCCTCGGCGCCGCACGTCAGCGGCTGCAATAGTATCCCCGCCGGCGCTGCCTGGTCCCTGCTCTCCCTGATGAGCAGAGAGTGAAGCGCGGGAGCCGCACAGCTGCCGCCTGCTCCTTGAGCCTTGCACTGCCTGACAGCCGTTCTGGAGGGAGACAGGCTCCAGGACTACACTGCTCACACTGCAGCTGCTGGCTCCTTGCACAACGCATAATCTGTTACTTAACAGCCGCCCTGAGGGGAGTTCAACCCTGGGGTTGTGCTGCGACTACTGGCTCCTGGTGCCCTCCACTAATTGCTAGCTGTGCTGTGGATACGGTGGTGGCGCTTTAGCTTCTTCCTCTGGTGCCATATGATCCTTCCTCCCCTCAGCCTACAGGGAAACATGCCATAGAGCCACGCTGCGGTGGCCTGACCTCGGTGCTGCTCATTGGGGGTCATTCCGAGTTGTTCGCTCGCAAGCTGCTTTTAGCAGCTTTGCACACGCTAAGCCGCCGCCTACTGGGAGTGAATCTTAGCTTATCAAAATTGCGAACGAAAGATTCGCAATATTGCGAACAGACTTCTCTGTGCAGTTTCTGAGTAGCTCGAGACTTACTCTGCCAGTGCGATCAGTTCAGTGCTTGTCGTTCCTGGTTTGACGTCACAAACACACCCAGCGTTCGCCCAGACACTCCTCCGTTTCTCCAGCCACTCCCGCATTTTTCCCAGAAACGGTAGCGTTTTTTCACACACTCCCATAAAACGGCCAGTTTCCGCCCAGAAACACCCACTTCCTGTCAATCACACTCCGATCTCCAGAACGAAGAAAAAACCTTGTAATGCCGTGAGTAAAATACCTACCTGCATAGCAAATTTACTTGGCGCAGTCGCACTGCGGACATTGCGCATGCGCATTAGCGACTAATCGCTCCGTTGCGAGAAAAAAATAACAAGCGAACAACTCGGAATGACCCCCATTGATCATTGGCCACCCTGAAGTGATAGCAGTGGGGTCTCTAGTCTAGCCTTTTATTTATTTTCTCCCTCTAACGCTACTAGACTTTGGCTTCTCCTGGCCGGCAGGGAGTCAGGCTCAGGTGCATCACTGAAGCCACCTGCTCTGTTCTGATATCATACGAATGCCACCTTAGGGCACTGTCTGCCCTTTATCTGCTACCCGGAATGCTGGCCTAGCAGAGCAGGTTGTCCTACCTGGACCGTAATAGTACTCTTTATACCATTCCCTTTTCTACTTAACATACATTTCACAAGCAGCGTCTGTGTCTCCTTTTACGTTTGTGATTCCCCGCCTACCCTACTAGTCCTCTATAATGGCGCAAAAAAATAAGAAAAATACACAGGCCCCACAAATTTTTTTGGATCAAAGTCTAAGGGCCCTCCGACTCCTGCTTTGCTTACGGACTCTCCTTCCTCCCCCGGTTCTTCAGAGACAGGTATAGACCCGCAGATCCAAGCAGTTATGACCAGTTTACTTGAGGGGGTCCAATCTGCCTTTAAACAAGAACTCTCCACAGCCATTGCCGACTTCAAGTCTGATCTCACAGCCCTTGATAATCGTACGGATGCTCTCTAGACTCCACGATGAGATGGAGGATCTCAAAGAACGTCAAGAAGATCAGGAGAATCGCTCCCGGCTAAATAATCTGCAGATACGTAACGTGGCGGAATCAATCCTTAGCTCCGCTTTACCATCCTTCTTGAAAGACTTTTTTCAGCATGTATTGCCTGATCTCTCAGATGGCGACTGTCTTTGCAATAGAGCTCACAGAGCGCTTCGGGCAAAGCCTGCTCCGACTCAACTACCCAGAGACGTCATAGTTCGTCTACATTATTATTGTTCCAAGGAACGGATCCTAATGTCGGTTCGAGACTCCCCAGTGATCGATTTCCGAGAAATGCATCTGCAGGTTTTTCAAGATCTGGCCCCCTCTACTATTCAAAAGCGTCGAAACCTCCAGCCTGTTACTAGGATACTACGTCAGCATCAAGTACGCTATAGATGGGGATTTCCTTTTATGCTACAGGTTACGGTGAACAACTCCACTCACTCCGTTAAAACTTTGACTCAGGGTCAGGAGCAGTTGGCTAACCTTGATCTTCTCCCTGTATCGTCACCTGATGGTGGAAATGCCTCTTCATCGGGGCCAAAACGCCCCCAGATTCCACCGCCTGACTGGACGAGGGTAACTCGTCATCGCATTGGCACTAATGACCCCCCTTGATCTTAGCGGACACTTAGCTCTAAGCAGATAGTCCCCACTGTTTTAGAGATACATCTCCTTGTACTATGTTCTTTGTTGACAGGCGGGGACTCTGGTCTTCATCCTATTTTCTTTCCGATAGAGCTCACAGAGTGCATCGGGCAAAGCCTGCTCCGACTCAACCACCCAGAGACGTCATAGTTCGTCTACATTATTATCGTTCCAATGAACGGATCCTAATGTCGGTTCGAGACTCCCCAGTGATCGATTTCCGAGATATGCATCTGCAAGTTTTTCAAGATCTGGCCCCCTCTACTATTCAAAAGCGTCGAAACCTCCAGCCTGTTACTAGGATACTACGTCAGCATCAAATACGCTATAGATGGGGATTTCCTTTTATGCTACTGGTTACGGTGAACAACTCCACTCACTCCGTTAAAACTTTGACTCAGGGTCAGGAGCTGTTGGCTAACCTTGATCTTCTCCCTGTATCATCACCTGATGGTGGAAATGCCTCTTCATCGGGGCCAAAACGCCCCCAGATTCCTCCGCTTGACTGGACGAGGGTAACTCGTCATCGCATTGGCACTAATGACCCCCCTTGATCTTAGCGGACACTTAGCTCTAAGCAGATAGTCCCCACTGTTTTAGGGATACATCTCCTTGTACTATGTTCTTTGTTGACAGGCGGGGACTCTGGTCTCCATCCTATTTTCTTTAGTGCGCATGTTATTGGTTTTTATATCACCTACCGGGCTTTAATGTTTGTTCTGATATTGCTTACCAGGCTTTAATGTTCGTTATATGTTATGCCTAGCTTTATATTGTTGCGCTTGGCTTACCTTGCTCACCCTATTATCCCTTGATTCCCCCCCCCCCTCCCCTTCCCCTTTTTGTTTTGTTATGACACAGTATGTTTTTTGTTTTTCTGTATTCTGGGTTACATGATTGTATCTTCAGCTCTGGCCGATTCAACTGTTGCGGTCCAGAGGGACCTGCTTCTCCTGCATTGGTTTGCTGTTCCCGCTACCCCCCGTGCTCCCTTTATTTGTTACTAAGAAATATAATGTTTAATATCTGTGTAGCGGTCCTTGATTGGGACCCTATATTCCAGGGTTTTTTCCCGTATGGGTTCTCTGTTACTTTCTCTTCTCCTAAATCTCCGCTTCTTGTTTCTTGCCGTTCTTCTTCTTCTTCTCTCCTTTCTTTTCCTCCCCGGGATGGGTTTCCACTGATCCTCTTCCGTTCTTTGGTATCACATGGCACTTAAATTGTTTTCTATAAATGTTAATGGACTTAATTCTCCCAAGAAACGTACAGTGATGTTATCCGCCTGTCGGAGAGAGAAGGCTGATATAGTTTTACTTCAGGAGACCCATTTCACTGATATACATTCCCGACTTCAAGGTAAGCAGTTTACCCAGACCTTTTTTACCTCTGCTGACTGTAAAAAAAAGGGGGGTAGCTATACTGATCCACCGTAATATCCCATTTGTACACACCACAACCATAGCTGATCCTGACAGCCGATACCTTATAGTGATTGGTACACTCCACACTGAAACTCTAACACTTGTGTCTGTATATGCCCCTAATCAAGACCAATCACGTTTTTTCCACAAACTCTTTTTGCGTCTTAATAGAGTGGCGCAGGGCCACATCATTTTCGGTGGAGACTTTAATACTGTGATTGATACTTTCTTAGATAAATCTAATCCCCCGAAAAATAAGAAGGAAGCATCCCCGACGGAAGCCGCCCTTGCATTAATATCCTCCCTCACACAGCTTGATCTACGAGACACCTGGCGTCTTAAACAGTCCACTGCTAGGGATTATACCCACTTTTCTGCACCTCATCAACATTACTCTCGAATAGATATGACACATGTGTCTCAGTCACTCACAACGTTGATTACTGATGCAGGCATCATTCCCTGTTCATGGACGGACCATGCGGGGGTTTATATCCTGGTAGAACTCTATAGAACCCCTAATAAGACACGTAAGTGGCGTCTCGATGATACCCTCCTTTTCGCATCCCTCCACTATATCAGACACTAAATTAAACCTGAATTTTTTTTTGAGGAAAACGCCTCCCCAGAAGTCTCTCCTAGTCTAGTTTGGGAGGCACATAAAGCTACCATTCGTGGTCATTTCATGTCCAAGGCCTCAGCCATACGTAAGAAAGCAGCACAGGAAGTTTCCTCATTGGAATCTCAAATTTCTGCGCTCTTAGCCCAACATAAAAATACCCCGAGTGACTCCCTACTTTCCCAGATAAATAACCTCAGGGGTCAGTTAAATACCCTTTTATCGCGAAGAGCGGCAGCTATACTACAGAAGCTCCGTCAAAACTTTTTACGACAAAGCGGATAAAATAGATAGTCTCTTAGCCGATAAACTGAGAAGTAAGCGAGCTATGGGAATGATAGAAAAACTGCATTCTACTACAATAAACGCACTCACTTATGATCCTAAACTGATGGTGGAGGAATTTCGGAACTTTTATAGCTCCTTGTATAATCTCCCTGCCCCCCCCCTCTCCACTCCGACGGTCCGGAGGGAGTACGTTCATACCTCTTAGATACTCCATTACCATGCCTGACAGAGCAACAGATTTCTCTTCTCAATGAGGATATCTCGCTGGAAGAGACGGTTACCGCTATCAAATCTATGCGGTCGTCGGCTGCACCTGGCCCAGATGGCTTTACCGCTCACTATTACAAAACATTCCTTACGGAATTAGCCCCTTATCTTACCTCACTCTTTAGCAATGTTCTGGAGGGAGCATCGTTTGCGCCAGCAACTGTGCAAACCGACATTATTGTGATTCCGAAGCCGGAGAAGGATCCAACGCAATGTTCAAACTATCGCCCGATCTCATTGCTGAACGTTGATCTTAAGATTTATGCTAAAATCTTAGCCAACCGCTTAGCTCCCCTACTCACACAATTGATACACCCGGACCAAGTGGGCTTCATCTCTGGCCGTCAGGCCTCCGATAATACCAGGAGATAGATTTGATTTACTCCATCCATAAACAAAAGCTACCCTCATTGTTGCTAGCACTGGATGCCGAGAAGGCTTTTGATAGGATTTCCTGGCCCTTTGCTTTCTAAGTATTCTGGAGGATGGGCTTTTCTGGCAAATTTCTGGATGGTGTCTCGGCGCTTTATAGATCCCCTACTGCCACGGTTTCTGTTAATCGCCTCACCTCTTCCCCATTTGGTATAACTAACAGCACCAGACAGGGATGCCCGCTCTCCCCATTGCTATTTGCCTTGGTTATGGAGCCGCTGGCAGCAAGGATTCGAGCTAATGCAGCTATAGCTGGAGTGCGGGTAGGTCCTTCTGAACACAAAATTGCATTATACGCTGACGATGTCCTTATATCCCTGGGATCCCTGTCTCAGTCGTTACAGCCGCTCCTCTCTGAGATAGACCTCTATTCTAAACATTCAGGGTATAAACTTAACACGGGTAAAACTGAAGTATTGAATTTTTATATCCCTGGCCCGATTAAGCTCTCTTTGGAAAATTCCTTCCCATTTCAATGGCACAAGCAAAAAATTAAATACTTAGGCATTTCCTAACACATAGCCATCATCAACTTTATCAAACTAATTTCCCTAGACTTTTAGACCGAATTAAATCAGATCTGTCTTCTTGGTCCAACCTTTTTATCTCCTGGATAGGTAGGGTAAACTCAGTGAAGATGAATGTGCTCCCTCGGATACTTTACCTATTCCAGACCCTCCCGATATTTATTCCTCCATCTGTTTTCAAATTCTTACAATTCCACACGTCACAAATCATATGGGCAAATAAGCGTCCCCGCGTCCGATTGAAACTTCTACAGCACCCCACACACAGTGGCGGCCTAGGCATTCCTGACTTTAAAAGATATTACTTAGCCACACAGATTTCCCACTGTGTACAATGGTGCAATCCTGAATCTCGAAGGGTCTGGGTATCTATAGAAGCCGCCGAACTGGGTCTCTCTACTCTCTCTTCTCTGGCTTCCGAAACCCTGCCATCCTAGAAATGTGGCATCCCACCCTATAGTTTCCCGCTCACTGACGGTTTGGGACTTTTCCAATAGGAAATACGGCTTGGCCCCAGCCCCATTCCCTATCACCCCAATATTACACAACCCTGCATTCCCTCCTGGTACAAATAAATCACTGTTTGCTCCTTGGCAGGATAGAGGTATATTATATCTGAATGATATCACCAGGGACACTAGCTTTCCTCAATTTTCTCAGATTCAAGAAAGTACTGATATTCCCTCCAGGTATTTTTACCAATTTTTACAACTCCGACACTTTCATTCCACACTGAGCCACGTCCTCTCTAGCAGACCCCTGACCATGTTCGAGACTATATGTTTCAGACGTCATTCAACCAAGGGCCTAATTTCACTTTTATATACTACTCTCATTGGGGAAACTTCCTCTCAGCATGATCCTCATGAGAATGCATGGGAACTGGACCTAGGCTCGGCCTTAGATGACGAGGAATGATCTGAAGCCTGGGGTAACGCGGCATCTAGCTCCATCTGCGTTAGAATCAAGGAGAATGTTTATAAATTATTATATAGATGTTATTATGTACCGTCTCGTTTGAGCAAAATGTACCCGGATACATCGGATAGGTGTTGGAGAGGATGTGGAGCAGAGGGCTCTTTTCTACACATATGGTGGTCATGCCCTAAAATAGTAAACATATGGAGGGAGGTGATTAATTTTATTTCCAGCTTATTGCAGACTCCTATTCCTTTTGACCCTAAATACATTCTTCTCCCCTTAAACCTGCCAACGCTGACAACATTTCAAAATAAACTGTTGCGTCATATAGTCTTTGCAATGACATGTCAATTGGCTGCAGATTGGAAAAACCCTATCCCGCCTTCCATGCAATCTATAATTGCCCGTATCTGGTACGTTTACCGCATGGACTACATGACTAGCATTATAAATTGCTCCTCTAAGTCATTCGATAAAATATGGAGCCCATGGCTGACTACCCAACATGCCCCTTCACCTTTTAATTAGTGATGCCTCGCAGTATATTTGATGGGACCCCCCCGGGGACTCTATCCTTCCTTATTTTGTCTCTCTCTCTTTCTCTCTCTCTTTCCCTCTCCTTTTCTCTGTCTTTCTTTCTTCTTGACCACTTTCTACTTTTACTTTTCAGTCTCAGTCGGTTAGCTTCTCTGCTGACTGCCATTCTTTCTATTTTATACTACCCGCTTTATGGGTCAAAAAGGGATCACTGGTTTTTGTTTGGGTTTTTTTTGGTCATCTTTATAGTCACCAACTATTAAGCTGTATTTGCAATGTACTATGCTATAAGCACTATTTGTTGGTTTCTGTTCGCTTTTGTGATCCCACGAATAAAAATTATGTTAAAAATAAAAACATAAAAAACTCATGTCGACCTTTTGACCTGTCGACCTAGGCCATGTCGCCCTAAAGACCCTGTCGACCTAGTTACTGTCGACCAATAGTAGTCAACCTAGACACTGTCGACCTAGTTACTATCTACCTTTCATACCACACCCGATTGTATACTTACATTTAGATACATGTAGTTACAGATTATACACATTTTACTACGTAAACCATGAGCATAATGTAGGCTTAGAAAGTTAGAATATATAGTATACAAACAGACACTTAGATGTGTGTGTGTTTTTGTTAGGTTAAACTTATGGGATGTAGAGTACTGTGTACATTGGTCAAATTTGCATACAAAAATATTTGCTAACTACTTATACTGAACATTCACAATAAATGTGCACACAAATACTGTATTTACAGTATCTCAGAAATATCTCCAGAATCAGACCCTGTCTCACACTCGAGGCAGCTAAGACCCTCATCCACTCATTGGTCATGTCTAGACTGGACAACTGTATACTCCTTTTATCTGACCTCCCTGTCTTCCACTTTTCTCCACTTCAATATGTCCTCAAAGCTGCTGCCTGGCTCATTTTCCTTTCCAAATGCACTACGTCTGCCTCCCCACTCCTACAAGCCCTACACTTGTTCCCCTATCCCATTAGAACCCAACTGAACTCCTCACGCTCACTTACAAAGCAATTAATCAATCCTCTCCTATATGCATCTCTGACCTCATCTCCCTTCATGCTCCCGTCCACTTCATTCCCCTTCTGAACATCACCTCTCCTCCTTACTGATTATTCCCTCCCTCTTCCACCTCCAAGATTTTGCCAGTGCTGCTTCCTACCACTGGAACTCCCTCCCTTTCCTATCAGACTCTCCTCCTCTTTACAAAATTTCAAATGGGCTCTCAAGACCCACTTCTTTATCAAAGTTTTCCAGCTCTCATACTAATCCATCACTCTATGGGGGTCATTCGGACCTGATCGCACGCTAAGTTTTTTCACTGCGCTGCGATCAGGTCCAAACTGTGCATGCGTATGTGCACAATGCGCACATCGTACGGGTGCAAAGCGGATCTTTGCTGAGCGATGGATTTAATGAAGAATCCATTCGCACAGCTGATCGCAAGGAGATTGACAGGAAAAGCGCATTTGTGGGTGTCAACTGACCTTTTCTGGGAGTGGTTGGAAAAGCCATCATCTCCCTTTCACTGCCAACAATGGCACCAAACCTATGGGTCTGGCCGCCTTACTGATCATGTGGGTATTATGACTACTGCTGCAGAAAGGTTTATAAATCTTGCCCATATTTTGCAATGTTCTGTACTGTAAGTCACTTTTTTGTTCATACTGGTTCTGTTTATGTACCATATTTATGGTGCTATATAAAGGATGATAATAATAATAATATGAATGCATTTTGGCACATTTTACATTTATGACTCCCTTCAACTTCAAAAGGCTAGCAAGTGTGGGTCAAGTACAATACAATGCATTGTCTCATTGTCAGGTCTCTGGTGTTTTGTGAACTTGGATCAGGAACCGGGGGGGTTGGCTGGGGCATTAAAAGGTTGTAGGAAGCTAGAAGGCCTGATGAGGATCCTCCTCATGTGGGAAATAACTTTGTACCAGATTTGCAGTGTATACACTGGTATGGAACTGATGGTTGCAAATGATATGCCCAGGGCCGGTGCAAGATCTCTTTGCACCCTAGGCAAAGCTTCAGACTAGCGCCCATTAACTTGCAAGCCCCCCACCCCATCGGGAGCTCTAGGTGGTCACTAGGTGGGCTGGGGTGAATTGCATCATTAGACATATACAGAGAAAAGTGACAAAACTCAAGGAATGTTAAAAGTGATAAAGTGTATTGTAAAGAATTTTTTTTTTAAATTGTGACTTTGCTCACAATATACTTTCACTTTAAAATCCTATGTGGTACAGCCTGATAGCGGCGGCTGCACTTGATGAGACCCGCAGCAGCGGCCAGCTAGATTAATTCAGTGTCGCCCCCCAAGGGCTGGCACCCCTAGGCAGCCGCCTAAAGCTGCCTAATGGTAGAGCCGACCCTGGATATATCAAACTAGGGAGCACTATGCTTGATGATAAGACACTGTTGTTAGCAGAGTCAGAAGACAATAGATCCAGTGGGCCAATTGGTAAATAATGAGGAAAAGATATAGAATCCTGGATGGCTGTAGAACTTACTGGATAAAGCACTCCACTTACTATATTAACAGAGTATTGAGAAGTGAAATGCACCATACTGTGCCTACTACTGTAGATGATTACACAGCATTAAAAGGGATCTGGTTCTTGCTGGATGGAGTGTACAGCATAGAATGGCTACTGGTACTTGCAGACTAAAGTGCACTATGTAGAATGGATACTGGTCAGGGGCAAATTTTACCTATGGGCAGCAGAACTGCAACACCCAGTAAAATCCACCACCTCAGTGAGCCAGTTGCAGTGTGTGCCTACACTGACTACACTGTAACTGGCAGTGACTTCACATTAGAAGCGCAACCTGCCAGTCACCCGCAGAACAGGCAGTCCCATTGGGAGGTGTTTTCTCCCTCCCTCCTGTGGGAAGCCACTCCCTGCATTTCGGGCAGCTCTTCTATGGGCTGCAGCTGATGCAGTCCATAGAAGCGCATGTTTGTTGCTCATGTGCAGTCCCAGTGTCACTTATGCGCATGCATTGGTCCCGGACTGCCAGATCCATTGCGCAGGTGCCAGGATCAGGCTGGCTGGGGCTCTTCTCTCTTCCTACTGTAGGCAGCATGGGCAGCAGCAGCTCCCCTCATCCAAAGAGGTAGGAGCTGCCACTGATACTGGTACATGCAGATTAAAGTGCACTGCCTAGAATGGATACTTATATTTGTAGACTAGCAGAAAGAAACACAGCTAGCCAACTAGCAACTGAAACACACCAAGGAATAGCGTCCATGAGCCATTAGTAGGTCACAGTAATGAAATTGTTCTGTCACTGGTCTGCCCACCGGAACAGCCTTAAATAGGGAGCTCTATCTCCTGATGGGCTCCTTGGGTCAGCTGATCATAGAGCAGATTATGGTTGGTGATTAGAGAGTCTGCTGGCAGGAATTAGTGATGTGCACCGGAAATTTTTCGGGTTTTGTGTTTTGGTTTTGGGTTCGGTTCCGCGGCCGTGTTTTGGGTTCGAACGCGTTTTGGCAAAACCTCACTGAATTTTTTTTTTCGGATTCGGGTGTGTTTTGGACTCGGGTGTTTTTTTCAAAAAACCCTAAAAACAGCTTAAATCATTGAATTTGGGGGTCATTTTGATCCCATAGTATTATTAACCTCAATAACCATAATTTACACTCATTTACAGTCTATTCTGAACACCTCACAATATTATTTTTAGTCCTAAAATTTGCACCGAGGTCGCTGGATGGCTAAGCTAAGCGACCCAAGTGGCCGACACAAACACCTGGCCCATCTAGGAGTGGCACTGCAGTGTCAGGCAGGATGGCCCTTCCAAAAACTACTCCCCAAACAGCACATGACGCAAAGAAGAAAAAAAAGAGGCGCAATGAGGTAGCTGTGTGAGTAAGCTAAGCGACCCTAGTGGCCGACACAAACACCTGGCCCATCTAGGAGTGGCACTGCAGTGTCAGGCAGGATGGCCCTTCCAAAAAATACTCCCCAAACAGCACATGACGCAAAGAAAAATGAAAGAAAAAAGAGGTGCAAGATGGAATTGTCCTTGGGCCCTCCCACCCACCCTTATGTTGTATAAACAGGACATGCACACTTTAACCAACCCATCATTTCAGCGACAGGGTCTGCCACACGACTGTGACTGAAATGACTGGTTGGTTTGGGCCCCCACCAAAAAAGAAGCAATCAATCTCTCCTTGCACAAACTGGCTCTACAGAGGCAAGATGTCCACCTCATCATCATCGTCCGATTCATCACCCCTTTCACTGCGTACACCCCCCTCCTCACAGATTATTAATTCGTCCCCACTGGAATCCACCATCTCAGATCCCCGTGTACTTTCTGGAGGCAATTGCTGCTGGTGAATGTCTCCATGGAGTAATTGATTATAATTCATTTTAATGAACATCATCTTCTCCACATTTTCTGGAAGTAGCCTCGTACGCCGATTGCTGACAAGGTGAGCGGCGGCACTAAACACTCTTTCGGAGTACACACTGGAGGGAGGGCAACTTAGGTAGAATAAAGCCAGTTTGTGCAAGGGCCTCCAAATTGCCTCTTTTCCCTGCCAGTATACGTACGGACTGTCTGACGTGCCTACTTGGATGCGGTCACTCATATAATCCTCCACCATTCTTTCAATGGTGAGAGAATCATATGCAGTGACAGTAGACGACATGTCAGTAATCGTTGGCAGGTCCTTCAGTCCGGACCAGATGTCAGCATCAGCAGTCGCTCCAGACTGCCCTGCATCACCGCCAGCGGGTGGGCTTGGAATTCGTAGCCTTTTCCTCGCACCCCCAGTTGCGGGAGAATGTGAAGGAGGAGATGTTGACAGGTCGCGTTCCGCTTGACTTGACAATTTTCTCACCAGCAGTTCTTTGAACCCCTGCAGACTTGTGTCTGCCGGAAAGAGAGATCCAACGTAGGTTTTAAATCTAGGATCGAGCACGGTGGCCAAAATGTAGTGCTCTGATTTCAACAGATTGACCACACGTGAATCCTGGTTAAGCGAATGAAGGGCTCCATCCACAAGTCCCACATGCCTAGCGGAATCGCTCTGTTTTAGCTCCTCCTTCAATGCCTCCAGCTTCTTCTGCAAAAGCCTGATGAGGGGAATGACCTGACTCAGGCTGGCAGTGTCTGAACTGACTTCACGTGTGGCAAGTTCAAAGGGCAGCAGAACCTTGCACAACGTTGAAATCATTCTCCACTGCGCTTGAGACAGGTGCATTCCACCTCCTTTGCCTATATAGTGGGCAGATGTATAGGCTTGAATGGCCTTTTGCTGCTCCTCCATCCTCTGAAGCATATAGAGGGTTGAATTCCACCTCGTTACCACCTCTTGCTTCAGATGATGGCAGGGCAGGTTCAGGTTTTTTGGTGGTGCTCCAGTCTTCTGTACGCGGTGCCTGCACGCCGAAAGTGGCCTGCAATTCTTCTGGCCACCGACAGCATCTCTTGCACGCCCCTGTCATTTTTTAAATAATTCTGCACCACCAAATTCAAGGTATGTGCAAAACATGGGACGTGCTGGAATTTGCCCAGATGTAATGCACGCACAATATTGCTGGCGTTGTCTGATGCCACAAATCCCCAGGAGAGTCCAATTGGGGTAAGCCATTCTGCGATGATCTTCCTCAGTTGCCGTAAGAGGTTTTCAGCTGTGTGCGTATTCTGGAAAGCGGTGATACAAAGCGTAGCCTGCCTAGGAACGAGTTGGCATTTGCGAGATGCTGCTACTGGTGCCGCCGCTGCTGTTCTTGCTGCGGGAGGCAATACATCTACCCAGTGGGCTGTCACAGTCATGTAGTCCTGAGTCTGCCCTGCTCCACTTGTCCACATGTCCGTGGTTAAGTGGACATTGGGTACAACTGCATTTTTTAGGACACTGTGGAGTCTTTTTCTGACGTCCGTGTACATTCTCGGTATCGCCTGCCTAGAGAAGTGGAACCTAGATGGTATTTGGTAACGGGGGCACACTACCTCAAGAAATTGTCTAGTTCCCTGTGAACTAACGGCGGATACCGGACGCACGTCTAACACCAACATAGTTGTCAAGGCCTCAGTTATCCACTTTGCAACAGGATGACTGCTGTGATATTTCATCTTCCTCGCAAAGGACTGTTGGACAGTCAATTGCTTACTGGAAGTAGTACAAGTGGTCTTCCGACTTCCCCTCTGGGATGACCATCGACTCCCAGCAGCAACAACAGCAGCGCCAGCAGCAGTAGGCGTTACACTCAAGGATGCATCGGAGGAATCCCAGGCAGGAGAGGACTCGTCAGACTTGCCAGTGACATGGCCTGCAGGACAATTGGCTTTCCTGGGTAAGGAGGAAATTGACACTGAGGGAGTTGGTGGTGTGGTTTGCGCGAGCTTGGTTACAAGAGGAAGGGATTTACTGGTCAGTGGACTGCTTCCGCTGTCGCCCAAAGTTTTTGAACTTGTCACTGACTTATTATGAATGCGCTGCAGGTGACGTATAAGGGAGGATGTTCCGAGGTGGTTAACGTCCTTACCCCTACTTATTACAGCTTGACAAAGGCAACACACGGCTTGACACCTGTTGTCCGCATTTCTGTTGAAATACTTCCACACCGAAGAGCTGATTTTTTGGGTATTTTCACCAGGCATGTCAATGGCCATATTCCTCCCACGGACAACAGGTGTCTCCCCGGGTGCCTGACTTAAACAAACCACCTCACCATCAGAATCCTCCTTGTCAATTTCCTCCCCAGCGCCAGCAACACCCATATCCTCATCCTGGTGTACTTCAACACTGACATCTTCAATTTCACTATCAGGAACTGGACTGCGGGTGCTCCTTTCAACACTTGCAGGGGGCGTGCAAATGGGGGAAGGCGCAAGCTCTTCCCGTCCAGTGTTGGGAAGGTCAGGCATCGCAACCGACACAATTGGACTCTCCTTTGGGATTTGGGATTTCGAAGAACGCACAGTTCTTTGCTGTGCTTTTGCCGCAAGTCTTTTCTTTTTTCTAGCGAGAGGATGAGTGCTTCCATCCTCATGTGAAGCTGAACCACTAGCCATGAACATAGGCCAGGGCCTCAGCCGTTCCTTGCCACTCCGTGTCGTAAATGGCATATTGGCAAGTTTACGCTTCTCCTCAGACGCTTTTAATTTTGATTTTTGGGTCATTTTTTTACTGATTTTGGATTTTACATGCTCTGTACTATGACATTGGGCATCGGCCTTGGCAGACGACGTTGATGGCATTTCATCGTCTCGGCCATGACTAGTGGCAGCAGCTTCAGCACGAGGTGGAAGTGGATCTTGATCTTTCCCTATTTTTTTAACCTCCACATTTTTGTTCTCCATACTTTGCGCACAACTAAAAGCCACCACAGGTATACAATGTAGATGGATGGATAGTATAGTATTACTTATACTTATGGACGACGAGTGCACTGTCGACACAGAGGTAGGTACAGCCGTGGCCTACCGTACTGCTGCTTAGTGCTTATATATAAATATAATATACTGTATAACGGACCTGGTGGACAGTGTCAGCAGACTGCTAAACTAGTATGAAGAAAGAAAAAAAAACCACCACAGGTATACAATGTAGATGGATGGATAGTATAGTATTACTTATACTTATGGACGACGAGTGCACTGACGACACAGAGGTAGGTACAGCCGTGGCCTACCGTACTGCTGCTTAGTGCTTATATATAAATATAATATACTGTATAACGGACCTGGTGGACAGTGTCAGCAGACTGCTAAACTAGTATGAAGAAAGAAAAAAAAAAACACCACAGGTATACAATGTAGATGGATGGATAGTATAGTATTACTTATACTTATGGACGACGAGTGCACTGACGACACAGAGGTAGGTACAGCCGTGGCCTACCGTACTGCTGCTTAGTGCTTATATATAAATATAATATACTGTATAACGGACCTGGTGGACAGTGTCAGCAGCAGACTGTTAAACTAGTATGAAGAAAGAAAAAAAAAACACCACAGGTATACAATGTAGATGGATGGATAGTATTACTTATACTTATGGACGACGAGTGACGAGTCGACACAGAGGTAGGTACAGCCGTGGCCTACCGTACTGCTGCTTAAGTGCTTATATATAAATATAATATACTGTATAACGGACCTGGTGGACAGTGTCAGCAGCAGACTGCTAAACTGTTATGAAGAAAGAAAAAAAAAACACCACAGGTATACAATGTAGATGGATGGATAGTACTGTATTACTTATACTTATGGACGACGAGTGACGAGTCAACACAGAGGTAGGTACAGCCGTGGCCTACCGTACTGCTGCTTAGTGCTTATATATAAATATAATATACTGTATAATGGACCTGGTGGACAGTGTCAGCAGACTGGTAAACTAGTATGAAGAAAGAAAAAAAAAAACACCACAGTGTTTTTCAGGCAGACAAACGTATACTGGACTGGTGGTCACTGTCAGAAAAACTGTGCAGTGTGCACTGACTGTACTCCTGCTATAACTGCTCCCCAGTCCCCACAATTAGGCAGTGTGAGCAGTGCACTCAGCACAGATATATCATGCAGCAGTGCAGCACACTGAGTGAGCACAGATATGGTGGAGCGTTTTTTTTCAGGCAGAGAAACAACGGATTAAACTCAAAACCCTGCACTGTACTCCCTAACAGCTGCTCCCCGTCCCCAATCCTCCCCACAATTAAAACTAAGTCACTCAGTTGTTGTTTTTTTCTAATACAAGTTACAACGGAGAGGACGCCAGCCACGTCCTCTCCCTATCAATCTCAATGCACGTGTGAAAATGGCGGCGACGCGCGGCTCCTTATATAGAATCCGAGTCTCGCGAGAATCCGACAGCGGGATGATGACGTTCGGGCGCGCTCGGGTTAACCGAGCAAGGCGGGAGGATACGAGTCGCTCGGACCCGTGTAAAAAAAAGGTGAAGTTCGGGCGGGTTCGGATTCCGAGGAACCGAACCCGCTCATCACTAGCAGGAATCAAGATGGCAGTGCCCATGCACCACTGATATGAGATGATTCTAGAGCTATGCCAACCCCTCTTGTTGTACATTATAAGGAGATATAGTACAAAAGACTTAATGGTATTGCATTAAGTCATCTAAAAAGTATAAACAATGACTCAAAAAAATCCTCAATATTAGCAATTGCCAAGGTAGCGATAGTAGTCCATCAAAAGCCAAAACCAAGTGGTGGGTGATAAAAATACAACAATGGGAGGAATGTCACATTCAAATAAAACTATTTATAGTATTAAGAGTAAATATATAAATAAGAAAAAAAAACACTAATTAAAAGCAATCAGTACAGTACTTCTCAATCTTACAAGATTTAAGATTTGACAGTCACTTTCACTAATAAGAAGCTACACAACATAGCATTATAAACCACAAATGTGTCAGCATAATGTTTTATTTTCATAGGATGAATATAAACATTATAAATATAGGCCCAGATTTATCAAGCCTTGGAGAGCGAAAAATGCACAGTGATAGAGTACCAACCAACCAGCTCCTAACTACCATGTTACAGGCTGTGGGGGAGGGGTATTCAGTAGAGATGAGCGGGTTCGGTTTCTCTGAATCCGAACCCGCCCGAACTTCATGGTTTTTTTCACGGGTCCGAGCAGACTCGGATCCTCCCGCCTTGCTCGGTTAACCCGAGCGCGCCCGAACGTCATCATGACGCTGTCGGATTCTCGCGAGACTCGGATTCTATATAAGGAGCCGCGCGTCGCCGCCATTTTCACACGTGCATTGAGATTGATAGTGAGAGGACGTGGCTGGCGTCCTCTCCATTTAGATTATAAGAGAGAGAGATTTACTGGAGCTTAGGACTAGGAGGAGTACTGTAGAAGTGTAGAGAGTGCAGAGAGTTTACTAGTGAGTGACCACCAGACAGTGCAGTTTATTTAATATATCCGTTCTCTGCCTGAAAAAAGCGATACACACAGTGACTCAGTCACATACCATATCTGTGTGCACTGCTCAGGCTCAGCCCAGTGTGCTGCATCATCTATATATATTATATATCTGTCTGACTGCTCAGCTCACACAGCTTATAATTGTGGGGGAGACTGGGGAGCACTGCAGTGCCAGTTATAGGTTATAGCAGGAGCCAGGAGTACATAATATTATATAGTGAGTGACCACCAGACAGTGCAGTTTATTTAATATATCCGTTCTCTGCCTGAAAAAAGCGATACACACAGTGACTCAGTCACATACCATATCTGTGTGCACTGCTCAGGCTCAGCCCAGTGTGCTGCATCATCTATATATATTATATATCTGTCTGACTGCTCAGCTCACACAGCTTATAATTGTGGGGGAGACTGGGGAGCACTGCAGTGCCAGTTATAGGTTATAGCAGGAGCCAGGAGTACATAATATTATATTAAAATTAAACAGTGCACACTTTTGCTGCAGGAGTGCCACTGCCAGTGTGACTGACCAGTGACCTGACCACACTGACCACCAGTATAGTTAGTAGTATACTTATATTGTGATTGCCTGAAAAAGTTAAACACTCGTCGTGTGACTTCACTTGTGTGTTGTTGTTTTTTTTATTCTATAAAAATAAAACTCATTCTGCTGACAGACAGTGTCCAGCAGGTCCGTCATTATATAATATATAATATATACCTGTCCGGCTGCAGTAGTGATATATATATATTTTTTATATCATTTATCATCCAGTCGCAGCAGACACAGTACGGTAGTTCACGGCTGTGGCTACCTCTGTGTCTGCACTCGGCAGGCAGTCCGTCCATAATTGTATACCACCTAACCGTGGTTTTTTTTTCTTCTTTATACATACATACTACTACGACATCTCTTTATCAACCAGTCTATATTAGCAGCAGACACAGTACAGTACGGTAGTTCACGGCTGTGGCTACCTCTGTGTCTGCACTCGGCAGGCAGTCCGTCCATAATTGTATACCACCTAACCGTGGTTTTTTTTTCTTTCTTCTTTATACATACATAGTTACATAGACATCTCTTTATCAACCAGTCTATATTAGCAGCAGACACAGTACAGTACGGTAGTTCACGGCTGTGGCTACCTCTGTGTCTGCACTCGACAGGCAGTCCGTCCATAATTGTATACCACCTAACCGTGGTTTTTTTTTCTTTCTTCTTTATACATACATAGTTACATAGACATCTCTTTATCAACCAGTCTATATTAGCAGCAGACACAGTACAGTACGGTAGTTCACGGCTGTGGCTACCTCTGTGTCTGCACTCGGCAGGCAGTCCGTCCATAATTGTATACCACCTAACCGTGGTTTTTTCTCTATCGTCCTAGTGGATGCTGGGGTTCCTGAAAGGACCATGGGGAATAGCGGCTCCGCAGGAGACAGGGCACAAAAAGTAAAGCTTTTCCAGATCAGGTGGTGTGCACTGGCTCCTCCCCCTATGACCCTCCTCCAGACTCCAGTTAGATTTTTGTGCCCGGCCGAGAAGGGTGCAATCTAGGTGGCTCTCCTAAAGAGCTGCTTAGAAAAAGTTTAGCTTAGGTTTTTTATTTTACAGTGAGTCCTGCTGGCAACAGGATCACTGCAACGAGGGACTGAGGGGAGAAGAAGTGAACTCACCTGCGTGCAGGATGGATTGGCTTCTTGGCTACTGGACATCAGCTCCAGAGGGACGATCACAGGTACAGCCTGGATGGTCACCGGAGCCGCTCCGCCGGCCCCCTTGCAGATGCTGAAGTCAGAAGAGGTCCAGAATCGGCGGCTGAAGACTCCTGCAGTCTTCTAAAGGTAGCGCACAGCACTGCAGCTGTGCGCCATTTTCCTCTCAGCACACTTCACACGCAGTCACTGAGGGTGCAGGGCGCTGGGGGGGGGCGCCCTGGGAGGCAAATGTAACCTATATAAAGGCTAAAAATACCTCACATATAGCCCCCAGAGGCTATATGGAGATATTTAACCCCTGCCTGGATTCACTAAATAGCGGGAGACGAGCCCGCCGGAAAAGGGGCGGGGCCTATCTCCTCAGCACACGGCACCATTTCCTCTCACAGCTCCGCTGGTCAGGACGGCTCCCAGGTCTCTCCCCTGCACTGCACTACAGAAACAGGGTAAAACAGAGAGGGGGGGCAAATTTATGGCGATATTTTGATATATATAAAGCAGCTATAAGGGAGCACTTATTATAAGGCTATCCCTGTTATATATAGCGCTTTTGGTGTGTGCTGGCAAACTCTCCCTCTGTCTCCCCAAAGGGCTAGTGGGTCCTGTCTTCGTTAGGAGCATTCCCTGTGTGTCTGCTGTGTGTCGGTACGTGTGTGTCGACATGTATGAGGACGATATTGGTGTGGAGGCGGAGCAATTGCCAAATATGAGGATGTCACCCCCTAGGGAGTCGACACCAGAATGGATGCCTTTATTTATGGAACTATGGGATAGTGTCAACACGCTAAAGCAGTCGTTTGACGACATGAGACGGCCGGACAATCAATTAGTGCCTGTCCAGGCGACTCAAACACCGTCAGGGGCTGTGAAACGCCCTTTGCCTCAGTCGGTCGACACAGACCCAGACACAGGCACTGACTCCAGTGGTGACGGTGACGAATCAACCGTATTTTCCAGTAGGGCCACACGTTATATGATTTTGGCAATGAAGGAGGCGTTACATTTAGCTGATACTACAGGTACCACTAAACAGGGTATTATGTGGGGTGTGAAAAAACTACCTATAGTTTTTCCTGAATCAGAAGAATTAAATGACGTGTGTAATGAAGCGTGGGTTGCCCCTGATAAAAAGCTGATAATTTCAAAGAAATTATTGGCATTATACCCTTTCCCGCCAGAGGTTAGGGAGCGCTGGGAAACACCTCCTAGGGTGGACAAGGCGCTAACACGCTTATCTAAACAAGTGGCGTTACCCTCTCCTGAGACGGCCGCACTTAAAGATCCATCAGATAGGAGGATGGAAAATATCCAAAAGAGTATATACACACATGCAGGTGTTATACTACGACCAGCTATAGCGACTGCCTGGATGTGCAGTGCTGGGGTAGTTTGGTCAGAGTCCCTGATTGAAAATATTGATACCCTGGACAGGGACAATATTTTACTGTCGTTAGAACAAATAAAGGATGCATTTCTTTATATGCGTGATGCACAGAGGGATATCTGCACACTGGCATCACGGGTAAGTGCTATGTCCATTTCGGCCAGAAGAGCTTTATGGACGCGACAGTGGACAGGCGATGCGGATTCAAAACGACATATGGAAGTTTTGCCGTATAAAGGGGAGGAGTTATTTGGAGTCGGTCTATCAGATTTGGTGGCCACGGCTACAGCCGGGAAATCCACCTTTCTACCTCAAGTCACTCCCCAACAGAAAAAGGCACCGACTTTTCAACCGCAGCCCTTTCGTTCCTTTAAAAATAAGAGAGCAAAGGGCTATTCATATCTGCCACGAGGCAGAGGTCGAGGGAAGAGACAGCAACAGGCAGCTCCTTCCCAGGAACAGAAGCCTTCCCCGGCTTCTACAAAAGCCTCAGCATGACGCTGGGGCTTCTCAAGCGGACTCGGGGACGGTGGGTGGTCGTCTCAAAAATTACAGCGCGCAGTGGGCTCACTCGCAGGTAGATCCCTGGATCCTGCAGATAATATCTCAGGGGTACAGGTTGGAATTAGAGACAGATCCACCTCGCCGTTTCCTGAAGTCTGCTTTACCAACGTCCCCCTCCGAAAGGGAGACGGTTTTGGAAGCCATTCACAAGCTGTACTCTCAGCAGGTGATAGTCAAGGTACCTCTTCTACAACAAGGGAAGGGGTATTATTCCACTCTTTTTGTGGTACCGAAGCCGGATGGCTCGGTAAGGCCTATTCTAAATCTGAAGTCCTTGAACCTGTACATAAAGAAGTTCAAGTTCAAGATGGAGTCACTCAGAGCAGTGATAGCGAACCTGGAAGAGGGGGACTTTATGGTATCCTTGGACATCAAGGATGCGTATCTCCACGTTCCAATTTACCCCTCACACCAGGGGTACCTCAGGTTCGTTGTACAAAACTGTCACTATCAGTTTCAGACGCTGCCGTTCTGATTGTCCACGGCACCTCGGGTCTTTACAAAGGTAATGGCCGAGATGATGATTCTTCTTCGAAGAAAAGGCATATTAATTATCCCATACTTGGACGATCTCCTAATAAGGGCAAGGTCCAGAGAACAGCTAGAGATGGGATTAGCACTGTCGCAAGAAGTGCTAGAACAGCACGGGTGGATTCTGAATATTCCAAAATCCCAGTTAATGCCGACAACTCGTCTGCTGTTCCTAGGGATGATTCTGGACACGGTTCAGAAAAAGGTTTTTCTCCCGGAGGAAAAAGCCAAGGAGTTATCCGAGCTTGTCAGGAACCTCCTAAAACCAGGAAAGGTGTCTGTACATCAATGCACAAGAGTCCTGGGAAAAATGGTGGCTTCTTACGAAGCAATTCCATTCGGCAGATTCCACGCAAGAATTTTCCAAAGGGATCTGTTGGACAAATGGTCAGGGTCGCATCTTCAGATGCACCTGCGGATAACCCTGTCTCCAAGGACAAGGGTGTCTCTTCTGTGGTGGTTGCAGAGTGCTCATCTATTGGAGGGCCGCAGATTCGGCATACAGGATTGGATCCTGGTGACCACGGACGCCAGCCTGAGAGGCTGGGGAGCAGTCACACAAGGAAGAAACTTCCAGGGAGTATGGACGAGCCTGGAAACGTCTCTTCACATAAACATTCTGGAACTAAGAGCAATATACAATGCTCTAAGCCAGGCAGAACCTCTGCTTCAGGGAAAACCGGTGTTGATCCAGTCGGACAACATCACGGCAGTCGCCCATGTGAACAGACAGGGCGGCACAAGAAGCAGGAGTGCAATGGCAGAAGCTGCAAGGATTCTTCGCTGGGCAGAGAATCATGTGATAGCACTGTCAGCAGTGTTCATCCCGGGAGTGGACAACTGGGAAGCAGACTTCCTCAGCAGACACGATCTTCACCCGGGAGAGTGGGGACTTCATCCAGAAGTCTTCCACTTGCTGGTAACCCGTTGGGAAAGACCAATGGTGGACATGATGGCGTCTCGCCTCAACAAAAAACTGGACAGGTATTGCGCCAGGTCAAGAGATCCGCAGGCAATAGCTGTGGACGCGCTGGTAACGCCTTGGGTGTACCAGTCGGTGTATGTGTTTCCTCCTCTGCCTCTCATACCAAAAGTATTGAGAATTATACGGCAAAGAGGCGTAAGGACGATACTAGTGGTTCCGGATTGGCCAAGAAGGACTTGGTACCCGGAACTTCAAGAGATGATCACGGAAGATCCGTGGCCTCTACCTCTAAGGAGGGACTTGCTTCAGCAGGGTCCCTGTCTGTTTCAAGACTTACCGCGGCTGCGTTTGACGGCATGGCGGTTGAACGCCGGATCCTAAAGGAAAAAGGCATGCCGGAAGAAGTCATTCCTACTTTGATTAAAGCAAGGAAGGAAGTAACCGTGCAACATTATCACCGAATTTGGCGAAAATATGTTGCGTGGTGCGAAGATCGGAGTGCTCCGACGGAGGAATTTCAACTGGGTCGATTCCTACATTTCCTGCAATCAGGATTGTCTATGGGTCTCAAATTGGGATCTATTAAGGTTCAAATTTCGGCCCTGTCGATTTTCTTTCAAAAAGAATTGGCTTCAGTCCCTGAAGTCCAGACCTTTGTTAAGGGAGTGCTACATATACAGCCTCCTGTGGTGCCTCCAGTGGCACCGTGGGATCTCAATGTGGTTTTGGACTTTCTAAAATCTCATTGGTTTGAACCACTAAAGAAGGTGGATTTGAAATATCTCACATGGAAAGTGACCATGCTTCTAGCCCTGGCTTCGGCCAGGAGAGTGTCAGAACTGGCAGCTTTATCTTACAAAAGCCCATATCTGATTTTCCATTCGGACAGGGCAGAACTGCGGACTCGTCCGCATTTTCTCCCTAAGGTGGTGTCAGCATTTCATCTGAACCAGCCTATTGTAGTGCCTGCGGCTACAAGTGACTTGGAGGACTCCAAGTTACTGGACGTTGTCAGAGCATTAAAAATATATATTGCAAGGACAGCTGGAGTCAGAAAATCTGACTCGTTGTTTATATTGTATGCACCCAACAAGATGGGTGCTCCTGCGTCTAAGCAGACGATTGCTCGTTGGATCTGTAGCACAATCCAACTTGCACATTCTGTGGCAGGCCTGCCACAGCCTAAATCTGTAAAGGCCCACTCCACAAGGAAGGTGGGCTCATCTTGGGCGGCTGCCCGAGGGGTCTCGGCATTACAACTTTGCCGAGCAGCTACGTGGTCAGGGGAGAACACGTTTGTAAAATTTTACAAATTTGATACTCTGGCTAAGGAGGACCTGGAGTTCTCTCATTCGGTGCTGCAGAGTCATCCGCACTCTCCCGCCCGTTTGGGAGCTTTGGTATAATCCCCATGGTCCTTTCAGGAACCCCAGCATCCACTAGGACGATAGAGAAAATAAGATTTTACTTACCGATAAATCTATTTCTCGGAGTCCGTAGTGGATGCTGGGCGCCCATCCCAAGTGCGGATTATCTGCAATAATTGTACATAGTTATTGTTAACTAATTCGGGTTATTGTTGAAGGAAGCCATCTTTCAGAGGCTCCGCTGTTATCATACTGTTAACTGGGTTTAGATCACAAGTTGTACGGTGTGATTGGTGTGGCTGGTATGAGTCTTACCCGGGATTCAAAATCCTCCCTTATTGTGTACGCTCGTCCGGGCACAGTACCTAACTGGAGTCTGGAGGAGGGTCATAGGGGGAGGAGCCAGTGCACACCACCTGATCTGGAAAAGCTTTACTTTTTGTGCCCTGTCTCCTGCGGAGCCGCTATTCCCCATGGTCCTTTCAGGAACCCCAGCATCCACTACGGACTCCGAGAAATAGATTTATCGGTAAGTAAAATCTTATTTTTTTCTTTCTTCTTTATACATACATAGTTACATAGACATCTCTTTATCAACCAGTCTATATTAGCAGCAGACACAGTACAGTACGGTAGTTCACGGCTGTGGCTACCTCTGTGTCTGCACTCGGCAGGCAGTCCGTCCATAATTGTATACCACCTAACCGTGGTTTTTTTTTCTTTCTTCTTTATACATACATAGTTACATAGACATCTCTTTATCAACCAGTCTATATTAGCAGCAGACACAGTACAGTACGGTAGTTCACGGCTGTGGCTACCTCTGTGTCTGCACTCGGCAGGCAGTCCGTCCATAATTGTATACCACCTAACCGTGGTTTTTTTTTCTTTCTTCTTTATACATACATAGTTACATAGACATCTCTTTATCAACCAGTCTATATTAGCAGCAGACACAGTACAGTACGGTAGTTCACGGCTGTGGCTACCTCTGTGTCTGCACTCGGCAGGCAGTCCGTCCATAATTGTATACCACCTAACCGTGGTTTTTTTTTCTTTCTTCTTTATACATACATAGTTACATAGACATCTCTTTATCAACCAGTCTATATTAGCAGCAGACACAGTACAATACGGTAGTTCACGGCTGTGGCTACCTCTGTGTCTGCACTCGGCAGGCAGTCCGTCCATAATTGTATACCACCTAACCGTGTTTTTTTTTTCTTTCTTCTTTATACATACATACTTACATAGACATCTCTTTATCAACCAGTCTATATTAGCAGCAGACACAGTACAGTACGGTAGTTCACGGCTGTGGCTACCTCTGTGTCTGCACTCGGCAGGCAGTCCGTCCATAATTGTATACCACCTAACCGTGGTTTTTTTTTCTTTCTTCTTTATACATACATAGTTACATAGACATCTCTTTATCAACCAGTCTATATTAGCAGCAGACACAGTACAGTACGGTAGTTCACGGCTGTGGCTACCTCTGTGTCTGCACTCGGCAGGCAGTCCGTCCATAATTGTATACCACCTAACCGTGGTTTTTTTTTCTTTCTTCTTTATACATACATACTACTACGACATCTCTTTATCAACCAGTCTATATTATTAGCAGCAGACACAGTACAGTACGGTAGTTCACGGCTGTGGCTACCTCTGTGTCTGCACTCGGCAGGCAGTCCATCCATAATTGTATACCACCTAACCGTGGTTTTTTTTTCTTTCTTCTTTATACATACATAGTTACATAGACATCTCTTTATCAACCAGTCTATATTAGCAGCAGACACAGTACAGTACGGTAGTTCACGGCTGTGGCTACCTCTGTGTCTGCACTCGGCAGGCAGTCCATAATTGTATACTAGTATCCATCTCCATTGTTTACCTGAGGTGCCTTTTAGTTGTGCCTATTAAAATATGGAGAACAAAAATGTTGAGGTTCCAAAATTAGGGAAAGATCAAGATCCACTTCCACCTCGTGCTGAAGCTGCTGCCACTAGTCATGGCCGAGACGATGAAATGCCAGCAACGTCGTCTGCCAAGGCCGATGCCCAATGTCATAGTACAGAGCATGTCAAATCCAAAACACCAAATATCAGAAAAAAAAAGGACTCCAAAACCTAAAATAAAATTGTCGGAGGAGAAGCGTAAACTTGCCAATATGCCATTTACGACACGGAGTGGCAAGGAACGGCTGAGGCCCTGGCCTATGTTCATGGCTAGTGGTTCAGCTTCACATGAGGATGGAAGCACTCAGCCTCTCGCTAGAAAAATGAAAAGACTCAAGCTGGCAAAAGCAGCACAGCAAAGAACTGTGCATTCTTCGAAATCCCAAATCCACAAGGAGAGTCCAATTGTGTCGGTTGCGATGCCTGACCTTCCCAACACTGGACGTGAAGAGCATGCGCCTTCCACCATTTGCACGCCCCCTGCAAGTGCTGGAAGGAGCACCCGCAGTCCAGTTCCTGATAGTCAGATTGAAGATGTCAGTGTTGAAGTACACCAGGATGAGGAGGATATGGGTGTTGCTGGCGCTGGGGAGGAAATTGACCAGGAGGATTCTGATGGTGAGGTGGTTTGTTTAAGTCAGGCACCCGGGGAGACACCTGTTGTCCGTGGGAGGAATATGGCCGTTGACATGCCAGGTGAAAATACCAAAAAAAATCAGCTCTTCGGTGTGGAGGTATTTCACCAGAAATGCGGACAACAGGTGTCAAGCCGTGTGTTCCCTTTGTCAAGCTGTAATAAGTAGGGGTAAGGACGTTAACCACCTCGGAACATCCTCCCTTATACGTCACCTGCAGCGCATTCATAATAAGTCAGTGACAAGTTCAAAAACTTTGGGTGACAGCGGAAGCAGTCCACTGACCAGTAAATCCCTTCCTCTTGTAACCAAGCTCACGCAAACCACCCCACCAACTCCCTCAGTGTCAATTTCCTCCTTCCCCAGGAATGCCAATAGTCCTGCAGGCCATGTCACTGGCAATTCTGACGATTCCTCTCCTGCCTGGGATTCCTCCGATGCATCCTTGCGTGTAACGCCTACTGCTGCTGGCGCTGCTGTTGTTGCTGCTGGGAGTCGATGGTCATCCCAGAGTGGAAGTCGAAGGCCACTTTTACTACTTCCACCAAGCAATTGACTGTCCAACAGTCCTTTGCGAGGAAGATGAAATATCACAGCAGTCATCCTACTGCAAAGCGGATAACTGAGGCCTTGGCATCCTGGGTGGTGAGAAACGTGGTTCCGGTATCCATCATTACTGCAGAGCCAACTAGAGACTTGTTGGAGGTACTGTGTCCCCGGTACCAAATACCATCTAGGTTCCATTTCTCTAGGCAGGCGATACCGAAAATGTACACAGACCTCAGAAAAAGAGTCACCAGTGTCCTAAAAAATGCAGCTGTACCCAATGTCCACTTAACCACGGACATGTGGACAAGTGGAGCAGGGCAGGGTCAGGACTATATGACTGTGACAGCCCACTGGGTAGATGTATGGACTCCCGCCGCAAGAACAGCAGCGGCGGCACCAGTAGCAGCATCTCGCAAACGCCAACTCTTTCCTAGGCAGGCTACGCTTTGTATCACCGCTTTCCAGAATACGCACACAGCTGAAAACCTCTTACGGCAACTGAGGAAGATCATCGCGGAATGGCTTACCCCAATTGGACTCTCCTGTGGATTTGTGGCATCGGACAACGCCAGCAATATTGTGTGTGCATTAAATATGGGCAAATTCCAGCACGTCCCATGTTTTGCACATACCTTGAATTTGGTGGTGCAGAATTTTTTAAAAAACGACAGGGGCGTGCAAGAGATGCTGTCGGTGGCCAGAAGAATTGCGGGACACTTTCGGCGTACAGGCACCACGTACAGAAGACTGGAGCACCACCAAAAACTACTGAACCTGCCCTGCCATCATCTGAAGCAAGAAGTGGTAACGAGGTGGAATTCAACCCTCTATATGCTTCAGAGGTTGGAGGAGCAGCAAAAGGCCATTCAAGCCTATACAATTGAGCACGATATAGTAGGTGGAATGCACCTGTCTCAAGCGCAGTGGAGAATGATTTCAACGTTGTGCAAGGTTCTGATGCCCTTTGAACTTGCCACACGTGAAGTCAGTTCAGACACTGCCAGCCTGAGTCAGGTCATTCCCCTCATCAGGCTTTTGCAGAAGAAGCTGGAGACATTGAAGGAGGAGCTAACACGGAGCGATTCCGCTAGGCATGTGGGACTTGTGGATGGAGCCCTTAATTCGCTTAACAAGGATTCACGGGTGGTCAATCTGTTGAAATCAGAGCACTACATTTTGGCCACCTTGCTCGATCCTAGATTTAAAGCCTACCTTGGATCTCTCTTTCCGGCAGACACAAGTCTGCTGGGGTTAAAAGACCTGATGGTGACAAAATTGTCAAGTCAAGCGGAACGCGACCTGTCAACATCTCCTCCTTCACATTCTCCCGCAACTGGGGGTGCGAGGAAAAGGCTCAGAATTCCGAGCCCACCCGCTGGCGGTGATGCAGGGCAGTCTGGAGCGACTGCTGATGCTGACATCTGGTCCGGACTGAAGGACCTGACAACGATTACGGACATGTCGTCTACTGTCACTGCATATGATTCTCTCAACATTGATAGAATGGTGGAGGATTATATGAGTGACCGCATCCAAGTAGGCACGTCACACAGTCCGTACTTATACTGGCAGGAAAAAGAGGCAATTTGGAGGCCCTTGCACAAACTGGCTTTATTCTACCTAAGTTGCCCTCCCACAAGTGTGTACTCCGAAAGAGTGTTTAGTGCCGCTGCTCACCTTGTCAGCAATCGGCGTACGAGGTTACATCCAGAAAATGTGGAGAAGATGATGTTCATTAAAATGAATTATAATCAATTCCTCCGCGGAGACATTGACCAGCAGCAATTGCCTCCACAAAGTACACAGGGAGCTGAGATGGTGGATTCCAGTGGGGACGAATTGATAATCTGTGAGGAGGGGGATGTACACGGTGATATATCGGAGGGTGATGATGAGGTGGACATCTTGCCTCTGTAGAGCCAGTTTGTGCAAGGAGAGATTAATTGCTTCTTTTTTGGGGGGGGTCCAAACCAACCCGTCATATCAGTCACAGTCGTGTGGCAGACCCTGTCACTGAAATGATGGGTTGGTTAAAGTGTGCATGTCCTGTTTTGTTTATACAACATAAGGGTGGGTGGGAGGGCCCAAGGACAATTCCATCTTGCACCTCTTTTTTCTTTTCTTTTTCTTTGCATCATGTGCTGATTGGAGAGGGTTTTTTGGAAGGGACATCCTGCGTGACACTGCAGTGCCACTCCTAAATGGGCCCGGTGTTTGTGTCGGACACTAGGGTCGCTAATCTTACTCACACAGTCAGCTACCTCATTGCGCCTCTTTTTTTCTTTGCGTCATGTGCTGTTTGGGGAGGGTTTTTTGGAAGGGACATCCTGCGTGACACTGCAGTGCCACTCCTAGATGGGCCCGGTGTTTGTGTCGGCCACTAGGGTCGCTAATCTTACTCACACAGCTACCTCATTGCGCCTCTTTTTTTCTTTGCGTCATGTGCTGTTTGGGGAGGGTTTTTTGGAAGGGACATCCTGCGTGACACTGCAGTGCCACTCCTAGATGGGCCCGGTGTTTGTGTCGGCCACTAGGGTCGCTAATCTTACTCACACAGCTACCTCATTGCGCCTCTTTTTTTCTTTGCGTCATGTGCTGTTTGGGGAGGGTTTTTTGGAAGGGCCATCCTGCGTGACACTGCAGTGCCACTCCTAGATGGGCCCGGTGTTTGTGTCGGCCACTAGGGTCGCTAATCTTACTCACACAGCTACCTCATTGCGCCTCTTTTTTTCTTTGTGTCATGTGCTGTTTGGGGAGGGTTTTTTGGAAGGGACATCCTGCGTGACACTGCAGTGCCACTCCTAGATGGGCCCGGTGTTTGTGTCGGCCACTAGGGTCGCTTATCTTACTCACACAGCGACCTCGGTGCAAATTTTAGGACTAAAAATAATATTGTGAGGTGTGAGGTATTCAGAATAGACTGAAAATGAGTGTAAATTATGGTTTTTGAGGTTAATAATACTTTGGGATCAAAATGACCCCCAAATTCTATGATTTAAGCTGTTTTTTAGTGTTTTTTGAAAAAAACACCCGAATCCAAAACACACCCGAATCCGACAAAAAAAATTCGGTGAGGTTTTGCCAAAACGCGTTCGAACCCAAAACACGGCCGCGGAACCGAACCCAAAACCAAAACACAAAACCCGAAAAATTTCAGGCGCTCATCTCTAGTATTCAGAGGTGGACGCAAATGTCCAAAAATAAGATGATTTTTGTCCGTCTGCCCATGCGCCGCAATCGTTTTGCACATACGTGGGCTTTCACTATGCGATCACATCCCAGTAGTGTCCCCAGTTCATGTTATGTTATTGCCCCTAATTCATATTATGTCACATTATAGTGCCTCCACTTCATATTGTCCCACATTACAGTGGCCCAGTTCATATTATGTAACATTATAATGCCCTCCAGTCATAATATACAACATTACAAAGAGCAGGTCCAGGGGCACACCTAGATATATTGCCGGCCCCAAGGCAAAAGTTTGTAACTTTGACAGGGAATGGGGATCCCTCTCAACTCTGCACCTCATAGCAGCTGCACTCCCTGCACCTATGGTAGCTACATCCTTACCTCCAGGGGCGTCTCTAGAGGGTCATTCCGAATTGTTCGCTCGCTAGCTGCTTTTAGCAGCATTGCAAACGCTAGGCCGCGGCCCTCTGGGAGTGTATCTTAGCTTAGCAGAATAGCGAACGAAAGATTAGCAGAACTGCTACTAAATAATTCCTTGCAGTTTCTGAGTAGCTCCAGACCTACTCACAGATTGGATCACCTCGGTCCGTTTAGTTCTTGGTTTGACGTCACAAACACGCCCTGCGTTCAGCCAGCCACTCCCCTATTTCCCCAGCCACTCCTGCGTTTTTACCAGGCACGCCTGCGTTTTTTAGCACACTCCCTGAAAATGGCCAGTTTCCGCCCAGAAACACCCACTTCCTGTCAATCACACTACGATCACTCGAGCGATGAAAAAACGTTGCTCGAGCTTGTGTAAATCTACTAAGTTTTGTGTTAAATAACTCAGCGCATGCGCGCTGCGTACCATGCGCATGCGCATTTTCCACCTAATCACTCCGTTGCGAAAAACGGCAACAAGCGAACAACTCGGAATGACCACCCTAGAGAGGAGGGGACCCGTGTGCATACTCTGTGTGTGAGCCCCCTCCTCTTCCATAGCCGTCGCGCCACTGCTAGCACTCTGAGCGCTGTAGACTCTGGCACAGTGCTAAAGTCTACAGCGCATGTGCAGGACTCCGAAAACTGGCCATCGCACCATTTTTTCTGAGTCCTGCGCATGCACTGTAGACTCTGGCACTGTGCCAGAGTCTCTAGTGGTCAGTGCGCTAGCAGCGGCGCGACGGCTATGGGAGAGGAGGAGGCCCACACACTGTCAGCGATGGACTCCGGAAAGGTAAGTATAGGAGAAATGGGTGGAGTGTGTGCGGTGTGGGCCCCCCGGGACTCAGGCGTGTCAGTCATTGCAAAGTATGGCTGATAATGCACTGTTGGACTTCTCTTTTTTTTTTTTTTTTTTTCAAAACAATTTTTTTTATTTCAGTTGAAGCATAATAAAGAGAATCTCACATTAAAGTACATCAAAGTATACAATCATTTGAGGGTATAGTAGAAATGTCCGTTCATCAAACAATGGAGATAAGGCAACAGTGTGAATCAATATAGGAATCAGTATATATATATATATATAGCATAGTCACAGAAAAGATTCCCTCAGGTAATGAAAATAGATTGTTTGAGCCCGGATCCATGCCCACACCAACATCCGCATCCACTCCCTCTCAGTGTAAAGCAGTATGCCCCCCCCCCCCAAATGGGTTTGGTGAAACAAAAACTAATCAGTACCAAATGAAATTGGGGGGTCCTGTCCATGAACTCTAGTTTCGTACCATAAAGTGTTGTGAAAACATCTCCACACCCGTTCCTTTAATGGGCGAGATAGAGTTTCTATGTAACTTTCCCATGTCTCAAAAAATTTCATGGTAAACCGTTCCTTTTGTAAAGAGGCTTCCAGCCACTCCATTCTGAAAATATGAAAAATCTTCCCGGAGAAAAGGGATATTGACGGGGCCGAGGGCTGTAACCACATTTGTAAGATACATTTTTTAGCTGCTGCGGAAATTATCATTAACAATTTTTTAACACCGTGTGCCATCCTAAGACCCTCCGGTAGTATACCAAATATTGCCCACTCAGGGGTAAGCGGTAAATAGTTAACTAAGTGTTGGGTAGTGTATCTCCATATCTGGACCCAGAATCTCCGGATTATGGGGCATCCCCACAGGCAGTGAAACAGCTCAGCCCGTTGTGTACCACATCTAGGGCATGAAGAGTCTTCTAACAATCCCATTAGGTGTCTACGGTGTGGCGACAGGTACGTTCTATGCCAGACATTCAAGAAGAGTTCGACATAGGACGCAGCAGGTATTAATTTAATGGATAGCTCAAAGGTCCTCAACAGTTTTGTCATAGTAAAAGACGGGAAATAGTCTCTCCACTGTGCCAGTCCCGTCGTCATGTCATCGTATTGTAGAGGCGTGTGCAAGAATGAATAATGAATAGATTGCCCTGGAAGAGGGGTTCCCATCTAGTAATAGTTTATCAAATGGGTTGTCATAGTCCTGCGGGGATAGCAGCCTAGAAGTAACAGCCACATAATGTTGAGCTTGTAAGTACGCTAAGGGAAACCTATTCAATATCGGAAAGAGTGTCGCTGCCTGTGCAAATGTAAGTGGTTTTCGCAACTCGCTATGTGTAATTTGACGTATGGACGTAATACCGTGCTTTTCCCAGAGAGTGAAAGGATGGCCTGCGTTTCCGTCCTGGAAACCGGGGTTGCGGACTAGGGGAAGGAAAAGGGACACATGTGGGTTTAAGGAGCATTTGCGCCGTAAGGAGTGCCAAACTCTCCGACTGGACATTAGCAGTGGGTTCGCGCAAACCAGAGTGGGTATCTCTCCTTCATGCAAATGCAGAAAAGAAATAATACTACCACCATTTAAGAAGGCAGTCTCCAGGGCCGTATTGGAGTACAGATTTCCACCATGTAGCCAATCTCTCAAGTAACGTAAGTGGGAGGCATAACTATATTCCAATACAATGGGGAGATTTACACCTCCATTGTGTCTACGCTGCTGCAGTTTCACCAAACTAATACGTGCTCGTTTACCGTTCCAAATGAAAGTGCGCATTATTTTATTAATTTCTGTCGTAGTACTCCTAGACAGTAAAATAGGAAGGGATTGTAGTGGGTATAAAAGTCTAGGGAATAAAATCATTTTTACCAAGTTCACTCTGCCCAGATACGAAATTTTAAGATGTTTCCAACGTTCTGTATCCTCCCTCAAACTGCGCACAATTTGTTTCAGATTAAGACTGTACAAGTTGTTCAAATTTTTGGGGATCTGTACCCCTAGATAAGTAATTGCTTTGGTTGCCCAACTAACTGGGGTCTCCCGGAACCAAGCCGGGCGCGCATAACCCGGCTTTAAATACAGGGCCGTGGACTTTTCAAAGTTGGCTTCGAACCCCGACACCAGCCCAAATTCTCTGATACGTTCCATCAGCGGTCCCAGTGCCCTCCTTGGTTCTGACAAAAATAAGAGGACGTCGTCTGCAAATGCCGATATCTTTACCTCTGCCACGCCAATGCTGATGCCCCTGAATTGGGATGCACTCTGGAGGACCCGCAACATGGGATCCAACGCTAAGTTGAAAAGCAAAGGCGAAAGTGGGCAACCCTGTCTTGTCCCTCTGGTGAGCTCAATGTTGTCCCCCTTAGTCCCATTAATTAATAATAAAGTGTACGGTCTGGACTTCTCTTTTTAATGCTGCCTTGGTTCCCTTGTTGGAACGCACCTGATGATGAGCTGGAACGCATAACTCTTCTGGGCAAGTGCATAGGCAGCCGATGACGCATTTCCGGCTGAACTTAGCTTTTTTGTGCCATGTGAGCTTGCTTATCATGCCCTTGTGTTGTAGATAGCGGTCAAACTCACTGCCCACCAATGGTCTTTTACCCAGTTTTTATTCTTTTATCAATAAAGATGATACTAACTATTAGTATTTAATCTTTTTTCAATAAAGATGATACTAACTATTATGCCATAGGTTCTGGAACCAGAAGTGGTGCATTCCACCTAGTGGAACACATAAAATTGGCTATCAATTTCCTCTAATGAATACATTTCATTGTTTGGCTTAGGGGTATTTATGTGAGCCCTGGTGAGATGATCAGTATCACTACATGTTGTGTGCTGTGCTGACATCTTCTTTGCAGTGGTCTTGATAATGACTATTAGGGGTCGAAACGTAGACCTGGATCGCTGTAATGGTGACTTAGGTCTATTCAATTCTGTGCCCTCATTTGACCTCTATTGGTCACACTGTACACTGAATATTATTTGGAACCTGCTTAGGTTTAGGCTACTGTAGTGGAGCACCCCAACTATTGACATTGCTAGGATGTGAGTGCAGATTTTATATATATATATATATATATATATATATATATATATATATATAAGCGGAATATAAGCGGCACTCACCAGACTGCAGAACTCAATTAAAAATGTCCTTTATTAGGGTCCTACGTTTCGGGGACAATCCCCCGTCGTCAGGGACAGCTTGAATACAACAGTGCACAACACACACATATAAATACCCACACCAATTAACAAAGATTCACGGAGCCCGCGTCTGAACTCAGTGTCGTGGGATCCGTGACATCAGTGCGCCACGTCCACCGGCAGGAGAGTCCCGGTCGCTTAGCAACCTTCCGAGTTTCACAAAACCAAAATACATACATAAATATACCACATTATTACAATATTCGTTGCACATATTACAGACAGCATTATTCCTACTAATATATTGTATTATGCAAGTGTAGTTACTAGATCATAACATTATAGCTCTACAATATCTCTACCATATCGGAAGCTAACCATACCTAATAGTTTTAATACTGTTACAATTGTTTCATTGAAAATGGGCTACCCAGGACTGCTACAGTCTTGCTTAACATGATGAACTCATAGGAAACATTGTAGTCCCAATGATTCATTTAGACCTTTCGGTGATATTGTATCTAGAGTGTGGATCCACCAACATTCTTTTTGTAGGAGCAACTTAGCACGATTGCCCCCTCATATTTTGAACGGGATATGATCTATAATGATAGCGCGAATACTAGCAACACTGTGTCTTGCCTGTATACAGTGTCTGGCTACAGGTTGTTCGCTTTTTCCCGTTTCTAATGCATGTCTGATTGCAGTTCTGTGTTGAGCCATGCGTTCTTTGAATTGTCGCTGTGTCTTACCTATATATGCCAACCCACAAGGGCAGGTTAGCATATACACGACAAACATGGTACTGCAAGTCAGCGCATATCTAATAGAAAATCTTTTACCTGTATGGGGATGTCCAAAAGTACTTCCCGCTAGAAGTGCCCTGCATGTTACACATCCCAGGCATTTATAACAGCCATTCTTTCTGGTTAGGAAATGTTCTGGCTGTTTCTTGCCCATATCTGTAATGTCTAGTTTGACAAGGCGGTCTTTAAGATTTCTGCCTCTTGTGAAACTAGGCATTAATTTTGATTGTTCCAATAATGGTAAGTCTTTATCAGTGCTGACCATAGGCCACCATTTCTTTGCTTTCCTAGTCAGGGCTGAACTTTTGGCTGTAAATTGTGTCACCCATGGGATGGTGATGGTATTTACCCTCGACAGATTGTGTTTGTCTACATAACGTAGGGTATCTTCTCGTGGGGTGTTTAATACCCTATTTTTAGTTTGTTCCAATAGTTTTTTGTTATATCCACGATCAATACATTTATTTACCATGTTACTCAATGTGGGGGCTAATGCTGACGGTTCTGATGTGATTCTTCTTGCTCTTAATAACTGTGAATATGGCAAGCTATTTCTTAATGAGAGCGGATGAAAGCTATCATTTCTCAGGATAGTGTTCCTGTCTGTTTCCTTCACGTATAGGGATGTACTATATTTCATATCTTTTACAGCTATATTCACATCCAAGAAGTGGATAGTATTATCACTAATCTCATACGTCAATTTTGCGGTACTGTCAGTTCTATTATGATCATCCAATAAATCCTGCAATGAGGATTGTGGCCCTGACCATACAATAAGCAAGTCATCTATAAATCGCACATATAGACATATTTCAGGATTCCTGATGTTATCCCTCCAAAACAGTTTTTGCTCAATAGCATGCATGAAGGCGTTGGCGTACCATGGGGCCACAGAGGACCCCATCGCACACCCCGCCTTCTGGAGGTAAAATCTCCCATCATGTAGAAAGTAATTTCGTGTAAGTACTAGCCACAAAAGTTTCAGAAAAAATTCTACGGGTGGACCCATATATAGTGGATTGTCCACAATCAACTGTCTGACTGCCTCCACACCTGCATCGTGTGGGATGCAGATGTAGAGGCTAGTCACATCTGCACTGCATAGTACTACAGTGCCAGATGTTGTGTCAATGGTGTCCAATTTTTTCAGTAAAGCTGTAGTATCCTGTATATACAAAGGAATCTGCTTAATACATGGATTCAAATAAGAATCTAAGTACACCGATATGATCTGGTATAATGAACCCCTACCGGACACATTTGGACGTCCAGGGGGGGATCGCAGGCTCTTGTGGATTTTGGGGACCACATAAAACAAAGGCACAATAAGACATTCAACCATCAAAACTTTACTTAGCTCATCAGAGATATTACCTTCTACCACAGCCTTTTTCAAGATAGCATCAATTTCTAACTTAAATTGTTTAGTAGGATCACTGGGTAATAGGTCATAGGTACAGACATCCAACAGCTGTCTATCACATTCTGCCCTATAATCAATCAAATTCATTACAACTATCGCCCCGCCCTTATTGGCTGGGCGGATAATGATGTCATTACGTGCTGCTAATGATTTTACAGCTGCCATCTCATCCTTGCTTAAATTATTGGCATAGCTAGGTGTATTCATTTCTTTATATCCCTCTGCTTCTAATAAGCGGGAGAAAGTTCTTATAGATGAGTTTTGTGTAATAGGGTCAAATTTTGATCTAGGCATCAAATCCTTAACATTACTTGGTATATCTGATGTTAAATTTTTAGACGTCTGTATGGATGACTTACCGAAATGATCCTTTAGCCTCAGTGTCCGATTGAGCTTATACATACTGACTTTCCAATCAAATGAGTCCATATGCGTGGTTGGAACGAAAGAAAGTCCCTTAGATAAGATTTTATTCTCATCTTTCGTTAATGTCACATCTGAAAGATTAAATACTAGATCGCTTAACGACGAGGAGGCTTTTTGTTTGTGGATCCTTTCTGTCTGCCGCGCCCGCCTCGTCCTCCTCTTCCTCTTGGGCAAGCTGCTGATCTCGTTTGTACCCCCAAAGGGTGGATATTCGCGGAGGTAGTTGGCATAGGTGTTTCTACTTCACTTACTGAAGTGCTGGATCCATCCGTGTCTCTGTAATATAGTCGTTGTCTCCGCTGTCTGTATTGATTAGGGCGACCTGTGTTAGAGCTAGTATTTGACGCCCATGTATAAACTCTCCGCTGTTCATAGTCCATTTGTACCTTATGTAATTTTTCTTTTTTAAAAGCAATTAGATCTTGTTTATATTGTGCCATCTGTGTGTTAAGGTTTTCCATCCAATCAATGGTAGTGTCAGAGAGCAATGTGTCCTTATTTGTAGCCTCAAATTCAGCGAGTTTCTGTTTGGTAAGATTGATTTCTCTAGATGATTCTTCTATCACTAGAAGAATAAGGTCCATTGAACACTTGTTCAGTACCGCTATACATCTGCGGCAAAAGGTCATATTATATCTACCAATGGTAGGCATGTTCTTAATTCTAAATCCTTGCGGTATTTGCTTGGATTTATAATAATCCGACAGTGTAATGCCGTGATATAGATAGTCACATTCTCGTTGTTTAAGTCTCAACCATTGCTTGAATATAACCTCAGGTGTACGTATTGTGGAATCATCTTCCAATTGCTTTTTAAACAAGATGGACTCTGCTTCCACATCAGACAAGCTTAGCATTTCAAATGTGTCCATAAATGAGAAATCAGGCACCTGATCCATCTCATTACTCGAGGTAGCCATTGAGAGTAGTATGATGCCACTGAGTTCTGTGCAACTCCACACCACATGAACTAAAAACAGTTAATATAGAACAGAGCCATCCACTTTGTTAATTAGTGTCAGCATACCGTGGGTGCCTTGACTGGACAGCCAATTCACTGCTGCAACAGGAACAGATTGTCCACAATATCGACTCCACTCGTCCGGCACTCCCCTGGTTAATACACGTTTACTTGCTGCGGTGCCCTCTTAAGCCATATAGGCTATTTGTAGAAGCGGAATATAAGCGGAACTCACCATACTGTAGAACTTGATTAAGAAAGAATGGCTGTTATAAATGCCTGGGATGTGTAACATGCAGGGCACTTCTAGCGGGAAGTACTTTTGGACATCCCCATACAGGTAAAAGATTTTCTATTAGATATGCGCTGACTTGCAGTACCATGTTTGTCGTGTATATGCTATCCTGCCCTTGTGGGTTGGCATATATAGGTAAGACACAGCGACAATTCAAAGAACGCATGGCTCAACACAGAACTGCAATCAGACATGCATTAGAAATGGGAAAAAGCGAACAACCTGTAGCCAGACACTGTATACAGGCAAGACACAGTGTTGCTAGTATTCGCGCTATCATTATAGATCATATCCCGTTCAAAATACGAGGGGGCAATCGTGCTAAGTTGCTCCTACAAAAAGAATGTTGGTGGATCCACACTCTAGTCTAGATACAATATCACCGAAAGGTCTAAATGAATCATTGGGACTACAATGTTTCCTATGAGTTCATCATGTTAAGCAAGACTGTAGCAGTCCTGGGTAGCCCATTTTCAATGAAACAATTGTAACAAGCAAGAAAAAGAATAGAGGTAATGATGGCGCTGGGCAGACCTGTGTGTGTGTGCACCCTGGAATTAGCTGCCACCTGGTGGGGAGGTAGCCAGCCTCCTCAAACAACACAACAGAACAATTGTAAAAAATTACCAGGTGAGCGCTCAATACCAATGATGGACACAGCAATAAAAATAAACTAATTTATTACATGAACTAATAACATATAACACATTAAAATAGACAAGACCACACTACAGTAATCATATAAAACTGAGGATCCGGAGACCTCTAGAATAAGCAATGGTATGAACTATTTGTATGTACTCGGAAGGCAGTCATAATAACCTAGAATAAGAGATAATTCTCTAATAGCTTTTATCTGTAGTTAATTACTCGCCCAAATGTAAAAGCACAAGAATTTTTAGCACGGTCGTGCATATGGGTGTCCTCAAAGTAATGTAAGTTCGATTCCAATTGGAAAAAGTTCATCAGTTTCCAGATCTACTACTACTTCTAACACTCTGCCTCTTGAAGAAGCCGCCTGGGGTGCGGGGAAACGCGTTGAGGGTACAGAGAGAAGGAGTCATAATACCCCATTGCCCACAAGAATTGGAGCGTGTCCTCCTAGCAGCTGATTATAACATTTGCCGGCAATTGTTCAATCTCCAGCGAGACTGCACTGTTCATTCCCCTGGATCACACCGGGAACGTCTTACATCCTGCCCTGGTGAGCACTATTCCACCGGTGCTGGGGGTAGAGAACGGTACACTGGTGCATCCACACTCTGTCGGAGTGGAGAGCGGCTCCCCGCTTGCGCTGCAGACGGACTACGCCGCTGACGAGTCCCGCCGCTGACGGATGTCTCACCCGTGCACAGGGTGATAAAGAGCGGCTACAAACATATTACTGTGGTGCAGCGAGGAAAAACCGTCCAAGACTGTGAGTAACAGTTATTCCACAACTCCCAATTTTTTGCACCGCTCATACATCTAGTAGATCTGGAAACTGATGAACTTTTTCCAATTGGAATCGAACTTACATCACTTTGAGGACACCCATATGCACGACCGTGCTAAAAATTCTTGTGCTTTTACATTTGGGCGAGTAATTAACTACAGATAAAAGCTATTAGAGAATTATCTCTTATTCTAGGTTATTATGACTGCCTTCCGAGTACATACAAATAGTTCATACCATTGCTTATTCTAGAGGTCTCCGGATCCTCAGTTTTATATGATTACTGTAGTGTGGTCTTGTCTATTTTAATGTGTTATATGTTATTAGTTCATGTAATAAATTAGTTTATTTTTATTGCTGTGTTCATCATTGGTATTAAGCGCTCACCTGGTAATTTTTTACAAACAATTGTAACAGTATTAAAACTATTAGGTGTGGTTAGTTTCCGATATGGTAGCGATATTGTAGAGCTATAATGTTATGATCTAGTAACTACACTTGCATAATACAATATATTAGTAGGAATAATGCTGTCTGTAATATGTGCAACGAATATTGTTATAATGTGGTATATTTATGTATGTATTTTGGTTTTGTGAAACTCGGAAGGTTGCTAAGCGACCGGGACTCTCCTGCCGGTGGACGCGGCGCACTGATGTCACGGATCCCGCGACACTGAGTTCAGATGCGGGCTCCGTGAATCGGGCGGGCGGCGCCGGCTGAGTGAGTACACCTGTTACTAATCTTTGTTAATTGGTGTGGGTATTTATATGTGTGTGTTGTGCACTGTTGTATTCAAGCTGTCCCTGATGACGGGGGATTGTCCCCGAAACGTAGGACCCTAATAAAGGACATTTTTAATCAAGTTCTGCAGTCTGGTGAGTGCCGCTTATATTCCGCTACTACAAATAGCCTATATGACTTAAGAGGGCACCGCAGCAAGTAAACGTGTATTAACCAGGGGAGTGCCGGACGAGTGGAGTCGATATATATATATATATATATATATATATATATATATATATATATATATATAGTGCCTTGCTAAAGTATTCACCGCCTTGGCTTTTTACCTATTTTGTTGCATTACAACCTGTAATTTTATTTCTTTTTTTATCTGAATTCTATGTGGTGGATTTGCACAAAATAGTCTAAGTTGGTGAAGTGAAATGAGAAACACTTATATAAAAAATAATTGTTATAAATAAAAAATTTAAAATTGGCATGTGCATATGTATTCACCCCCTTTGCTATGAAGCCCCCTCAAAAGTTCTGGTGCAACCAATTTCCTTCAGTAGTCACATAATTAGTGAAATGATGTCCACCTATTCTGGTGCAACCAATTACCTTCAGAAATCACATAATTAGTGAAAAGAAGTCCACCTGTGTGCAATCTAAGTGTCACATGATTTGTCAGTATAAACACACCTTTTCTGAAAGGCCCCAGAGGCTGTAACACCACTAAGCAAGACCAAGGAGATCTCCAAACAAGTCAGGGACAAAGTTGTTGAAAAGTACAAGTCAGGGTTGGGTTATAAAAAAATATCCAAATCTTTGATGATCATCCGGAGCACCATCAAATCCATCATCTTCAAATGGAAAGAACATGGTAGGTACCACAACAAACCTGCCAAGAGGGGGCCTGCCACCAAAACTCACAGACCGGGCAAGGATGGCATTAATCAGAGAGGCAGCACAGAGATCAAAGGTAACCCTGAAGGAGCTACAGAGTTCCACAGCAGAGACTGGTGTATCTGTGCGGGTGACCACAATAAGCCATACATTCCATAGAGCATGGCTTTATGGAAGATTGGCCAGAAAAAAGCCATTACTTAGTGTTAAAAATAAGAAGGCACGTTTTGAGATTGCCAAAAGGCATGTGGACGACACCCCAAATGTATGGAGGAAGGTGCTCAGGTCAGATGAGACTAAAATTGAACTTTTTGGCCACCACGGAAAATGCTATGTCTGGCGCAAATCCAACACATACCATCACCCCAAGAACACCATCCCCACAGTGAAACATGGTGGTAGCAGCATCATGCTGTGGGGATGTTTTTCAGTAGCAGGGACTGGAAAACTGTTTCGAGTTGAGGGAAAGATGGATGGTGCTAAATACAGGGATATTCTTGAGCAAAACCTGTTTCAGTTTGCCTGTGATATGAGACTGGGACTGAGGTTCACCTTCCAGCAGGACAATGACCCGAAGCATACTGCTAAAGCAACACTCAGGTGGTTTATGGGGAAACATTGAAATGTGTTGGAATGGCCTAGTCAAAGCCCAGATCTCAATCCAATTGAGAATCTGTGGTCAGACTTGAAGATTGCTGTTCACAAGCAGAAACCATGAAAGAGCTGGAGCAGTTTTGCCTTGAGGAATGGGAAAAAATCCCAGTGGCAAGATGTGGCAAGCTCATAGACACTTATCCAAAACGACTTGCAACTGTAATTTCCGCAAAAGGTGGCCTACAAAGTACTGACTTTAGGGGGGTGAATAGTTATGCACGCTGAAGTTTTCTGTTATTTTATCCTATTTGTTGTTTGCTTCACAATAAAAAAAAAACATCTTCAAAGTGGTAGGCATGTTTTGTGAACGAAATGATGCAAACCTTCAAACAATCCATTGTAATTCCAGGTTGTGAGGCATCAAATCATGAAAAATGCATAGGGAGGGGGGGGGGGGGTGAATACCTTCATTAAAACAAATCCAATAAAATAAATCAATAAGACGCTCCGGCAGACCTTCAGTTCTTTAATTTGATGTTTTAAAGAACTGAAGGTTGTATCTTATTACTCCCTTTTGCTATGTTTTAAATAAGAATCCTATATTTGTATAGGTACTTAATGCACTAATGTTAGTTACTGTAAGCAATGTACCATTCTCTTAGCTATACCTGTATTTGTCTATGAGTAAGCATACCCCTGATGAAGTCAACAGCATTAATATGCGTTGGGTGTAAGGAATCTGTGTGCATATCACTGTAAGTCCACATTTGCTACAAGCTCACACCCTCCTCTAGGGTGGTGCAAAGAGTGGCACTTCCATCAACAGTCACAGTGGAAACTGATTTCAAGTTAATAATGCATGGAATAATGGTGATGATAATGTTTTGGATTTAGAAAGATGTTTTAATAAATATGTAAAATCTTTACATTTATTGTTTAGTCAACATCTTGAATGCAAGCATTCATAAACTTATGGCTACATAGAGTTAAGGAGGAACTATATGAATTAGAGATGTGCACCGGTAATTTTTCGGGTTTTGTGTTTTGGTTTTGGATTCGGTTCCACGGCCATGTTTTGGATTCGGACGCGTTTTGGCAAAACCTCCCTGAAAATTTTTTGTCGGATTCGGGTGTGTTTTGGATTCGGATGTTTTTTTCAAAAAACCCTAAAAAACAGCTTAAATCATAGAATTTGGGGGTCATTTTGATCCCATAGTATTATTAACCTCAATAACCATAATTTCCACTCATTTTCAGTCTATTCTGAACACCTCACACCTCACAATATTATTTTTAGTCCTAAAATTTGCACCAAGGTCGCTGGATGACTAAGCTAAGCGACCCAAGTGGCCGACACAAACACCTGGCCCATCTAGGAGTGGCACTGCAGTGTCACGCAGGATGGCCCTTCAAAAAAATACTCCCCAAACAGCACATGACGCAAAGAAAAAAAGAGGCGCAATGAGGTAGCTGTGTGACTAAGATAAGCGACCCAAGTGGCCGACACAAACACCTGGCCCATCTAGGAGTGGCACTGCAGTGTCACGCAGCATGGCCCTTCAAAAAAATACTCCCCAAACAGCACATGACGCAAAGAAAAAAAGAGGCGCAATGAGGTAGCTGTGTGACTAAGCTAAGCGACCCTAGTGGCCGACACAAACACCTGGCCCATCTAGGAGTGGCACTGCAGTGTCAGACAGGATGGCCCTTCAAAAAAATAGTCCCCAAACAGCACATGACGCAAAGAAAAAAAGAGGCGCAATGAGGTAGCTGTGTAACTAAGATAAGCGACCCAAGTGGCCGACACAAACACCTGGCCCATCTTGGAGTGGCACTGCAGTGTCACGCAGGATGGCCCTTCAAAAAAATACTCCCCAAACAGCACATGACGCAAAGAAAAAAAGAGGCGCAATGAGGTAGCTGTGTGACTAAGCTAAGCGACCCTAGTGGCCGACACAAACACCTGGCCCATCTAGGAGTGTCACTGCAGTGTCACGCAGGATGGCCCTTCCAAAAAATACTCCCCAAACAGCACATGACGCAAAGAAAAAAAGAGGCGCAATGAGGTAGCTGTGTAACTAAGCTAAGCGACCCTAGTGGCCGACACAAACACCTGGCCCATCTAGGAGTGTCACTGCAGTGTCACGCAGGATGGCCCTTCAAAAAAATACTCCCCAAACAGCACATGACGCAAAGAAAAATGAAAGAAAAAAGAGGTGCAAGATAATTCCACCCACCCTTATGTTGTATAAACAGGACATGCACACTTTAACGAACCCATCATTTCAGCGACAGGGTCTGCCACACGACTGTGACTGAAATGACTGGTTGGTTTGGGCCCCCACCAAAAAAGAAGCAATCAATCTCTCCTTGCACAAACTGGCTCTACGGAGGCAAGATGTCCACCTCATCATCATCGTCCGATTCATCACCCCTTTCACTGTGTACATCCCCCTCCTCACAGATTATTAATTCGTCCCCACTGGAATCCACCATCTCAGGTCCCCGTGTACTTTCTGGAGGCAATTGCTGCTGGTGAATGTCTCCACGGAGGAATTGATTATAATTCATTTTAATGAACATCATCTTCTCCACATTTTCTGGAAGTAACCTCGTACGCCGATTGCTGACAAGGTGAGCGGCAGCACTAAACACTCTTTCGGAGTACACATTGGAGGGAGGGCAATTTAGGTAGAATAAAGCCAGTTTCTGCAAGGGCCTCCAAATTGCCTCTTTTTCCTGCCAGTATACGTACGGACTGTCTGACGTGCCTACTTAGATGCGGTCACTCATATAATCCTCCACCATTCTTTCAATGGTGACAGAATCATATGCAGTGACAGTAGACTACATGTCAGTAATCGTTGGCAGGTCCTTCAGTCCGGACCAGATGTCAGCACTCGCTCCAGACTGCCCTGCATCACCGCCAGCGGGTGGGCTCGGAATTCTTAGCCTTTTCCTCGCACCCCCAGTTGCGGGAGAATGTGAAGGAGGAGATGGTGACGGGTCACGTTCCGCTTGACTTGACAATTTTCTCACCAGCAGGTCTTTGAACCTCTGCAGACTTGTGTCTGCCGGAAAGAGAGATACAACGTAGGTTTTAAATCTAGGATCGAGCACAGTGGCCAAAATGTAGTGCTCTGATTTCAACAGATTGACCACCCGTGAATCCTGGTTAAGCGAATGAAGGGCTCCATCCACAAGTCCCACATGCCTAGCGGAATCGCTCTGTTTTAGCTCCTCCTTCAATGCCTCCAGCTTCTTCTGCAAAAGCCTGATGAGGGGAATGACCTGACTCAGGCTGGCAGTGTCTGAACTGACTTCACGTGTGGCAAGTTCAAAAGGTTGCAGAACCTTGCACAACGTTGAAATCATTCTCCACTGCGCTTGAGACAGGTGCATTCCACCTCCTTTGCCTATATCGTGGGCAGATGTATAGGCTTGAATGGCCTTTTGCTGCTCCTCCATCCTCTGAAGCATACAGAGGGTTGAATTCCACCTCGTTACCACCTCTTGCTTCAGATGATGGCAGGGCAGGTTCAGGTGTTTTTGGTGGTGCTCCAGTCTTTTGTACGCGGTGCCTGTACGCCGAAAGTGGCCCGCAATTCTTCTGGCCACCGACAGCATGTCTTGCACGCCCCTGTCGTTTTTTAAATAATTCTGCACCACCAAATTCAAGGTATGTGCAAAACATGGGACGTGCTGGAATTTGCCCAGATGTAATGCACGCACAATATTGCTGGCGTTGTCCGATGCCACAAATCCCCAGGAGAGTCCAAATGGGGTAAGAAATTCTGCGATGATCTTCCTCAGTTGCCGTAAGAGGTTTTCAGCTGTGTGCGTATTCTGGAAAGCGGTGATACAAAGCGTAGCCTGCCTAGGAACGAGTTGGCGTTTGCGAGATGCTGCTACTGGTGCCGCCGCTGCTGTTCTTGCTGCGGGAGGCAATACATCTACCCAGTGGGCTGTCACAGTCATGTAGTCCTGAGTCTGCCCTGCTCCACTTGTCCACATGTCCATGGTTAAGTGGACATTGGGTACAACTGCATTTTTTAGGACACTGGTGACTCTTTTTCTGACATCTGTGTACATTCTCGGTATCGCCTGCCTAGAGAAATGGAACCTAGATGGTATTTGGTACCGGGGACACAGTACCTCAATCAAGTCTATAGTTGGCTCTGAAGTAACGATGGATACCGGAACCACGTTTCTCACCGCCCAGGCTGCCAAGGCCTCAGTTATCCACTTTGCAGCAGGATGACTGCTGTGATATTTCATCTTCCTCGCAAAGGACTGTTGGACAGTCAATTGCTTACTGGAAGTAGTACAAGTGGTCTTCCGACTTTCCCTCTGGGATGACCATCGACTCCCAGCAGCAACAACAGCAGCGCCAGCAGCAGTAGGCGTTACACTCAAGGATGCATCGGAGGAATCCCAGGCAGGAGAGGACTCGTCAGACTTGCCAGTGTCATGGCCTGCAGGACTATTGGCTTTCCTGGGTAAGGAGGAAATTGACACTGAGGGAGTTGGTGGTGTGGTTTGCTTGAGCTTGGTTACAAGAGGAAGGGATTTACTGGTCAGTGGACTGCTTCCGCTGTCGCCCAAAGTTTTTGAACTTGTCACTGACTTATGATGAATGCGCTGCAGGTGACGTATAAGGGAGGATGTTCCGAGGTGGTTAACGTCCTTACCCCTACTTATTACAGCTTGACAAAGGCAACACACGGCTTGACACCTGTTGTCCGCATTTGTGTTGAAATAATTCCACACCGAAGAGCTGATTTTTTTTGTATTTTGACCAGGCATGTCAATGGCCATATTCCTCCCACGGACAACAGGTGTCTCCCCGGGTGCCTGACTTAAACAAACCACCTCACCATCAGAATCCTTCTTGTCAATTTCCTCCCCAGCGCCAGCAACACCCATATCCTCATCCTGGTGTACTTCAACACTGACATCTTCAATTTGACTATCAGGAACTGGACTGCGGGTGCTCCTTCCAGCACTTGCGGGGGGCGTGCAAATGGTGAAAGGCGTAAGCTCTTCCCGTTCATTGTTGGGAAGGTCAGGCATCGCAACCGACACAATTGTACTCTCCTTGGGGATTTGTGATTTCGAAGAACGCACAGTTCTTTGCTGTGCTTTTGCCGGCTTAAGTCTTTTCATTTTTCTAGCGAGAGGCTGAGTGCTTCCATCCTCATGTGAAGCTGAACCACTAGCCATGAACATAGACCAGGGCCTCAGCCTTTCCTTGCCACTCCGTGTCGTAAATGGCATATTGGCAAGTTTACGCTTCTCCTCAGACGCTTTTAATTTTGATTTTTGGGTCATTTTTTTACTGATCTTTTGTGTTTTGGATTTTACATGCTCTGTACTATGACATTGGGCATCGGCCTTGGCAGACGACGTTGATGGCATTTCATCGTCTCGGCCATGACTAGTGGCAGCAGCTTCAGCACGAGGTGGAAGTGGATCTTGATCTTTCCCTATTTTTTTAACCTCCACATTTTTGTTCTCCATATTTTAATGCGCACAACTAAAAGACACCACAGGTATACAATGTAGATGGATGGATATACTACTAGTATACTTTATATATGACGACGAGTGATGACACAGAGGTAGGTACAGCAGTGGCCTACCGTACTGCTATATACAGTATAATGGACCTGGTGGACACTGTCAGCAGACTGCGTTTATAGTATAAAGAAAAAAAGACACCACAGGTATACAATGTAGATGGATGGATATACTACTAGTATACTTTATGTATGACGATGAGTGACGACACAGAGGTAGGTACAGCAGTGGCCTACCATACTGCTATATACAGTATAATGGACCTGGTGGACACTGTCAGCAGACTGCGTTTATAGTATAAAGAAAAAAAGACACCACAGGTATACAATGTAGATGGATGGATATACTACTAGTATACTTTATGTATTACGACGAGTGACGACACAGAGGTAGGTACAGCAGTGGCCTACCGTACTGCTATATACAGTATAATGGACCTGGTGGACACTGTCAGCAGACTGCGTTTATAGTATAAAGAAAAAAAGACACCACAGGTATACAATGTAGATGGATGGATATACTACTAGTATACTTTATGTATGACGACGAGTGACGACACAGAGGTAGGTACAGCAGTGGCCTACCGTACTGCTATATACAGTATAATGGACCTGGTGGACACTGTCAGCAGACTGCGTTTATAGTATAAAGAAAAAAAGACACCACAGGTATACAATGTAGATGGATGGATATACTACTAGTATACTTTATGTATGACGACGAGTGACGACACAGAGGTAGGTACAGCAGTGGCCTACCATACTGCTATATACAGTATTATGGACCTGGTGGACACTGTCAGCAGACTGCGTTTATAGTATAAAGAAAAAAAGACACCACAGGTATACAATGTAGATGGATGGATATACTACTAGTATACTGTTACGCACACCAGTGCTAACAGGAGTATACTGGTGTATCAACAGAGAGGGAAGCGAAGCAAACGAACTCACAGACAGTATAACATAACATACACAGGAGGTGATGGAATAACTAATAAACACAAAGTGAACGGAGAAGCCCAAAGGCTCAGGAATTGGGTGTCTCCCTAGTGTCAGGAATGCTCAGATGGAATAGAGCGGACAATGAAGCGATGTGTAGTGATTTCACATGTGGAGCACCTGAAATGATGTTGCTAAGAGCAACAGAAAAAACCCCAAAGGGTTACCAACGGGTGTGGGAATAAACTCCTTGGTCAGAGATAGAAATATAGACACAAGGAGAGTATCCACAATCCTAACCCCCACTTGCAGGGCACAGGTTCAGCTTACTGCCACTAAACTGACACCTGGACGCCCTGCACTGTGAGGGAGGATTAAGCAAGCAGGTCTGAGAGTACAGCCGCAAACCTGCTGGGTTCACAGAATAGCAAAAGAACCCCAGCAGGTCAAACAACTGACTGCAGTCTTACTGCTAGGTCCGGATTGGCAGAATGAAGTACCGAATCCCAAGGCCTATTCGCAGTAAGCAACAAGTAAATACAAAGTCACACAGTACTAGCTAACTCTCTGGAACTGACTAACAAACAAAGATTCAGCAGCATTTGCCTAGCCTGAGAGGATGGTTTATATAGCAGGTGCTGTCCACGCCCCACTCAGACCTCACAAACTGTGAGCACAAAACCAGCGCCGGATTCCCTGCCGTGCACAGAGCCTGTAACCACTACACAGTAAAAACCCGGACCGGAGTATCAGCTGCGCTCAGGTTACTTCGCTAACACTTGCCTCCCGGTTGCCATGGCGACGTGGCAGCACAGAGCAGGAGATCCTAACAGTACCCCCCCTCTGACGAGGGGTCAAAGAACCCCTACCACCGGGTTTATCGGGGAACTGCGAGAAGAAAGAGCGTATCAGTCTGGGGGCATGAAGATCACAACTGCGCACCCACGACCGCTCCTCCGGGCCATACCCCTTCCAGTGCACCAAAAATGACAGCCGACCCCGAACCATCTTGGAGTCAAGAACCCTTTCAACCACAAACTCCCTCTGACCCCGTATCAGAAGAGGAGAAGGTCTTCCACTGGAAGAAGGATTACTAACCGCCAGTTTTAAAAGGGAACAGTGAAATGTTTTATTGATACCCAATGAACGGGGCAGATCTAACTGAAATGCCACCGGATTGATAACCCTGGTGATCTTATAAGGGCCGATGAACCGGGGGCCTAACTTATGAGATGGCTGTCTCAACTTCAAATTCTTGATGGACAACCAGACGAAGTCTCCTAATTTGAAGCTGCAGGGTCTTCTCCGCTTATCAAAAACCCTTTTGGTCACTAATGACACAGACACAAGGGCTTTCTTCACTTTCCTCCAAATACCCCTAAGGACCGAAACAACAGAGGAACCACCAGGCGTGGAATCCAGGGGGTCAAAAGAATTGGCCTTAGGATGATGCCCATACACACAAAGGAAGGGAGAGATCCCTGTAGCAGAGTGAGCCGCGTTGTTATAGGCAAACTCCGCCATGGACAGATGAGCAACCCAGTCAGTATGACACTTGGAGACATAACACCTGAGGAACTGCTCCAAGGACTGGTTCACCCTCTCAGTCTGCCCATTAGACTGTGGATGGTAGCTTGACGACAAGCTCACAGAAATCTGGAGATCAGAACAAAATGCCCTCCAGAATTTGGCCACAAACTGGGATCCACGGTCAGAGACCACATCAAGTGGCAACCCGTGGAGGCGCACAACATGCTGCATAAATAACTCAGACAGGCGTCTGGCCGATGGCAACCCAACCAGTGGAACGAAATGCGCCATCTTCGAAAACCTGTCAACGACAACCCACATGGCTGTCATCCCCGAGGATTTGGGCAAGTCCACCACAAAATCCATGGAAATGTGGGTCCATGGCTTAGACGGAATAGAGAGTGGATGTAATGGGCCAACAGGAACCCCTCTAGGAGTTTTATTTCGTGCACAAACGTCACATGTCCGAACCGACTGATCCACATCCCTAGCCACCGAGGGCCACCACACCGCCCTAGACAGCAACTCCCGAGTTCTGGCAATACCCGGATGCCCTGCCGACCTCTTGGCATGGAATTCCAGGAACGCTCGCTGTCTTAACCTAGGAGGCACAAACAAGAGACCTACCGGAAGGTCTGGAGGAGCCTGCTCCTGTGCTCTAAGGACTAATGACAAGAGGTCCTGGGTAATGCCCACTTTAATACATGATGGGGACACAATGGGCAATGGCTCCTCGGTGGTCTCTTGAACTGGAGCAAAACTCTGCGAGAGCGCATCAGCCTTGATGTTTTTTGACCCAGGGCGATATGTTATAAAAAAATTAAAGCGAGCAAAAAACAATGCCCATCGTGCCTGCCTGGCATTGAGTCGCTTCGCTGACTCTAAATATGCCAGATTCTTATGGTCGGTGGGAATTGAGACCACAAACTTAGCCCCCTCAAGCCAGTGTCTCCACTCCCCGAGTGCATCCTTTATAGCCAACAATTCCCGGTTACCCACATCATAATTCATCTCGGCAGACGAAAATTTACGGGAAAAGTAAGCACAGGGATGAAGGCGATTATCAGACACCCCCATCTGAGAGAGCACTGCCCCAATACCTATCTCAGAGGCATCCACTTCTACCACAATAGGACGCTCTGGATCTGGGTGTCGCAGCACCTTGGCCGAGACAAATGCCCTTTTGAGACGGGCAAAGGCCGCTTTGGCCTCACAAGACCAGTGAGCAACATCCGCCCCTTTCTTAGTGAGTGCCACCAAGGGGGCCACTATAGACGAAAATCCAGCGATAAACCGTCTATAAAAATTCGCAAAGCCCAGAAAACGCTGAAGCGCCTTCAAACTAGTGGGCTGCACCCAATCCAGGACTGCCTGTACCTTAGAACCCTCCATTTGGAAACCTTCTGAGGAGATAATATACCCTAGAAATGCGATTTGCTGGACTTCAAACTCGCACTTCTCCAGCTTCGCCCCAAGCTGGTGGTCTCTGAGTTTCTGGAGGACTAAGCGTACATGCTTCCGATGTTCCTCCAGGGAATGAGAGAAGATTAGGATGTCATCTAGATAAACAACTAAGAATCTATCATAATATACCCTGAGCACATCGTTCATGAATTCCTGGAAGACTGCCAGGGCATTAGAGAGCCCAAAAGGCATCACCAAATATTCATAATGCCCTGAGTGGGTATAAAAGGCAGTCTTCCATTCATCCCCCTCTCTTATTCGGATTAGATTGTAAGCACCGCGTAGGTCAATCTTAGAAAAAATGGTGGCAGTACGAAGCTGGTCAAACAAAACCGAAATGAGAGGTAGTGGGTACGAGTTTTTAATCGTGATACGGTTCAATTCCCTGAAGTCGATGCAGGGTCGCAACGAACCGTCCTTTTTACCCACGAAAAAGAACCTCGACCCAACTGGGGACTGTGAGGGTCTGATAAATCCCTTAGCCAAGTTCTCCTGAATGTACTCTGCCATAGCCTGAGTCTCAGGACGTGACAGGGAGTACAACCTGCTCTTGGGAAGCTTAGCATCCGGCAACAAATCAATGGCACAGTCATAGGGGCGATGGGGAGGTAGTACCTCCGCAACTTTTTTGGAGAACACATCCGCAAAATCTGCATAACATTTTGGCAATCCTGGGAAACTTAGCTGCGAGAGCCTGACTGGAAGGCTCAAGCAACTCCTGAAACAATCACTACCCCAACTAAGAATCTCCCCAGAGACCCAGTCAAATTGAGGGTTATGGGCCCTTAACCAGGGTAACCCCAAAACCAATGGAGCAAAAGAACAGACAGTCACATTAAAAGACAATTTTTCAGAGTGTGTGGCTCCAATAAACAAAGGAATTTGGCTGGTGCAGGAGGTAATTTTACCCTGGGACAATGGTTCCCCGTTTAACCCACAGATCTCAATCTCTGATGCCAAAGGTACTGAGGGAACAGAGTGTTCCAGGGCGAATTGACGGTCCATGAAAACCCCATCGGCCCCACTGTCAACAAAGGCCTCAGTCTTGACAGTTTGACCGAGGATCTCCAAAGTCACCGGAATGAGAAAAGTCTTTTTGGGAAATTCTGACTTCTGGCCTGACAGGATATTTCCCATCACCCTCAGGCCCTGAAGTTTTCCGTTTTTTCTGGGCATGATACTACAACATGACCTTTATTACCACAGTACAAACACAAACCCTGCTGTCTCCTCCGCGTCTTCTCACGCGAGGAGAGGCGGGTAGCCCCAATCTGCATAGGCTCCTCGGAATATTCCTCAGAGTCTGAGGTTCCCTTGGGAAAAAAGGAAACTGCGGTCTCCCTTTCAAGCCTACGCTCTCTCAGCCGTCTATCCACCCAGATGGATAACTGCATGAGCTGATCTAAGCTATCAGGCGAGGGATATTGTACCAGTTGGTCCTTTATCTGGTCAGAAAGGCCCCTTCAGTACTGGTTTCTCAGGGCTGGGTCATTCCACTGGGTATCATGAGCCAACCTCCGAAACTCCGTACTATAAACCTCAGCTGGCCGTCGCCCTTGCTTAAGAACCGTAATCTGAGCCTCGGCTGAAGCCATCTTGTCAGGGTCATCATACAAAATGCCCAGTGCCGTAAAAAAAACATCAACACTTTTAAGCGACGGACAGTCAGGCTGTAACCCATATGCCCAGATCTGTGGGTCTCCTTGTAGCAAGGAAATCACCATGCCCACCCGCTGAATCTCCGACCAAGAAGACTGGGGCCTAAGCCTGAAATATAGCTTACAGCTCTCCTTGAAACAAAAGAACTGCGAGCGATCTCCAGAAAAACGATCCGGGAGATTTACTTTCGGCTCCTTAACCCCTGAACTTGCCGCTGCTGCTGCGGGAGCTCCGCTAGCGGCCTGCGGGGTGTTCATTTTAATGGACATCTCATTAAATTGTCGAGTCAGGACCTGCACCTGATCGACCACCTGTTGCAAAGTATTTTGAGGGGTATGCTCCATATTCCCACAAAATTTCAACAGGAGTAGGGCTGCTGAATATGTTACGCACACCAGTGCTAACAGGAGTATACCGGTGTATCAACAGAGAGGGAAGCGAAGCAAACGAACCCACAGACAGTATAACATAACATACACAGGAGGTGATGGAATAACTAATAAACACAAAGTGAACGGAGAAGCCCAAAGGCTCAGGAATTGGGTGTCTCCCTAGTGTCAGGAATGCTCAGATGGAATAGAGCGGACAATGAAGCGATGTGTAGTGATTTCACATGTGGAGCACCTGAAATTATGTTGCTAAGAGCAACAGAAAAAACCCCAAAGGGTTACCAACGGGTGTGGGAATAAACTCCTTGGTCAGAGATAGAAATATAGACACAAGGAGAGTATCCACAATCCTAACCCCCACTTGCAGGGCACAGGTTCAGCTTACTGCCACTAAACTGACACCTGGACGCCCTGCACAGTGAGGGAGGATTAAGCAAGCAGGTCTGAGAGTACAGCCGCAAACCTGCTGGGTTCACAGAATAGCAAAAGAACCCCAGCAGGTCAAACAACTGACTCCAGTCTTACTGCTAGGTCCGGATTGGCAGAATGAAGTACCGAATCCCAAGGCCTATTCGCAGTAAGCAACAAGTAAATACAAAGTCACACAGTACTAGCTAGCTCTCTGGAACTGACTAACAAACAAAGATTCAGCAGCATTTGCCTAGCCTGAGAGGATGGTTTATATAGCAGGTGCTGTCCACGCCCCACTCAGACCTCACAGACTGTGAGCACAAAACCAGCGCCGGATTCCCTGCCGTGCACAGAGCCTGTAACCACTACACAGTAAAAACCCGGACCGGAGTATCAGCTGCGCTCAGGTTACTTCGCTAACACTTGCCTCCCGGTTGCCATGGCGACGTGGCAGCACAGAGCAGGAGATCCTAACATATACTTTATGTATGACGACGAGTGGCGACACAGAGGTAGGTACAGCAGTGGCCTACCGTACTGCTATATACAGTATAATGGACCTGGTGGACACTGTCAGCAGACTGCGTTTATAGTATAAAGAAAAAAAGACACCACAGGTATACAATGTAGATGGATGGATATACTACTAGTATACTTTATGTATGACGACGAGTGACGACACATAGGTAGGTACAGCAGTGGCCTACCGTACTGCTATATACGTATAATGGACCTGGTGGACACTGTCAGCAGACTGCGTTTATAGTATAAAGAAAAAAAGACACCACAAGAGTGTTTTTCAGGCAGAAAAACGTATACTGGTGGTCACTGTCAGCAAAACTCTGCACTGTACTCCTGCTATAGCTGCTCCCCAGTCTCCCCCAAAATTAAGCAGTGTGAGCACTCAGCACAGTCAGATATATCATGCAGCACACTAAGGCTGAGCACAGATATGGTATGGAGCGTTTTTTTCAGGCAGAGAACGGATAAAAAAAAACTAGCAAAACTCTGCACTGTACCCCTCCTGTCCTAACAGCTGCTCCCCAATCCTCCCCACAATAAGCTAAGCAGTAGCAATCAATCAGATCAACTAACTCTAAGGCTCTATAACTAAACGGAGAGGACGCCAGCCACGTCCTCTCCCTATCAATCTCAATGCACGTGTGAAAATGGCAGCGACGCGCGGCTGCTTATATAGAATCCGAATCTCGAGAGAATCCGATAGCGGGATGATGACGTTCGGGCGCGCTCGGGTTAGCCGAGCAAGGCGGGAGGATCCGAGTCTGCTCGGACCCGTGTAAAAAGAGTGAAGTTCGGGGGGGTTCGGTTTCCGAGAAACCGAACCCGCTCATCACTAATGGATACTTGCAGTGACACGGAGCTGCAAGATACAGCAATGGCCTACTGTACTGTACAACTATATACTGTTGGTCACCAAAATGCTGCACTGTACTACTATATATACTGCTCACAAAAATGCAGCACAGATATGGAATGGATACTTGCAGTGACACGGAGCTGCAAGATACAGCAATGGTCTACTGTACTGTACAACGATATACTGTTGGTCACCAAAATGCTGCACTGTACTACTATATATACTGCTCACAAAAATGCAGCACAGATATGGAATGGATACTTGCAGTGACACAGAGCTGCAAGATACAGCAATGGCCTACTGTACTGTACAACTATATACTGGTGGTCACCAAAATGCTGCACTGTACTACTATATATATATACTGCTCACAAAAATGCAGCACAGATATGGAATGGATACTTGCAGTGACACAGAGCTGAAAGATACAGCAATGGCCTACTGTACTGTACAACTATATACTGTTGGTCACCAAAATGCAGCACACTGAGCACAGATATTTGCAGCACACTGATATGGAGCTTTTCAGTAGAGATGAGCGGGTTCGGTTCCTCGGAAACCGAACCCCCCCGAACTTCACCCATTTTACACGGGTCCGAGGCATACTCGGATTCTCCCGTATGGCTCGGGTAACCCGAGCGCGCCCGAACGTCATCATCCCGCTGTCGGATTCTCGCGAGATTCGGATTCTATATAAGGAGCCACGCGTCGCCGCCATTTTTCACTCGTGCATTGGAAATGATAGTGAGAGGACGTGGCTGGCGTCCTCTCACTTTGTTTCAGGGGGCTGCATATCTTTATTCTGGGGACCAGCAGTATTATAGGAGGAGTACAGTGCAGAGTTTTGCTGACCAGTGACCACCAGTATTATACGTTGTCTGCCTGAAAAACGCTCCATATCTGTGCTCAGTGTGCTGCATATATTTGTGCTCACACTGCTTTATTGTGGGGACTGGGGACCAGCAGTATTTTATAGGAGGAGTACAGTGCAGAGTTTTGCTGACCAGTGACCACCAGTATACGTTGTCTGCCTGAAAAACGCTCCATATCTGTGCTCAGTGTGCTGCATATATCTGTGCTCACACTGCTTTATTGTGGGTACTGGGGACCACCAGTATATTATATAGGAGGAGTACAGTGCAGAGTTTTTCTGACCAGTGACCACCAGTATACGTTGTCTGCCTGAAAAACGCTCCATATCTGTGCTCAGTGTGCTGCATATATCTGTGCTCACACTGCTTTATTGTGGGTACTGGGGACCACCAGTATATTATATAGGAGGAGTACAGTGCAGAGTTTTGCTGACCAGTGACCACCAGTATTATACGTTGTCTGCCTGAAAAACGCTCCATATCTGTGCTCAGTGTGCTGCATATATCTGTGCTCACACTGCTTTTTTTGTGGGTACTGGGGACCACCAGTATATTATATAGGAGGAGTACAGTGCAGAGTTTTGCTGACCAGTGACCACCAGTATTATACGTTGTCTGCCTGAAAAACGCTCCATATCTGTGCTCAGTGTGCTGCATATATCTGTGCTCACACTGCTTTATTGTGGGGACTGGGGACCAGCAGTATTATATAGGAGGAGTACAGTGCAGACTTTTGCTGACCAGTGACCATCAGTATACGTTGTCTGCCTGAAAAACGCTCCATATCTGTGCTCAGTGTGCTGCATATATCTGTGCTCACATTGCTTTATTGTGGGTACTGGGGACCACCAGTATATTATATAGGAGGAGTACAGTGCAGAGTTTTGCTGACCAGTGACCACCAGTATTATACGTTGTCTGCCTGAAAAACGCTCCATATCTGTGCTCAGTGTGCTGCATATATCTGTGCTCACACTGCTTTATTGTGGGTACTGGGGACCACCAGTATATTATATAGGAGGAGTACAGTGCAGAGTTTTGCTGACCAGTGACCACCAATATACGTTGTCTGCCTGAAAAACGCTCCATATCTGTGCTCAGTGTGCTGCATATATCTGTGCTCACACTGCTTTATTGTGGGTACTGGGGACCACCAATATATTATATAGGAGGAGTACAGTGCAGAGTTTTGCTGACCAGTGACCACTAGTATTATACGTTGTCTGCCTGAAAAACGCTCCATATCTGTGCTCAGTGTGCTGCATATATCTGTGCTCACACTGCTTTATTGTGGGTACTGGGGACCACCAGTATATTATATAGGAGGAGTACAGTGCAGAGTTTTGCTGACCAGTGACCACCAGTATTATACGTTGTCTGCCTGAAAAACGCTCCATATCTGTGCTCAGTGTGCTGCATATATCTGTGCTCACACTGCTTTATTGTGGGGACTGGGGACCAGCAGTATTATATAGGAGGAGTACAGTGCAGAGTTTTGCTGACCAGTGACCACCAGTATTATACGTTCTCTGCCTGATAAACGCTCCATATCTGTGCTGCATTGTAGTATATAGTAGGAGTACAGTGCAGAATTTTGCTGACCACCAGTATATAATATATAGCAGTACGGTACAGAAGGCCACTGCTCTACCTACCTCTGTGTCGTCAAGTATACTATCCATCCATACCTGTGGTGCATTTCAGTTTTGCACAGTTTGCTGACCACCAGTATATAATATATAGCAGTACGATACAGTAGGCCACTGCTCTACCTACCACTGTGTCGTCAAGTATACTATCCATCCATACCTGTGGTGCATTTAAGTTTTGCACAGTTTGCTGACCACCAGTATATAATATATAGCAGTACGGTACAGTAGGCCACTGCTCTACCTACCTCTGTGTCGTCAAGTATACTATCCATCCATACCTGTGGTGCATTTCAGTTTTGCACAGTTTGCTGACCACCAATATATAATATATAGCATTACGGTACAGTAGGCCACTGCTCTACCTACCTCTGTGTCGTCAAGTATACTATCCATCCATACCTGTGGTGCATTTCAGTTGTGCGCAGTATATATAGTAGTAGGCCATTGCTATTGATACTGGCATATAATTCCACACATTAAAAAATGGAGAACAAAAATGTGGAGGGTAAAATAGGGAAAGATCAAGATCCACTTCCACCTCGTGCTGAAGCTGCTGCCACTAGTCATGGCCGAGACGAAGAAATGCCATCAACGTCGTCTGCCAAGGCCGATGCCCAATGTCATAGTAGAGAGCATGTAAAATCCAAAACACAAAAGTTCAGTAAAATGACCCAAAAATCAAAATTAAAAGCGTCTGAGGAGAAGCGTAAACTTGCCAATATGCCATTTACGACACGGAGTGGCAAGGAACGGCTGAGGCCCTGGCCTATGTTCATGGCTAGTGGTTCAGCTTCACATGAGGATGGAAGCACTCATCCTCTTGCTAGAAAACTGCAGTGCCACTCCTAGATGGGCCAGGTGTTTGTGTCGGCCACTTGGGTCGCTTAGCTTAGTCACACAGCTACCTCATTGCGCCTCTTTTTTTCTTTGCATCATGTGCTGTTTGGGGACTATTTTTTTGAAATGCCATCTTGTCTGACACTGCAGTGCCACTCCTAGATGGGCCAGGTGTTTGTGTCGGCCACTTGGGTCGCTTAGCTTTGTCACACAGCTACCTCATTGCGCCTCTTTTTTTCTTTGCATCATGTGCTGCTTAGGGACTATTTTTTGGAAATGCCATCCTGTCTGACACTGCAGTGCCACTCCTAGATGGGCCAGGTGTTTGTGTCGGCCACTTGGGTCGCTTAGCTTAGTCACACAGCTACCTCATTGCGCCTCTTTTTTTCTTTGCATCATGTGCTGTTTGGGGACTATTTTTTTGAAGTGCCATCTTGTCTGACACTGCAGTGCCACTCCTAGATGGTCCAGGTGTTTGTGTCGGCCACTTGGGTCGAGCTTAGTCACACAGCTACCTCATTGCGCCTCTTTTTTCTCTGCATCATGTGCTGTTTGGGGACTATTTTTTTGAAGTGCCATCCTGTCTGAAGTGCCATCCTGTCTGACACTGCAGTGCCACTCCTAGATGGGCCAGGTGTTTGTGTCGGCCACTTGGGTCGCTTAGCTTAGTCACACAGCTACCTCATTGCGCCTCTTTTTTTCTTTGCATCATGTGCTGTTTGGGGACTATTTTTTTGAAGTGCCATCTTGTTTGACACTGCAGTGCCACTCCTAGATAGTCCAGGTGTTTGTGTCGGCCACTTGGGTCGCTTAGCTTAGTCACACAGCTACCTCATTGCGCCTCTTTTTTTCTCTGCATCATGTGCTGTTTGGGGACTATTTTTTTGAAGTGCCATCCTGTCTGACACTGCAGTGCCACTCCTAGATGGGCCAGGTGTTTGTGTCGGCCACTTGGGTCACTTAGCTTAGTCATCCAGCGACCTCGGTGCAAATTTTAGGACTAAAAATAATATTGTGAGGTGTGAGGTGTTCAGAATAGACTGGAAATGAGTGGAAATTATGGTTATGGAGGTTAATAATACTATGGGATCAAAATGACCCCCAAATTCTATGATTTAAGCTGTTTTTGAGGGGTTTTTGTAAAAAAACACCCGAATCCAAAACACACCCGAATCCGACAAAAAAATTTCAGGGAGGTTTTGCCAAAACGCGGCCGAATCCAAAACACGGCCGCGGAACCGAATCCAAAACCAAAACACAAAACCCGAAAAATGTCCGGTGCACATCACTACTTTTCAGGCAGAGAACGTAGATATTTGCAGCACACTGAGCACAGATATTTGCAGCACACTGAACACAGATATTTGCAGCACACTGAGCACAGATATGGAGCTTTTCAGGCAGAGAATGTAGCCACGACCTCTACGTTCAATCTCCAATGCACGAGTGAAAATGGCGGCGACGCGCGACTCTTTATATAGAATACGAATCTCACGAGAATCCGACAGCGGGATGATGATGTTCGGCCGCGTTCGGGTTAACCGAGCAAGGCGGGAAGATCCGAGGCTGCCTCGTGTAAAATAGGTGAAGTTCGGGGGGGTTCGGATCGCGATGAACCAAACCCGCTCATCTCTAATATGAACTCGCTTAGCCATATATAATTCTATTAAATAAATGAATACTGCACCTGATATCACACAAATTAATCGTTCTTTGTAACAGTCCTTGCTCCTTAAGTCTTTAAATATCTCTTCGGTGAGATGAGCTCTATATTTTAATAATAGGCCCAAGGTCTACTGAGAGCAATGAGGGATGTTTAACCTCATCTGTAATTACCTATTATCCTTACAAATTACATGATCGATATCTGATTTGTGTTATATTAAATGTAATTTATCGTAAGCATGTTATGTCTGGCTAAATACAATAAAAGGCATTTGTGTGATGGTCATAATAATAATAATAATAATAATAATAAATGTCATTATTTTAAGCAAGTTTTTCAATTGATAATCATATATTTTGCAGTAGTAGGAATGTTAGTATGAATTGTGTTATAGCTTGTTAAGACAGGTTTCTATTCCTTAGTAGATGTAATGAAAACAGGTGTTATTTTTTGTGGCAAAACCACATTCCCTCTTTAAGCTGTCTCTGAAAGTCTATAGGAACTTGGAAGTAGTATATCTAAGATTTGATGAGCAGACAGGGTCAGTGGAAAGTTGTTTGAAGGTGTTGTCGTTAGCTTTGTAGAAGATGCAGATAATAGTCACTGAGTGATAACGAGACTTTGCAGCTGACCAAGTTAACAATGGTGCAACACTGAATGCAAGTTTTGATACTACTGGTACCTGTTATGTTATGATAATGAGCTAGAGAGAATGGGTGGACATTGCCTAGAAGGATTTGGACTGTCTGACCGATGTCATCAGAATTTCTGTTGCCATGATTTCTCTTCCACCAATGATATTTCTCTGACGTCCTAGTGGATGCTGGGAACTCCGTAAGGACCATGGGGAATAGCGGCTCCGCAGGAGACTGGGCACAACTAAAGAAAGCTTTAGGACTACCTGGTGTGCACTGGCTCCTCCCTCTATGACCCTCCTCCAGACCTCAGTTAGAATTTTGTGCCCGGCTGAGCTGGATGCACACTAGGGGCTCTCCTGAGCTCTTAGAAAAAGAAAGTTTATTTTAGGTTTTTTATTTTCAGTGAGATCTGCTGGCAACAGACTCACTGCTACGAGGGACTAAGGGGAGAGAAGCGAACCTACCTGCTTGCAGCTAGCTTGGGCTTCTAGGCTACTGGACACCATTAGCTCCAGAGGGATCGAACACAGGCCCAGCCTCGGTCGTCCGGTCCCGGAGCCGCGCCGCCGTCCCCCTTACAGAGCCAGAAGCAAGAAGAGGGTCCTGGAAATCGGCGGCAGAAGACTTCGGTCTTCATCAAGGTAGCGCACAGCACTGCAGCTGTGCGCCATTGCTCCCATGCACACCTCACACTCCGGTCACTGATGGGTGCAGGGCGCTGGGGGGGGCGCCCTGGGCTGCAATATTGAGTACCTTGGCTGGCAAATAACACATAATATAGTCATAGAGACTATATATGTGTAAAATACCCCTGCCAGATATACATAGAAAAAAGCGGGAGAAGTCCGCCGAAAAAGGGGCGGGGCTATCTCCCTCAGCACACTGGCGCCATTTTCCCTCACAGCTCCGCTGGAAGGATCGCTCCCAGGCTCTCCCCTGCAGTTTCCAGACTACATAGGGTAAAAAAGAGAGGGGGGGCACTAAATTTAGGCGCAATATTGTGTATACAAGCAGCTATTGGGAAAATCACTCAGTTATAGTGTTAATCCCTGTGTTATATAGCGCTGTTGGTGTGTGCTGGCATACTCTCTCTCTGTCTCCCCAAAGGGCTTTGTGGGGTCCTGTCCTCAGTCAGAGCATTCCCTGTGTGTGTGCGGTGTGTCGGTACGGCTGTGTCGACATGTTTGATGAGGAGGCTTATGTGGAGGCGGAGCAGGTGCCGATAAATGTGATGTCACCCCCTGCGGGGTCGACACCTGAGTGGATGGTTATGTGGAAACAATTACGCGTCAGTGTCGACTCCTTACATAAAAGGTTTGACGACATAGCAGATGTGGGACAGCCGGCTTCTCAGCCTGTGCCTGCCCAGACGTCTCTAAAGCCATCGGGGGCTCTAAAACGCCCGCTACCTCAGATGGCAGACACAGATGTCGACACGGATACTGACTCCAGTGTCGACGATGATGAGACTAGTGTACATTCCAATAGAGCCACCCGTTACATGATTACGGCAATGAAAAATGTGTTGCATATTTCTGATATTACCCCAGGTACCACAAAAAAGGGTATTATGTTTGGGGAGAAAAAACTACCAGTGGTTTTTCCCCATCTGATGAATTAAATGAAGTGTGTGAAGTAGCGTGGGCTTCCCCCGATAAGAAACTGGTAATTTCTAAAAGGTGGCGTACCCTTTCCCGCCAGAGGACAGGTCACGTTGGGAGACATCCCCTAGGGTGGATAAAGCGCTCACACGTCTGTCAAAAAAGGTGGCACTACCATCTCCGGACACGGCCGCCCTAAAGGAGCCTGAGGATAGAAAGCAGGAGGCTATCCTGAAGTCTGTATATACACACTCAGGTATTATACTGAGACCGGATATTGCTTCAGCATGGATGTGCAGTGCTGCAGCTGCGTGGTCAGATTCCCTGTCGGAAAACATTGATACCCTAGACAGGGACACTATATTGCTAACTGTAGAGCATATTAAAGACGCTGTCTTGTACATGAGAGATGCACAGAGGGATATTTGCCGGCTGGCATCTAAAATAAACGCAATGTCCATTTCTGCCAGGAGAGGATTGTGGACTCGGCAGTGGACAGGAGATGCAGATTCTAAAAGGCACATGGAAGTATTGCCTTACAAGGGTGAGGAGTTGTTCGGGGATGGTCTCTCGGACCTCGTTTCCACAGCGACAGCTGGGAAGTCAGCATTTTTACCCCATGTTCCCTCACAGCCAAAGAAAGCACCGTATTATCAGGTACAGTCCTTTCGGCCCCAGAAAGGCAAGCGGGTTAGAGGCGCGTCCTTTCTGCCCAGAGGCAGAGGTAGAGGGAAAAAGCTGCAACATACAGCCAGTTCCCAGGAACAAAAGTCCTCCCCCGCTTCCTCTAAGTCCACCGCATGACGCTGGGGCTCCACAGGCGGAGCCAGGTACGGTGGGGGCCCGTCTCAAGAACTTCAGCGACCAGTGGGCTCGCTCACGGGTGGATCCCTGGATTCTACAAGTAGTATCTCAGGGGTACAAGCTGGAATTCGAGACGTCTCCCCCTCGCCGTTTCCTCAAATCTGCCTTGCCGACAGCTCCCCCGGACAGGGAGGCAGTGCTGGAGGCGATACACAAGCTGTATTCTCAGCAGGTGATAATCAAGGTACCCCTCCTTCAACAAGGACGGGGTTACTATTCCACAATGTTTGTGGTACCGAAACCGGACGGTTCGGTGAGACCCATTTTAAATGTAAAATCCTTGAACACTTATATAAGAAGGTTCAAGTTCAAGATGGAATCGCTCAGGGCGGTGATTGCAAGCCTGGACGAGGGGGATTCCATGGTATCACTGGACATCAAGGATGCTTACCTGCATGTCCCCATTTACCCTCCTCACCAGGAGTACCTCAAATTTGTGGTACAGAACTGTCATTACCAATTCCAGACGTTGCAGTTTGGTCTGTACACAGCACCGAGGGTATTTACCAAGGTAATGGCCGAAATGATGATACTCCTTCGGAGAAAGGGAGTTTTAATTATCCCGTACTTGGACGATCTCCTTATAAAGGCGAGGTCCAGGGAACAGTTGTTGATCGGTGTAGCACTAGCTCGGGAAGTGCTACAACAGCACGGCTGGATCCTGAATATTCCAAAGTCGCAGCTGGTTCCTACAACGCGTCTACTGTTCCTGGGGATGGTTCTGGACACAGAACAGAAAAAAGTATTTCTCCCGTAGGAGAAGGCCAAGGAGTTGTCATCTCTAGTCAGAGACCTCCTAAAACCAAAACAGGTGTCGGTGCACCACTGCACGCGAGTCCTGGGAAAGATGGTGGCTTCTTACGAAGCAATTCCATTCGGAAGGTTCCATGCAAAGATCTTTCAGTGGGATCTGTTGGACAAGTGGTCCGGATCGCATCTTCAGATGCATCGGCTGATAACCCTGTCTCCAAGGACCAGGGTGTCGCTGTTGTGATGGCTGCAGAGTGCTCATCTTCTAGAGGGCCGCAGATTCGGCATACAGGACTGGGTCCTGGTGACCACGGATGCCAGCCTTCGAGGTTGGGGGGCAGTCACACAGGGAAGAAACTTCCAGGGACTATGGACAAGTCAGGAGACTTCCCTACACATAAATATTCTGGAACTAAGGGCCATTTACAATGCCCTAAGTCAAGCAAGACCCCTGCTTCAACACCAGCCGGTGCTGATCCAGTCAGACAACATCATGGCGGTCGCCCATGTAAACCGACAGGGCGGCACAAGAAGCAGGATGGCAATGGCAGAAGCCACAAGGATTCTCCGATGGGCGGAAAATCATGTGTTAGCACTGTCAGCAGTGTTCATTCCCGGAGTGGACAACTGGGAAGCAGACTTTCTCAGCAGACACGACCTCCACCCGGGAGAGTGGGGACTTCATCCAGAAGTCTTCCAAAAGATTGTACACCGGTGGGAAAGGCCACAGGTGGACATGATGGCGTCCCGCCTCAACAAAAAGCTAAAAAGATATTGCGCCAGGTCAAGGGACCCTCAGGCGATAGCTGTGGACGCTCTGGTAACACTGTGGGTGTACCGGTCGGTATATGTGTTCCCTCCTCTGCCTCTCATACCCAAGGTACTGAGACTAATAAGAAGGAGAGGAGTAAGAACTATACTCATTGTTCCGGATTGGCCAAGAAGAGCTTGGTACCCAGAACTTCAAGAAATGATCGCAGAGGACCCATGGCCTCTGCCGCTCAGACAGGACCTGCTGCAGCAGGGGCCCTGTCTGTTCCTAGACTTACCGCGGCTGCGTTTGACGGCATGGCGGTTGAACGCCGTATCCTGAAGGAAAAGGGCATTCCGGAGGAAGTTATCCCTACGCTTATTAAAGCTAGGAAAGAAGTGACCGCAAACCATTATCACCGCATATGGCGGAAATATGTTGCGTGGGTGTGAGGCCAGGAAGGCCCCAACGGAGGAATTTCAGCTAGGTCGATTTCTGCACTTCCTACAATCAGGGGTGACTATGGGCCTAAAATTGGGTTCCATTAAGGTCCAGATTTCGGCTCTATGGATTTTCTTCCAAAAAGAACTGGCTTCACTACCTGAAGTTCAGACATTTGTTAAGGGAGTGCTGCATATTCAGCCCCCTTTTGTGCCCCCAGTGGCACCTTGCGATCTCAACGTGGTGTTGGATTTCCTAAAGTCGCATTGGTTTGAACCACTTAAAACCGTGGAACTAAAATATCTCACGTGGAAAGTGGTCATGCTGTTGGCCTTGGCTTCGGCCAGGCGTGTGTCAGAATTGGCGGCTTTGTCTTGTAAAAGCCCTTATCTGATTTTCCATATGGATAGGGCGGAATTGAGGACTCGTCCCCAATTTCTCCCAAAGGTGGTTTCAGCGTTTCATTTGAACCAGCCTATTGTGGTGCCTGCGGCTACTCGTGACTTGGAGGACTCCAAGTTGCTGGACGTAGTCCGGCCCTAAAAATCTATGTTTCCAGGACAGCTGGAGTCAGAAAGACTGACTCGCTATTTATCCTGCATGCGCCCAACAAGTTGGGTGCGCCTGCTTCAAAGCAGACTATTGCTCGCTGGATCTGTAGCACGATTCAACTTGCACATTCGGCGGCTGGACTGCCGCATCCTAAATCTGTAAAAGCCCATTCCACGAGGAAGGTGGGCTCTTCTTGGGCGGCTGCCCGAAGGGTCTCGGCTTTACTACTTTGCCGAGCAGCTACTTGGTCGGGGTCAAACACATTTGCTAAATTCTACAAGTTTGATACCCTGGCTGAGGAGGACCTAGAGTTCGCTCATTCGGTGCTGCAGAGTCATCCGCACTCTCCCGCCCGTTTGGGAGCTTTGGTATAATCCCCATGGTCCTTACGGAGTTCCCAGCATCCACTAGGACGTCAGAGAAAATAAGATTTTACTCACCGGTAAATCTATTTCTCGTAGTCCGTAGTGGATGCTGGGCGCCCGTCCCAAGTGCGGATTGTCTGCAATACTTGTATATAGTTATTGTTTAACTAAAGGGTTATTGTAGAGCCATCTGTTGAGAGGCTCAGTTATATTTCATACTGTTAACTGGGTATAGTATCACGAGTTATACGGTGTGATTGGTGTGGCTGGTATGAGTCTTACCCGGGATTCAAAATCCTTTCCTTATTGTGTCAGCTCTTCCGGGCACAGTATCCTAACTGAGGTCTGGAGGAGGGTCATAGAGGGAGGAGCCAGTGCACACCAGGTAGTCCTAAAGCTTTCTTTAGTTGTGCCCAGTCTCCTGCGGAGCCGCTATTCCCCATGGTCCTTACGGAGTTCCCAGCATCCACTACGGACTACGAGAAATAGATTTACCGGTGAGTAAAATCTTATTTATAGACATTTCACTTTAAAAGATTGTATCTGTTTTGTTCTCGGAGTTTGGATCACCACATCATGTATAATAATGAATAATCATGAGCTAATAAACTACAAAGGAATACAATCCAAAGCACACAAGCTTCAGCTAGCTTTTAGATTGAAAGCTCAATGTAAAAGCATTTACCATGTAATGACTGTTTTGCTGTAATACTTTTTCTTGAAATATGAAGTCAACTTACTAACGTTAATAATAGGTAACCCTATCAGTTACTGTATATAAACTCTTTAGTCTCTGACTCACTATCCTCTGAAAGACTGTGTCCCTTTTTCTAATACATCGAACGGGGGCCACTATTGTGGATTTATTAGGAGAAGCACTCTTTCGGAGCGCCCCCTTGATTTATTTTGTTTTTTATATATATATATATATATATATCATGGACCGTGACAACTACACTAAAGAAGCAATGAAACTCCTAGGCGACAACAAATCCTATATGGTACTACCAGGTGACCCAAAAGAAGAATTCATAGAAGAGCTCAGAATACTACGTCTACATGGCCTAAGAACTAATACTATCACAACGGAGGAATTCCAGTATGTAATGCAATCCAACCTCATCACCCCCATTTCTCTGACGTCCTAAGTGGATGCTGGGACTCCGTAAGGACCATGGGGAATAGCGGCTCCGCAGGAGACTGGGCACAACTAAAGAAAGCTTTAGGACTACCTGATGTGCACTGGCTCCTCCCTCTATGACCCTCCTCCAGACCTCAGTTAGAATCTTGTGCCCGGCTGAGCTGGATGCACACTAGGGGCTCTCCTGAGCTCCTAGAAAAGAAAGTATATTTTAGTTTTTTTTTATTTTCAGTGAGATCTGCTGGCAACAGACTCACTGCTACGAGGGACTAAGGGGAGAAGAAGCGAACCTACCTGCTTGCAGCTAGCTTGGGCTTCTTAGGCTACTGGACACCATTAGCTCCAGAGGGATCGAACACAGGGCCCGACCTCGATCGTCCGGTCCCGGAGCCGCGCCGCCGTCCCCCTTACAGAGCCAGAAGCAAGAAGATGGTCCTGAAAATCGGCGGCAGAAGACTTCGGTCTTCAACAAGGTAGCGCACAGCACTGCAGCTGTGCGCCATTGCTTCTCATGCACACCTCACACTCCGGTCACTGATGGGTGCAGGGCGCCCTGAGCAGCAATATTAACACCTTGGCTGGCAAAAAAATCACAATATACAGTGTTCGCAAAAACCCGCTATAGCGCGTATTTTACACCAAAACGGAGGATGAGGACTCACTTTTTAATAATGGGAGGGTCCCCGGGGACGCGCTCCGCTATGATGCACTCTGGCGCTTGCTCTGACGTTACTTGTCAGACGTGCGCGTCAGGCGGCTGCTGGGTGGGAGGAGGCAGAGAGTAACACGCTCCCGCTGTGAGGAGCGAGGGAGTGCACAATCATGCCGCCGACCACGGGAAGCCGCAGCGCGGCTCTCTGGGGAGGGAGGAGGTTCGAGAGAGCCGGAGTCTGTGTCAGAGCCGGAGCCGCCGCCGGGTGACATTTCTCGGCAGTGATGAAGTTTGCCGGACCCGCCACCAGGGGACAGCTCTCTGCAGTGCAGAAATTGAGGATGCAGGTAGGGCGCTGGGATAGTGGGGAAGGAGTGTGCGGTGCTGGAGCCAGTGTGCAGGGCCAGGCAGAAACAGCACCATGCCAATGCTCCCTGCACAGTGTCTGCCCCTTCTCCAGCCCAGTGTCCCCCAGCATTACTGACCCTGCCAGCAGAGCATTTCCCCCTTCCCTCCCCATCTAGTCCACTGTGCCATCTCACTGCCCTCCCATCTAGAACCCCCAATCAGTCCAGACACACTGATCCCCCCCCCCCCAACCCAGTGTCACACCCATATCTCACTGCCACCTTCCCACCCTGCTCACAGTGTAACACCCATATCTCACTGCCACCTTCCCACCCTGCTCAGTGCCTCCCCATTCATAGTGTCCCCCCATACAGCCCAGTGTCCCCCACCATCTCATGGACTCCCTCATCCCATTCTCCCCTCCCCCAACCAGCCCCCTGCCCCCATCTCACTGCCCCCTCAGCAAGAACCCCACCAGCCAGTCCCATTACAGTGCCCCCTCATTCATTCCAGTGTACTCCCTTCTACTGCTTAAGGGCCCTACACATTTAACGATCCACGCCGAGCTGCCCGACGGCGGATACAGCCGACGGGTGACCCGGCGGTGGGGGGCAGTGACAGGGGAGTGAAGTTCCTTCACTCCCTCCGTCACCCGGCTCCATAGAAGTGCAGGCAAATATGGATGAGATCGTCCATATTGGCCTGCATGCACAAGGGAAGGGGCACCAGCGATGAACGAGCGCGGGGCCGCGCATCGTTCATCGCTTGTGCCTCCACACTGAAAGATATGAACTTTATCGCGTTCATTAATGAACGAGATCGTTTGTATCTTTCAGTCAGATCGACCAGTGTGTAGGGCCTCTTAGTGATCCACCACCATCTCGCTGCCCCCTTCCCATCCAGACCGGTGCTTTACCTGGCGCAAAGTGTATGACGTGCTCTGCCTGGCGCAAAGTGTATAACGTGCTCTGCCTGGCGCAAAGTGTATAACGTGCTCTGCCTGGCGCAAAAGTGTATGACGTGCTCTGCCTGGCGCAATGTGTATGACGTGCTCTGCGTGGCGCAATGTGTATGACGTGCTCTGCGTGGCGCAATGTGTATGACGTGCTCTACCTGGCGCAATGTGAACTGGCACTATTATGTGGTCACGCCCCTTCCCCATGAAGCCACGCCCCTGATTTTTAGCAGCGCGCCTTCGGCGCGCAGTCCTTGCTTCCATGCTTTGGAGAATGGGAGGGGGAGCACCTATTCACTTTCTGCTGTAGGGCACCAAAGTGTCTAGTTACAGCTCTGGTGCAGGGTGTCCTGTATGCTACACAGCGCAGCAGCATTTTCACCCCCCCCCCCTCCTCCCCCTTGCAACACCTTTTAGTGTCCAAATCAAGTCTGTGTATTTTTATATTTGAATCATTAATACGATTAATAAGAGCCTTCATTCCGATCGGACCCAGAAAAGGACAGGTAGGACCCCAATTTTTAAAAGTGAGGGGTCCCTGGGACCCACTTTTTTTTCGGCTCAGCGCGATCACTGAATATATAGTCCTAGAGGCTATATATGTGAAAAATACCCCTGCCAGAGAGCCATAAAAAAGCGGGAGAAAGTCCGCCGAAAAAGGGGCGGGGCTATCTCCCTCAGCACACTGGCGCCATTTTTCCCTCACAGCTCCGCAGGAAGGATCGCTCCCAGGCTCTCCCCTGCAGTTTTCAAGACTACAAAGGGTAAAAAAGAGAGGGGGGGCACTAAATTTAGGCGCAGCAGTATATATATAAGCAGCTATAAGGGAAAATCACTCAGTTATAGTGTTCATCCCTGTGTTATATAGCGCTCTGGTGTGTGCTGGCATACTCTCTCTCTGTCTCCCCAAAGGGCTTTGTGGGGTCCTGTCCTCTGTCAGAGCATTCCCTGTGTGTGTGCGGTGTGTCGGTACGGCTGTGTCGACATGTTTGATGAGGAGGCTTATGTGGAGGCGGAGCAGATGCCGATAAATGTGATGTCACCCCCGGCGGGGCCGACACCTGAGTGGATGGACTTGTGGAAGGAATTACGTGAAAGTGTCAACTCCTTACATAAAAGGTTTGACGACATACCAAATATGGGACAGCCGGCTTCTCAGCCTGTGCCTGCCCAGGCGTCTCAAAAGCCATCAGGGGCTCTAAAACGCCCGCTACCTCAGATGGCAGACACAGATGTCGACACGGATACTGACTCCAGTGTCGACGACGAGGAGACTAATGTAACTTCCAATAGGGCCACACGTTACATGATTGAGGCAATGAAAAATGTTTTGCACATTTCTGATGTTACCCCAGGAACCACAAAAAAGGGTATTATGTTTGGAGAGAAAAAACTACCAGTAGTTTTTCCCCCATCTGAGGAATTAAATGAAGTGTGTGAAGAAGCGTGGGCTTCCCCCGATAAGAAACTGGTAATTTCTAAAAGGTTACTAATGGCGTACCCTTTCCCGCCAGAGGATAGGTCACGTTGGGAAACATCCCCTAGGGTGGATAAAGCGCTCACACGCTTGTCAAAGAAGGTGGCACTACCGTCTCCGGATACGGCCGCCCTAAAGGAGCCTGCTGATAGGAAGCAGGAGGCTATCCTGAAGTCTGTATATACACACACAGGTATTATACTGAGACCAGCTATTGCTTCAGCATGGATGTGCAGTGCTGCAGCTGCGTGGTCAGATTCCCTGTCGGAAAATATTGATACCCTAGACAGGGACACTATATTGCTAACCGTAGAGCATATTAAAGACGCAGTCTTATACATGAGAGATGCACAGAGGGATATTTGCCGGCTGGCATCTAAAATAAGTGCAATGTCCATTTCTGCCAGGAGAGGGTTATGGACTCGGCAGTGGACAGGTGATGCAGATTCTAAAAGGCACATGGAAGTTTTGCCTTATAAGGGTGAGGAGTTGTTCGGGGATGGTCTCTCGGACCTCGTTTCCACAGCAACAGCTGGGAAGTCAGCATTTTTACCCCATGTTCCCTCACAGCCAAAGAAAGCACCGTATTATCAGGTACAGTCCTTTCGGCCCCATAAGGGCAAGGGGGTTAAAAGCGCGTCCTTTCTGCCCAGAGGCAGAGGTAGAGGGAAAAAGCTGCAGCATACAGCCAGTTCCCAGGAGCAAAAGTCCTCCCTCGCTTCCTCCAAGTCCGCCGCATGACGCTGGGGCTCCACAGGCGGAGCCAGGTACGGTGGGGGCCCGTCTCAAAAACTTCAGCAATCAGTGGGCTCGCTCACAGGTGAATCCCTGGATCCTTCAAGTAGTATCTCAGGGGTACAAGCTGGAATTCGAGACGTCTCCCCCCCGCCGTTTCCTCAAATCTGCCTTGCCTACAACTCCCTCAGGCAGGGTGGCAGTGTTAGAGGCAATACACAAGCTGTATTCCCAGCAGGTGATAGTCAAGGTGCCCCTCCTTCAACAAGGACGGGGTTACTATTCCACAATGTTTGTGGTACCGAAACCGGACGGTTCGGTGAGACCCATTTTAAATTTGAAATCCTTGAACACATATATATAAATATTCAAGTTCAAGATGGAATCGCTCAGGGCGGTTATTGCAAGCCTGGACGAGGGGGATTACATGGTATCACTGGACATCAAGGATGCTTACCTGCATGTCCCCATTTACCATCCTCACCAGGAGTACCTCAGATTTGTGGTACAGGATTGTCATTACCAATTCCAGACGTTGCCGTTTGGTCTGTCCACGGCACCGAGGGTATTTACCAAGGTAATGGCCGAAATGATGATACTCCTTCGGAAAAAGGGAGTTTTAATTATCCCGTACTTGGACGATCTCCTGATAAAGGCGAGGTCCAGGGAGCAGTTGTTGGTTGGGGTAGCACTATCTCGGGAGGTGCTACAACAGCACGGTTGGATTCTAAATATTCCAAAGTCACAGCTGGTCCCTACGACACGTCTACTGTTCCTGGGGATGGTTCTGGACACAGAACAGAAAAAAGTGTTTCTCCCGGAGGAGAAGGCCAAGGAGCTGTCATCTCTAGTCAGAGGCCTCATAAAACCAAAACAGGTGTCGGTGCATAACTGCACGCGAGTCCTAGGAAAAATGGTAGCTACCGACGAAGCAATTCTATTCGGCAGGTTCCATGCAAGGACTTTTCAGTGGGACCTGTTGGACAAGTGGTCCGGATCGCATCTTCAGATGCATCGGCTGATAACCCTGTCTCCAAGGACCAGGGAGTCTCTGCTGTGGTGGCTGCAAAGTGCTCATCTTCTAGAGGGCCGCAGATTCGGCATACAGGACTGGGTCCTGGTGACCCCGGATGCCAGCCTTCGAGGCTGGGGTGCAGTCACACAGGGAAGAAACTTCCAAGGACTATGGTCAAGTCAGGAGACTTCCCTACACATAAATATTCTGGAACTGAGGGCCATTTACAATGCCCTAAGTCAGGCAAAACCCCTGCTTCAAAACCAGCCGGTACTGATCCAGTCAGACAACATCACGGCAGTCGCCCATGTAAACCGACAGGGCGGCACAAGAAGCAGGACGGCGTTGGCAGAAGCCACAAGGATTCTCCGATGGGCGGAAAATCACGTGTTAGCACTGTCAGCAGTGTTCATTCCGGGAGTGGACAACTGGGAAGCAGACTTCCTCAGCAGGCACGACCTCCACCCGGGAGAGTGGGGACTTCATCCAGAAGTCTTCCAAATGATTGTAAACCGTTGGGAAAGGCCACAGGTGGACATGATGGCGTCCCGCCTAAACAAAAAGCTAGAAAGATATTGCGCCAGGTCGAGAGACCCTCAGGCAATAGCTGTGGACGCTCTAGTGACACCGTGGGTGTACCGGTCGGTTTATGTGTTCCCTCCTCTTCCTCTCATACCCAAGGTACTGAGGATAATAAGCAGAAGAGGAGTAAGAACTATACTCATTGTTCTGGATTGGCCAAGAAGAGCTTGGTACCCGGAACTTCAAGAGATGATCTCAGAGGACCCATGGCCTCTGCCGCTCAGACAGGACCTGCTGCAGCAGGGGCCCTGTCTGTTCCAAGACTTACCGTGGCTGCGTTTGACGGCATGGCGGTTGAACGCCGGATCCTGAAGGAAAAGGGCATTCCGGAGGAAGTCATTCCTACGCTGATTAAAGCTAGGAAAGAAGTGACCGCAAACCATTATCACCGCATTTGGCGAAAATATGTTGCGTGGTGTGAGGCCAGGAAGGCCCCAACGGAGGAATTTCAGCGGGGCCGTTTTCTGCACTTCCTACAGTCAGGGGTGACTATGGGCCTAACATTGGGTTCCATTAAGGTCCAGATTTTGGCTCTATCGATTTTCTTCCAGAGAGAACTGGCTTCACTACCTGAAGTTCAGACTTTTGTTAAGGGAGTGCTGCATATTCAGCCCCCTTTTGTGCCTCCAGTGGCACCTTGGGATCTCAACGTGGTGTTGGATTTCCTAAAGTCACATTGGTTTGAGCCACTTAAAACCGTGGAATTAAAATATCTCACGTGGAAAGTGGTCATGCTGTTGGCCTTGGCTTCGGCCAGGCATGTGTCAGAATTGGCGGCTTTGTCATGTAAAAGCCCTTATCTGAGTTTCCATATGGATAGGGCAGAATTGAGGACTCGTCCCCAGTTTCTCCCTAAGGTGGTATCAGCCTTTCATTTGAACCAACCTATCGTGGTGCCTGCGGCTACTAAAGACTTGGAGGCTTCCAAGTTGTTGGACGTAGTCAGGGCCCTGAGAATTTATGTTTCCAGGACAGCTAGTGTCAGGAAAACTGACTCGTTGTTTATCCTGTATGCACCCAACAAGCTGGGTGCTCCTGCTTCAAAGCAGACTATTGCTCGCTGGATCTGTAGTACGATTCAGCTTGCACATTCTGCGGCTGGACTGCCGCATCCTAAATCAGTGAAAGCCCATTCCACGAGGAAGGTGGGCTCTTCTTGGGCGGCTGCCCGAGGGGTCTCGGCTCTACAACTTTGCCGAGCAGCTACTTGGTCGGGGTCAAACACATTTGCTAAATTCTACAAGTTTGACACCCTGGCTGAGGAGGACCTAGAGTTCGCCCATTCGGTGCTGCAGAGTCATCCGCACTCTCCCGCACGTTTGGGAGCTTTGGTATAATCCCCATGGTCCTTACGGAGTCCCAGCATCCACTTAGGACGTCAGAGAAAATAAGATTTTACTCACCGGTAAATCTATTTCTCGTAGTCCGTAGTGGATGCTGGGCGCCCATCCCAAGTGCGGTTTGTCTGCAATACTTGTATATAGTTATTGTTTAACTAAAGGGTTATTGTTGAGCCATCTGTTGAGAGGCTCAGTTATTGTTCATACTGTTAACTGGGTATAGTATCACGAGTTATACGGTGTGATTGGTGTGGCTGGTATGAGTCTTACCCGGGATTCAAAATCCTTCCTTATTGTGTCAGCTCTTCCGGGCACAGTATCCTAACTGAGGTCTGGAGGAGGGTCATAGAGGGAGGAGCCAGTGCACACCAGGTAGTCCTAAAGCTTTCTTTAGTTGTGCCCAGTCTCCTGCGGAGCCGCTATTCCCCATGGTCCTTACGGAGTCCCAGCATCCACTACGGACTACGAGAAATAGATTTACCGGTGAGTAAAATCTTATTTTTTTTATTTTTTACCAAAGATCCATAAATCGATGACCAACCCACCTGGAAGACCAATTGTGGCGGGAATAGATTCTCTTACATCCAATCTGTCTTAATATGTTGATGTCTTTTTAAATCCATACGTCAAAGAACTACCAACATACCTGAAGGATACTGCCACAGTCCTAAATCTTATGGATTTGGTGGCATGGAAGGATGACTACATGTGGGCCACAATAGATGTGCAGTCCTGTACACTTGCATTGAACACCAAAAGGGAAAATCAACATGTAGAGAATTTTTAAATGATGATCCCTCAATTACCGACATGCACAAGGATTTCATTTGTGACATTATGAGTTTTATCTTGAGTCATAACTATTTTACATTTCTGGATCAATTTTACTTACAGTGTTTTGGTACAGCTATGGGGACGATTTTTGCACCAAGTTTTGTCAATCTTTCAAAGGGATGCTGGGAGAAGGATTTTATATACGATACACATCGTTTTAAGGATCACATAATCTTATATAGATGTTGCATCGATGATATTTTAATTATTTGGGACGGTACACTTGAACTTTTTAATCAGTTTTGACAATCTTTTTATGGGAAACTGGGAGAAGGATTTTATATACAATACACATTGTTTTAAGGATCACATAATCTTTTATAGATGTTACATCCATGATATTTTAATTATTTGGCACGGTTCATTTGGATTTTTTTATCAGTTTTTAGAATACCTGAAGACAAACAACATGAATCTCTCGTCTACCTCTAACACTGATAAAACCTTTATTGAATTCCTAGACCTGGTATTAAAAGGTGAAGCTTCCAGAGTTATCACCAAAAAATTCATAAAAGAGGTGGATACCAGTAGTTACCTGGATTATAAAAGCAATAATTTGCAGAAATTGAAGGATAATATTCCATAATTTCTCTGACGTCCTAGTGGATGCTGGGAACTCCGTAAGGACCATGGGGAATAGCGGCTCCGCAGGAGACTGGGCACAACTAAAGAAAGCTTTAGGTCACCTGGTGTGCACTGGCTCCTCCCACTATGACCCTCCTCCAAGCCTCAGTTAGATTTTGTGCCCGGCCGAGGTTGGATGCACACTAGGGGCTCTCCTGAGCTTCTAGAAAGAAAGTATAGAATTAGGTTTCTTATTTTCAGTGAGACCTGCTGGCAACAGGCTCACTGCAGCGAGGGACTAAGGGGAGAAGAAGCGAACCTGCCTGCTTGCAGCCAGCTTGGGCTTCTTAGGCTACTGGACACCATTAGCTCCAGAGGGATCGACCGCAGGCCCAGCCTTGGTGTTCGGTCCCGGAGCCGCACCGCCGTCCCCCTTACAGAGCCAGAAGCAAGAAGAGGTCTGGAAAATCGTCGGCAGAAGACATCAGTCTTCACCAAGGTAGCGCACAGCACTGCAGCTGTGCGCCATTGCTCCTCATACACACTTCACACTCCGGTCACTGAGGGTGCAGGGCGCTTGGGGGGGGCGCCCTGAGCAGCAATAAAAACACCTTGGCTGGCAAAAATACCACAATATATAGCCCCAGAGGCTATATATGTTGTAAATACCCCTGCCAGAATCCAGAAAAAAAGCGGGAGAAAAGTCAGCGAAAAAGGGGCGGAGCTATCTCCCTCAGACACACTGGCGCCATTTTCTCTTCACAGTGCAGCTGGAAGAAAGCTCCCCAGGCTCTCCCCTGTAGTTTTCAGGCTCAAAGGGTTAAAAAGAGAGGGGGGGCACTAAATTTAGGCGCAATATTATATATACAAGCAGCTATTGGGGAAATTTCACTCAGTTATAGTGTTAATCCCCACATTATATAGCGCTCTGGTGTGTGCTGGCATACTCTCTCTCTGTCTCCCCAAAGGGCTTTGTGGGGTCCTGTCCTCAGTCAGAGCATTCCCTGTGTGTGTGCGGTGTGTCGGTACAGCTGTGTCGACATGTTTAATGAGGAGGCTTATATGGTGACGGAGCAGATGCCGATAAATGTGATGTCGCCCCCTGTGGGGCCGACACCAGAGTGGATGGTTAGGTGAAAGGTATTAACCGACAGTGTCAACTCCTTACATAAAAGGGTGGATGACGTAACAGCTGTGGGACAGCCGGCTTCTCAGCCTGCGCCTGCCCAGGCGTCTCAAAGGCCATCAGGGGCTCAAAAACGCCCGCTCACTCAGATGGCAGACACAGATGTCGACACGGAGTCTGACTCCAGTGTCGACAAGGTTGAGACATATACACAATCCACTAGGAACATCCGTGACTTGATCCCGGCAATAAAAAATGTGTTACACATTTCTGACATTAACCCAAGTACCACTAAAAAAGGGTTTTATGTTTGGGGAGAAAAAGCAGGCAGTGTTTTGTTCCCCCATCAGATGAATGAATGAAGTGTGTGAAAAGCGTGGGTTCCCCCCGATAAGAAACTGGTAATTTCTAAAAAGTTACTGATGGCGTACCCTTTCCCGCCAGAGGATAAGTTACGCTGGGAGATATCCCCTAGGGTGGATAAGGCGCTCACACGGTTGTAAAAAAAGGTGGCACTGCCGTTTTAGGAACGGCCACTTTGAAGGTACCTGTTGATAAAAAGCAGGGGCTATCCTGAAGTCTGTATTTACACACTCAGGTACTAGACTGAGACCTGCAGATCGTGTTGCTGCAGCGTGGTCGGTGACCCTGTCAAACATGAGAACATATTAAAGACGTCGTCTTATATATGAGGGATGCACAGAGGGATATTTTGCCGGCTGGCATCCAAAATGAATGTAATGTCCATTCTGTCAGGAGGGTATTAGAGACCTGTCACTGGACAGGTGATGCTGCTTTTAAAAGGCGCATAGAGACTCTGCCTTATAAGGGTGAGGAATTATTTGGGGATGGTCTCTGGGACCTCGTATCCATTACCTCAGGTTTCCTCACAGATTAAGAAAGCACTGTATTATCAGGTACAGTCCTTTCGGCTTCAGAAAAGCAAGCGGGTCAAAGGCGCTTCCTTTCTGTACAGAGACATGGGAAGAGGGAAAAAGCTGCACCAGTCAGCCTGTTCCCAGAATCAAAATTCTTCTCTCGCTTCCTCTAAGTCCACAGCATGACGCGGGGGCTCCACAGGTGTAGCCAGGTACGGTGGGGGGCCGTCTCAAAAATTTCAGTGATCAGTGGGCTCGCTCACAGGTGGATCCCTGTTTCATTCAAGTAGTATTTCAGGGGTACAAGCTGGAATTCGAGATGTCTCCCCCCCGCCGTTTCCTCAAATATGCCTTACCGACAACTCCCTCAGGCAGGGAGGCTGCGCTAGAGGCAATTAATAAGCTGTATTCACAGCAGGTAATACTCAAGGTGCCCCTACTTCAACAAGGACGGGGTTACTATTCCACACGGTTTGGGGTACCGAAACCGCATGGTTCGGTGTGACCCAATTTATATTTAAAATCCTTGAACACATACATAAAAAAATTCAAGTTCAAGATGGAATCGCTCAGGGCGGTTATTGCAAGCCTGGACGAGGGGGATTACATGGGATCCCGGGACATCAAGGATGCTTACCTGCATGTCCCCATTTACCATCCTCGCCAGGAGTACCTCAGATTTGTGGTACAGGATTACCATTACCAAGTCCAGACACTGCCGTTTGGACTGTACATGGCACCGAGGGTGTTTACCAAGGTAATGGCCGAAATGATGATACTCCTTCGAAAAAAGGGAGTTTTAATTATCCCGTACTTGGACAATCTCCTTATAAGGGCAAGGTCCAAGGAACAGTTGCTAGTCGGGGTAGCACTTTTTTGGAAAGTGCTACAACAGCACGGTTGGATTCTAAACAGTCCAAAGTCACAGCTGGTTCCTACGACACGTCTACTGTTCCTGGGGATGGTTCTGGACACAGAACAGAAATAAGTGTTTCTCCCGGAGGAGAAAGCCAAGGAGCTGTCATCTCTAGTCAGAGACCTCCTGAAGCCAAAACAGGTATCGGTGCGTCATTGCACGCGAGTCCTGGGAAAAAATGGTAGCTTCCTACGAAGCAATCCCATTCGGCAGGTTCCATGCAAGAACTTTTCAGTGGGACCTGTTGGACAAGTGGTCCGGATCACAGCTTCAGATGCATCGGCTGACAACCCTGTCTTCAAGGACCAGGGTACCTCTACTGTGGTGGCTGCAGAGTGCCCATCTTCAAGAGGGCCGCAGGTTCGGCATACAGGACTAGGTCCTAGTGACCATGGATGCCAGCCTTTGAGGCTGGGGGGCAGTCACACAGGGAAAAAACTTCCAGGGACTTGGTCAAGTCATTACAATGCCCTGAGTCAGGCAAGGCCTCTGCTTCAAAACCAGCCGGTACTGATCCAATCAGACAACATCACGGCAGTCGCCCATGTAAACCAACGGGGCGGCACAAGAAGCAGGATGGCGATGGCAGAAGCCACAAGGATTCTCCGATGGGCGGAAAATCATGTGTTAACACTGTCAGCAGTGTTCATTCCCGGAGTGGACGACTGGGAAGCAGATCTTCTCAGTGGACACGACCTCCACCCGGGAGAGTGGGGATTTCATCCAGAAGTCTTCCAAAGGATTGTACACCATTGGGAAAGGCCACAGGTGGACATGGTGGCGTCCCGCCTCAACAAAAAGCTATAAAAGATATTGCGCCAGGTCAAAGGACCCTCAGGCGATAGCTGTGGACGCTCTGGTAACACAGTGGGTGTTCCAGTCGGTTTATGTGTTCCCCCCTCTGCCTCTCATACAAAAGGTACTGAGAATAATAGGAAGGCGAGGAGTAAGAACGATACTCGTGGTTCCGGATTGGCCAAGAAGAGCTTGGTACCCAGAACTTCAAGAAATTATATCAGAGGACCCATGGCCTCTGCCGCTCAGATAGGACCTGCGGAAGCAGGGGCCCTGTCTGTTCCAAGACTTACCGCGGCTACGTTTTGACGGCATGGCGGTTGAACGCCGGATCATAAAGGAAAAGGGCATTCCGGAGGAAGTCATTCCTACGCTGATTCAAGCCAGGAAAGATGTAACTGCAAAACATTATCACCGCATATGGCGAAAATATGTTGCTTGGTGTGAGGCCAAAAAAGGCCCCAACAGAGGAATTTCAACTAGGTCGATTTCTGCATTTCCTACCAGCAGGAGTGTCTATGGGCCTAAAATTAGGCTCCATTAAGGTACAGATCTCGGCTCTGTCGATTTTCTTCCAGAAAGAACTAGCTTCAGTACCTGAAGTTCAGACATTGTAAAAGGAGTGCTGCATATTCAGCCCCCGGTTGTGCCTCCAGTGGCACCTTGGGTTCTCAACGTGGTATTGAGTTTCTTAAAATCACATTGGTGTGAGCCACTAAAAACCGTGGATCTAAAATATCTCACGCGGAAAGTGGTCATGTTATTGGCCTTGGCTTCGGCCAGGCGTGTATCAGAATTGGCGGCTTTGTCATATAAAAGTCCTTATCTGATTTTCCATATGGATAGGGCAGAAGTGAGGACTCGTCCCCAGTTTCTCCCCAAGGTGATATCAGTTTTTCACTTGAACCAACCTATTGTAGTGCCTGCGGCTACTAGGGACTTGGAGATTCCAAGTTACTGGACGTAGTCAGGGCCTTGAAAAATTATGTTTCCAGGACGGCTAGAGTCAGGAGAACTGACTCGCTGTTTATCCTGTATGCACCCAGCAAACTGGGTGCTCCTGCTTCTAAGCAGACTATTGCTCGCTGGATTTGTAGCACAATTCAGCTGGCGCATTCTGCGGCTGGACTACCGCAGCCAAAATCTGTAAAAGCCCATTCCACAAGGAAGGTGGGCTCATCTTCGGCAGCTGCCCGAGGGGTCTCGGCTTTCCAACTTTGCCGAGCTGCAACTTGGTCAGGGGCAAACACGTTTGCTAAATTCTACAAAATTGATACCCTGGCTGAGGAGGACCTGGAGTTCTCTCATTCGGTGCTGCAGAGTCATCCGCACTCTCCCGCCCGTTTGGGAGCTTTGGTATAATCCCCATGGTCCTTACAAAGTTCCCAGCATCCACTAGGACGTCAGAGAAAATAAGATTTTACTCACCGGTAAATCTATTTCTCGTAGTCCGTAGTGGATGCTGGGCGCCCATCCCAAGTGCGGATTGTCTGCAATACTTGTATATAGTTATTGCCTAACTAAAGGGTTATTGTTGAGCCATCTGTTGAGAGGCTCAGTTATATTCATACTGTTAACTGGGTATAGTATCACGAGTTATACGGTGTGATCGGTGTGGCTGGTATGAGTCTTACCTGGGATTCAAAATCCTTCCTTATTATGTCAGCTCGTCCGGGCACAGTGTCCTAACTGAGGCTTGGAGGAGGGTCATAGTGGGAGGAGCCAGTGCACACCAGGTGACCTAAAGCTTTCTTTAGTTGTGCCCAGTCTCCTGCGGAGCCGCTATTCCCCATGGTCCTTACGGAGTTCCCAGCATCCACTACGGACTACGAGAAATAGATTTACCGGTGAGTAAAATCTTATTTTCAGTTGTATAGGATCAAAAAAAATTACAGCAAAATAGAAAATTGCGAGGAACAGCTGGAGGTATACAAAAACAGTTTAAAGAAAATAAATACCCTGAAAAAATCCTAGGAGAAGCAGTTACAAAGACAAGAGACCTGAAAAGAGAGAATCTACTAGCATATAGAGATAAAAAAAAGAGAAAAAGTATCCAGTAGCATTCATTACAACCTACAACAGACATGAAGCAACCATTAAGAAATCACTCAGGGACCACTGGGGAATCTTACATATGGATCCAGTGTTAAAGACATACTTCCTGAAAGACCAGAAATAATTTTCAGGAAATCTAAAAGTCGAAAGGACCTACTGGCGCCCAGCATGTTGTCAGGAACTACCATCACGAATACAGGCCATACCTTGCCTATATGTGTAGGATCATACAAGTGTGGGAAATGTAATGTTTGCAAGTACCTCCATCCCAACAGAATAAGCTTCAGCAACACCAGAAATACCAAGGAATATAAAATTAAGGAGTTCATGAACTGCAACACCTCATCTATTATATATTTACTGGAATGTACTTGCATGAAGTATGTAGGCAAAACTAAAAGACCACTGAAATTGAGTATACATGAGCATATCTGGAATATCAGAAATAAAGTGGACACCCATGCAGTCTCCAGACATTTCATTCATGAACACAACTCCAACCCTGATGGCCTAAATTTTAAGGCTATCCCAACGTGAGATGTTCTGGATATTCCAACTAAAAACTATGCACCCTACTGGTTTTAATGAAAGCTATGAGATTGCCCCATTTTTATAAAGGAGCCCCCTGCTAAATCTCTCTGATCCAGTGAATCATTAACATTTTCTTTTACCCCCTTTCTTTTTTCTGTTCCCCCACTGACATTTAAGATTTATGCACTTATAAAATACTCTATGCTGCCTATCTGTCACACACTATAATATACAGTCTTACCACACTAGAAAACACTCAATTCTGTCCGATCTTGGAAGCTAAGCAGTGTTGGGCCTGCTCATTACCAGGAAGGGAGACCACCTGGGAAGAACAGGTACTGTACAACAAGCAGTGACCTAGTTATAATGTAACTTAATTCCATAATTATTTATGTCACAGTACTGCACAAGCACTTTAGAGATTAATAGAAAGTAATATATAAATAATAGCACAATAATTGGAATACCTTTTATATATTCGTCACATCATTGCACATGCACTTTAAAGCTAAAAATAATAATAATAATAATAATAATTTCTCACCTTATATACTAATCAAAATAGCCACCCACTTTATAAACTACATCATTTCCATGTAATATATATAGCTAAGCACTTTATTAATGCACTTTTAACAAACTCCTGGTTTTACTTGATTATTTATTCCTTCCTTCTATGATATTATGAGTCTTAACGCAGTTTTTTTGTGCTCTTTCCTCATATTGCAATTGTTGAGAGATGTCATATAAACAAAGCACCTACAAGAAAATTGATGCCACTATTAGGAATATAGAAAAGACATAGAAAACATGGCAACCACTAAACAACATCTCGGATGGGAGAAAAAGATGACAGTGGACCACACACACACACTTTAGAGACACACAGGAAGAGCCCTGAGTGTCAGATGCACTTCACCATCAACGGACGCCTGGGATCAGGGACAGTGCATGCGCAGAATGAGCCACAGCCTCGGAAGCGAGGATAAACAAGACGCGCATGGGCAGTATGGACATCTGGATGGCGGAAGTGTGGCGGAAGTATTGCATTTTATAAGAAAAGACACTAACAGCCTTTTAAATACTTTTTTTTCTAAACCACACCCAGGAAGTGAGGTCATAATTAATCCTCTAAGTATAGAGGTATAAATACAAGCCCTGTCTCAGTCCCACACTACCCCTTGATGAAGTATCATTGACGAAATGCGTTGGGTGTGCCTCACTGATCTCCTGTACAAAGCTAAGCCACTTTTTCATGCTTTACTCAACTATATACATATAAGTTTTATATATATAAATTTTCACTGTTATAAGTTGAACTACAATTTTTAAACCTGTATATCACTACCATTAAATAGACTTCATATATTTTTTTTTTAAGAATATTTTGGAAACCTGATAATTTTTATTTGTACCTTATATATAGTAGTATTTATGATTCATAAACACCAGTGGTCGCCGATACCCCTTACACACCCTTGTTTTATATATATTTAGATAGATATTTGTGTGTATCTTTAATATAGTTAAATGTCAGTCATTTTTTGGGGACCTTGTTAGCATACAACAATGTGTGATAATTAAGCTGTTTCATTCTAACCTAACAGCCTATCATTTCTTGCACTTTTTCAGTTCATTTAGCAGGATTCCCTTAATGACGTTACAGTTTAAGCAGGTCGAAATCAATGTGTCTAATGAGACCTGAATAAATGAATGAATTGGAATATTAAGCCTTTGCCGTAACACGTCTCATGTACTGCAATGCTGAACAATTTCCCCTGTAGAGAAAGGTTGAATGAGGCCAATACAATATTCTATATAAACTCTGCTAGTTAATCTCCCAATGTGTGCTGTTGTTTACAGGCAAATGACTAATAATTTATATTAAACCTGTCAGGAATTCAATATCAATATTAAACTTATTACATTTCTGAGTGCTAGGACAGAGGTTCCAGGATAAATAAATGATTATCCACAGACTAGATTTCACAACAAATGTTAAAGACAATTTAGAGAGCACTTGTCACAAAACTCTTGAGAACGTAGTGCACCAATTCAGGACATACAGTACCCGCCAACAGGATTGAAAAAGGCTGGAGTGACATGGGCACATCAGGAACCAGTGACATCACTGAGGCTGTCTGCCTTTAGCCAGTAAATAGAGAGAAGGGGCCATTGCACAGGCACCAGATTAGGTACTTGTCCATTCATACAGGTGTAAGGTGCCAGTATCTTGGGCTAATGCAGATAAGAATCTTGCAGGCAAATTATACTGTAAAGCCCCGTACACATGGGGAGAGATCTGTGGTGAGCGATCTATCACAGATTGCTCAGCACACATCTCTCTCCCCACTCAGCACAGCGCGATGTGTGCTGAGCGAGGGGGGCGGACGGGGTGAAAATGAGTGACCTGCTGAATTGCGCCTGCATGCAGGCCAATCTAGCACCGGCGATAGCGACCGGCGGGACCGTGCATCGCTATCCCTGTGGGGCATACACATGGAGAGATCCGTGCTTAACTTATAAGCAATCTAGTCAGATTGCTTAGAATTTAAGCACTGATGTCTGCTGGGAAATCCCCTTAAGAAGAGCTACCTGTGCTAGCTACATCAATAGCATTCCCACATAAAGTACAGTATGTGGAAGGCTATTTAATGATTATCAGAGCATTACAATCATGAAGATATTATTCAGGGTGATGATAGCAGGAAATATTAATTGAAAAAAAAAAAAAAAAATATATATATATATATATATATATATATATATAAAAGAAGACTGTGAGGACCGGCACTCCCCCTCCAAGGCTCAGTGCTTAGGTGCCATCTCTAAGTCTGTCTGAAAATCAAGTGTATTTCACTCAAGTAGTGATCCGACGTTTCGGGGTCCAAGCGCCCCTTTGTCAAGGTGAACAACAATAAACAAAGTAAAATTCATACCTTAGAAAGAAGAAAACCCGCCGAGTGCATCCGATCACGCCCGCCCGGCCGCATGTGGTCCGTCCCCTCTTCCGGCTCCCTTGTTTGACGTCATGCACAACGCGCCTCGCGTGTGCGTCGTTGCCATAGTTACCCAATGTTGAGGACGGCCGGGCTGCGGCGCTGATAAAAAGAATAAAAGAGTGCAAAACATTTTAAAATACAGAACCCCCACCAGTAATGTAAATCAGTTTTAAGACTGATAGAGGCAATTTGACTAGGTGATAACTGGGAGTGTACACAGGAAAAAGAGCAGTGCATTCAAATAGGTTTAAATTTAAATTTAAATGGATCCCCCATGTTGCCCGCTGGGATGCTGTCCTCAGTGGAACAGACTGGTAGGAGAGATAATGTCAATTGATTATAGACTGTAATCATATATAGTTGCATGCTTCATATTTATGGACTCCCCCGGCCAGATCTGCCTAAAAGTCACCAGGTGCGTGATCGGATGCACTCGGCGGGTTTTCTTCTTTATAAGGTATGAATTTTACTTTGTTTATTGTTGTTCACCTTGACAAAGGGGCGCTTGGACCCCGAAACGTAGGATCACTACTTGAGTGAAATACACTTGATTTTCAGACAGACTTAGAGTGCCGCTTGTTTTGTCTTCCACTATATATATATATATATATATATATATTAATACAGTAAATTAAAATATATTTTTTTTAAATAGTTGATACCCGTTTGCATTACTGGGCAGTTATTTTTTACCATTGTGATAAGCAGCAGTAGATAATCATTTTAATATTGCTGCACAATTACAGAGAGGCCATTGTCTTTGGCTGGTCTCTCTCTAACCACTCTCAGTGCTGTAATCTTCCTCCCAGATGGGCAGTATGCAGGAATGCAGCACTTGCTAAATTTGTTAGATTTAAAATAATTCTAATGTAACATGTTAGATTGTTACTATGGTAAAACTGTTGTTTCTAAAACAAAAAAAAATTGGTTTATGCACAGACTTATACATTTAAATGCCAATGTTGGTGTGGGCTGAGGGGCAGAGCCGGATTAAGGAGGGGGGGGGGGGCAGGGGCAGGGCCGGCTCTAGGCATGTTCGAATAGAGCGGCCGCGCAGGGCGCCACCCTTAATGGGCGCCGCGCGCTGGCGCCGCCATATTCGATGCTGGAGCCGGCCCTGTGTGTGCAGCATTGGCCCGTCCCGCCCGTGTGTGCGCTATGCGCGCTGCGCGGCGCCGGTGTCTAACATCAGACGCCGGCGCCGCGCAACGCGCATAGCGCACACATGTGGCCGCCCGCACCCGGACCCGGACCCGGACCCAGGCTCACTCTCACTCGCCCGGCCGCCCGCCCGCCAGCACTCCCGCCAGCCCGCCAGCACTCCCGCACTCGGACAGGCAGACAGCAGTACTCCTCCCCAGCGCCGCAGGTATTTGGGGGGGGGGGCATCCGCACTGTGGGGGCATTTATCTGGTACTGTGGGGGCATTTCTGGCACACTGGGGGCATTTTTGGCTCTGTGGGGGGCATTTCTGGCACTGTGGGGGCATTTCTGGCACACTGGGGGCATTTCTGGCTCTGTGGGGGGCATTTCTGGCACTGTGGGGGCATATCTGGCACTGTGGGGGCATATCTGGCACTGTGGGGGCATATATTGCACTGTGGGGGCATATATTGCACTGTGGGGGCATTTATCTTGCACTGTGGGGGCATTTATCTGGCACTGTGGGGGCATTTATCTGGCTCTGTGGGGGCATTTTGGGGGGCATATCTGGCACTGTGGGGGCATATCTGGCACTGTGGGGACATATCTGGCACCGTGGGGGCATTTATGTATCAGGCACTGTGGGGGCATTTATGTATCAGGCACTGTGGGGGCATTTATGTATCAGGCACTGTGGGGGCATTTATGTATCAGGCACTGTGGGGGCATTTATGTATCTGGCACCGTGGGGGCATTTATGTATCAGGCACCGTGGGGGCATTTATATATCAGGCACCGTGGGGGCATTTATGTATCAGGCACCGTGGGGGCATTTATGTATCTGGCACTGTGGGGGCATTTATGTATCTGGCACTGTGGGGGCATTTATGTATCTGGCACTGTGGGGGCATTTATGTATCTGGCACTGTGGGGGCATTTCTTGCACTGTGGGGGCATATCTTGCACTGTGAGGGCATTAATGTATCTGGCACTGTGGGGGCATATCTGCGCTGTGGGGGCATTTATCCATCTTTAACTGTGTGGCCATTTATGTAGCTGGCACTGCTGGGGGGCATGTCACGTGTAGCTGGCACTGCTGGGGGGCATGTCATGTGTAGCTGGCACTGCTGGGGGGCATATCATGTAGTGTTCCCGCTAGGCGTCTGTGGCTGGGCAGTGTGTCTCAGTGCTCTACCTGGCGCAATGTGTCTAACGTGCTCTTATAGGAGGTTCTACCTGGTGCAATGTGTATTAGCGGCACTACTGTGTGGTGTAATGTGAATTGCCACTATAATGTGGCTACGCACCTTCCCCACGAAGTAACTCCCCTAAATTTTTGCTGCGCGCCTTCGGCGCGCACTGTCCATGCTTTAGCGTGTGGAAATGGGAACAACAAGCATTACAATATGTACATCATTTTGCCCACCTAACTTAAAAATGTGCCCTCCCTGTGATCAGCAACCTGCCCTAAAAAGTGAACACTATCATGTGTAGCTGGCACTGCTGGGAGTCATGTCACGTGTAGCTGGCACTGCTGGAGGGCATGTCATGTGTAGCTGGAACTGCTGGGGGGCGAGACCACGCCCACTTTTTTTAAAGAGGCCACGCCCACTTTTCCAGGAGCGCGCGCATGGGGGGGGGGGGGGGGCACTTTTAAATTTCCTCGCTCAGGGTGCTAGTAGGCCTGGAGCCGGCACTGGGCAGGGGGTATGTACCCCGGGCCCCCCTTTCTAAAAGGGCCCCCGCTGCCTCACCTGCCACAGATCGGACCTGTGTTACTGATCCGATCTGCAGCACTGTGCTCCAGGACCCCGCGTCGTCTCATAGGTTGCCCTGGCAACCTAACAACGATGGCGCCGGCATTGCGTGAAGGACCGGACAGCTGAGCGACAGCTCAGCTGTCCAATGGCGTGTTGTAGCAGCCTGCGGCTCAGTCAGTGGCTGGGCGCGCAGGCTGCATGGAAGAAGTGGAGCCAGCACGAGCGGTAGCTCTCCTGTATCACCAGCAGCCGTACAAAAAGTAAGCTGGCTCAGGCTATATTGGGGTTTGTTTTTTTGAATCCTGCTACTATTGTATGTTAAATTGTTGGGTCTGTCTGACACACAGACACATATCTACATATATATATATAATATATATATATATATATATATATATAGCAGAGGTTGTGTGGGCGGCACTCAATCAGACTCAGCAGCGTAGATAAGAAACTTTAATTAAGCTAACAAGTTTCGGGGACCTTGCCCCGTCCTCAGGGCCAAACAAGCCGAATGTGGCAAACAAAAAACATTTATAGAGACACACATACAGACATTAAGTGCAGATCATACTCACCTGCTTCACGGCGCTACCGTCCATCAGTCCGTTCGGCCACACATCCGCATCGCCTTCCGCTGATGTCACGGAGCGCCGCGTCATAGGCGAGTAACCATGGCGACTGAACACATCAGTCAGACGCCATCTGAAAATACAAAATGATAAACACATATAGTGAAACACTAAAGTTAAAAACAACTGGTACATATGAACCATATAAGGAGCAAAGCAAAATAATCTTATTAAGTACTGGATAGTAACAAGAGGAAACATATACCTTAGATCGTAGGTAACCAGTAAAACTAAGCTAAATAATCACTTAAAGTACCATATACCTGGGAATATAGAGTAGTGTACTAAAATCAAGCATCACAGGAAACACTGCAGTCCGAGGTTTTCATTGAGCCCCCCGGGCGACAGTGTACCCAATTTATAAATCCATCTAGACTCTTTTTGCAATAAAGCCCTATCCCTATTGCCTCCCAGGGACGTACTCGGGACATGGTCAATGAGGATGGCTCTAATGCTGGCCACCCCATGGCTAGTAAGCAAACAGTGTCGTGAAAACGGTTGATCACTTTCTCCCTTTTCAAAAGCCTTCTTGATGGCACTCCTATGGAGAGCCATTCTCTCATGAAACTGTCTAATGGTCTTGCCCACGTAAGCAAGACCACAGGGGCAAGTGAGAAGATAGATCACATGTGTGGTAGTGCACGTCAGACGGTGCTTAATGGGTATTTTTCTGCCTGTAAAAGGATGGTTAAATGTAGGGGCAACAGCTGTTGCTGTTTTATATATATATATATATATATATATATATATATATATATATATAGCAAAACAGGGAATAATATTGTGCCACGAGTAAAAGGGACAACGTAACAGAAATGCTGTATAGGTTATAATATAAAATACATATGACAACACTCCCCAAGATAAGGGGCGTCAGCTGACTCCCTCAAAATAATAACAGAGATTGTACTTTCTCTGAAATAAAATTACTGGTAAATTGGAATGAAGGATAAAGTGACCAATGGTGTAAAACAATAAGGTACTATGCCCAATTGGTAAAAAAATAAATATACTATTTATTAAACAATTATGCACAGTTAAAAAATGGGACAATAAATACAAACACAAATGATCTAAAGTACTTAAAATCGAAATTAAAATGCTATTAAAAGATAATTCCTTATCTGGGTATGTGGTCAGTATAGGTCTTCCAACGCGTTTCGTCACTTAGACTTCATCATGATAGATAGATATATATATATACAGATAGATATGTGTCTGTGTGTGTGTGTGTGTGTGTATATATATATATATTTATATATATATATATATATATAAAATATGTGTGCGTGTGTGTATATATATATATATATATATATATATATGTGTAGTTGGGGGGAGGGGGTTTAGCGACCAATGGTGTCTATAAGAATCACACTTTAGGTGTATATTTTCAAAGTAAAATACAATTTATTAGTGTGTACAATTTAAAAAATGACAAGAAACTTTTTCTAAAAAAACTTTTTCTAAAAAAATGACAATAACTTTTTCTAAAAAAAGGGATAAAAACTATACATACAGAACTATAAAATACCAGTTATAAGTGAATAAATAGTAAAAAAGGATTCCTTAACTTGGTATGTAGTCACTGCCAGATAGCCCAACGCGTTTCGTCCTTAAGACTTCATCAAGGGGTGTTGGCAGACTGGGACCAGGCATCTATTTATACCCATACTAATATGGTAACAATTATGACATAATTTCCTGTTGGTACCACATGGTATTTTGTGACAGACTAAGAATTCTTATTTTACACTAGTAAGTGATATAGTTTAATAGTACATAAGTTCCAGATGTTAGTTATTTGGTTTGGGAGCAAGTTTAGAGTCCAGAAAGCTGAATAAAACAGTTATAAGGTGCACCAGTGTATTTTCCGCCCCACTTCCGGTTTCACGGCGTCGCGTCACTTCCGCCCCACTTCCGGTAACCGGACTGCGCATGCGCCGGCGGTTTCCAATGCTTACAGTGTCCAGAGGGCTAAGTTCTATATTCACAGTTCTCTTGGCGGCGGCCATCTTTGTGGAGACTTTTCCTTCAGTCTCTCTATGCGGCGGCCATCTTAGTGGAGGGCAGCACTGCAGACATTTATAGTACTTTTTGACGTAGAAATGGAAAATAAATAGAAAAAAGGGGATTAGTGCATCTAAAAACGATGTCAATACAGTACTTTATATTTAGAGCATTATATGAACAAAAAGGGGAATATCAATAATTTCTAAAAGGACACTTACATACTTATAAAAGAAGGAATATCATAAATGTAATAATAATAATATAATAAATATAATAAATATAATAAATGATAAATATGTGTGCATATAATTAAGGTAATTTATGCATATTGCAAAGTGCAGATTTAGGGCAGTGCTTTAAAAGTGTTTTAAGCACATTACTATGCTAAGTGAGTTTTAAAGGTACAGATCTGGGCGGTGAGGGAAAGGATGGTATTCGGTGTGCATTGCTTTCGTGCTTCTTTTAAAAAACTGACATGCTCATGTAGGCTATTTTTAGTTAGTTTGTTTACAGTACCTGATATTCCCAGGTGGTCTCCCTGTTCTGGTACTGATCAGGCCCGACACTGCTTCGCTTCCAAGATCGGACGAGATTGGGCGTGTCCAGTGTGGTTTGACTGTAAGAATCACTTACCTTACATGTGTCAGTGTTAATTATATAACTTTGCACGTTACAGCGGATTTGTGGTGATGGTGGGTGGGTGGGCAGGAGGTAGGTGGGGGATGGGGGGGGGGGAAGTGGGGGGGGTGGTGGTGGGGGGTGGGGAGTGGGAGGAGGAGGGGGGGGGGGTGGGGAGGCCAATAGGTTAGATGAGATGTTAAAGATCCGACCGTGTGGTCCTGATGCCAGGATTAAGATTACAGGAACGGCGCAATTTCATAGTAGTCGTTGAAACCCTTTGGATGAAGTGTCTGTAGTTGGAAGATCCAGTACATTTCTCTGCGTGATAGTCTGTTGGCCAAATCGCCACCTCTTTCTCCCAGTTTCACAAGTTCAATAGCTTTAAAAGTCAGTGCTTCTGGGTTTGAGTCATGTACTAAATTGAAATGTCTGGATACTGCATGCGTTTCTATTTTATTCTTAATGTTACGGACGTGTTCTTGGATTCTTATTTTGAGGGGTCTCTTAGTCTTTCCCACATATTGCTTTCCGCACCCACATTCTAAAAGGTAGATCACTGATTGGGTATTACAGTTTATGAAGTCTCTGATTTTGTAAGTTTCCCTTTTTTCAGTGTCCGTGAAAGTTTTTCTTACTGGATGTAAGTACCGGCAGATGTTGCACCTGCCGCACTTATAGGATCCAGTGCATTTCGGCATTCTTAGATCTTCTTTAATATCCTTACGTAACATGCTGGGTGCTAGTGTATCTTTAAGATTTTTTGATTTTCTGAAGATGATCTCGGGGCGAGGAGGTAGAATTTCTTTGAGTACGGGATCCATTAATAAGATTCCCCAATGGTTCTTGAGTGAGTCTCTAATGGTTTTTTTCATGACGGTTATATGTGGTGATAAAGGAGACGGAGTCCTTTTTCGTTTCTTTGGTTTTATATTCTAGTAGTGTGGATCTCTCTAGAGCTTTTGCTTTAGTAGCTGCCTCTGTTATAATATTCACAGGGTACTCTTTGTCCTCGAATCTTTGTTTGTATTTATCGATTTGGGCTTCGCATTCTTCCTGGTTAGTGCAGTTTCTTTTTATCCTGTTAAATTGGGAGAAGGGGATATTATTTTTCCATTTCTTTAAATGATTGCTTCTGTAGTGTAGATAGCTGTTCGTATCTACTTGCTTGATAAAGTTTTTTGTCTCGATTTTACTGCCCCTACCCATTAAAACCAGATCCAGAAATTCAATAGACTCTTGGTTGATCTTGGATGTAAAAACGAGATTCATATCATTGTTGCTCAGATGTTCCAGGAATTCATAAAATCTTTCTTCTGTTCCATCCCAGATGATTAAAATGTCATCTATATAGCGACGGTAAAAGATTAAATGTTCCTTAAAATCATGTTTGCCGTATATAAAATTCTTCTCCCAGCTGCCCATAAAAAGATTAGCGAAACTTGGTGCAAAAATTGTACCCATCGCGGTCCCACATCGTTGTAAATAAAAGTCTTCTAAAAATTTAAAATAATTGTGTTGAAGGATAAAAAACATGACATCACAGATAAAATCTTTATGGGAGGTTGTTAGTGTTGTATCATTCTCCAAGAAATCTCTGCATGCGGTTACCCCTTTTTTGCGATCTATACAGGTGTACAGTGACTGAACATCTATTGTTGCCCACTTGAAGGTGTCTTTCCACACAAAATCTTTTAGGGAGTTCAATACGGAAGTGGTGTCCTTTAAAAATGATGGTAAATCTTTTACGAGGGGTTTTAGAAAGACATCTACATATTCTGACAAATTGGATGTAAGAGAGTCGATACCCGCCACAATGGGTCTTCCGGGCGGGTTTTCCAGATTTTTGTGGATCTTTGGCAGGAAATAAAAAATAGGGGTAATGGGGTCTGATTTGAACAAAAATTGGAATTCTTCCTTCGTAAGAATGTCCGTACGTAGACCACGCACTAGTAATGTTCTCAGTTCTTCAATGAAAGCATTTTTAGGGTCATTGGATAATTTTATGTAGGAAGCGTTGTCTCCCAATAGTCTCTCTGCTTCTGTGATATACTTATCACGGTCCATTATGACCAGACCCCCCCCTTTGTCAGCCTCTTTTAACACTCCCCAAGATAAGGGGCGTCAGCTGACTCCCTCAAAATAATAACAGAGATTGTACTTTCTCTGAAATAAAATTACTGGTAAATTGGAATGAAGGATAAAGTGACCAATGGTGTAAAACAATAAGGTACTATGCCCAATTGGTAAAAAAATAAATATACTATTTATTAAACAATTATGCACAGTTAAAAAATGGGACAATAAATACAAACACAAATGATCTAAAGTACTTAAAATCGAAATTAAAATGCTATTAAAAGATAATTCCTTATCTGGGTATGTGGTCAGTATAGGTCTTCCAACGCGTTTCGTCACTTAGACTTCATCATGATAGATATATATATATACAGATAGATATGTGTCTGTGTGTGTGTGTGTGTGTGTATATATATATATATTTATATATATATATATATATATATATAAAATATGTGTGCGTGTGTGTATATATATATATATATGTATATATGTGTGTATGTATGTGTATATATATATATATATATATATAGAGAGAGAGAGAGAGAGAGAGATTTTTCCCCCAATGGTGCAGCACTCCTGGTGTCTAAGTAATTCCACTGTTTTAGGCATAAGTTTGGCGACGTTTCAGTGCCCTTTATACGTGTCATGACCTGATGCCACACTAATAAAGGGCAATGAAACGTTGCCAAACTTATGCCTAAAACAGTGGTATTACTTAGACGCCAGGAGTGCTGCACCATTGGGACTATTGTGGATTTATTTGTACAGCCACCCAGCGCAACACCCAGCGGGCATCTGGCGCAGCATTGTTCATGCAGAGGGAAAGCCAGACATCATGCCTTTGATAGATAATATGCTTGTGTCTGTACGTATATATATATCTATCTCGGCATTTAGATGCCCGGCGGGCTCGTGGTGAGCTGCGCTGAGCTTGCCACAGGTTCTGTTCCCACTCTATGGGTGGGAGTGGGAGTAGTCCCTGCTTGTCGGTATGCTGACTGTAGGGATTGTGAGGGGGGCAGAATGTAGCCGTCGGTATTGTGACCGCCGGTTATATAACTACATCCCATATATATATATATATATATATAATTGCTCTCCCTGCCTCTACGTTAGCCCCCCCCCCCCCGTTTGAAGTGCCCCGGGCCCACTTCAGCCTTAATCCGGCTCTGCTGAGGGGAGAAGTTCATCAGTGTGAGGGTGTTCCAGTTCACCCAGTTTTATGGAGCAGTGCACAAATGAGATTACATCCTGTAAGCGGGAGTACTAAGATTAGATAAAAGGGTGGAGATCGGATGCATTTTAGGGTCTTTCCCTGATGTGTCCTTTTCACTAAGCGAAAACATTTAGATTTGCTCCATCTCAGGGCTGGTGCTCTTCTGTCACTTGCTATAGTTGTTTTGAAGAAAATAACAGAAGAAAATGACATTACAAGGTGCTCTCTGAGCAGTGTAGGAAATATATTCTGAACAGTGACAGGTGTAATAAGAGAATCCTGATGTTCTCTCCCTCTCTAGATTCAATTAAGCCAAAAATGAGGCTAAAATGAGCTGTATTTATGAAGCAACACTGTTAAGTTTTATTAAAGGTGGAACAAGTCGTAATAAAGGGCTAGGAGACTGGATTTTAATGTGACATTTGCACTTTCGCTCATTGCACTTTATTAACAGTTTGTAATGTAGCGCAGCATATTCCTTTGGGTTTTACAATTGGAACAATAGTATTATAACAAAACTGTGTAATAACAGACAGACACAGAGGTAGGAAGGCCCTGCTCGCAAGCTTACAATCTATAGGGAAATAGGCATTGATACACAATGATAGGTGCAATTTATTGTATAATGGTCCAGCCAGATTGCAAAGGTTCTTGGTGGGCTGTACGATATGGTCACACAGCAATGATGACCAAGGTCAGGAGAATGTCAACCTTAAGAAAAAAAAAATACTGTATGTAAGGATGTGTGGACTGTACAGAGGGGATGTATAGGTAAATATATGAACTGTTGATATGGGGAGGGAAGCGTTATCAGCTTCCCCACCCATGTATGATAGCCATGGTGATTGTCCAGTGACAGGGGCTCTATGCGGCACTGTTCATATCATTGCTGCTATCTTAAAGATAGCTGATATGCGCGGGCAGTGTACGATGCTGACCGTTCCGACACCTGCAGCTGTCGATTTCGACTGCTGCATGGTGTCGATGCCCATACACCACAGCAGGGACAGGTACAATCTCCGGACTGTGCTGGTGATCTTGTGTGAGTAGCGAGATTCTGCGCATGCGCAGGGGAGCCAGTCGGGAAGGAGACACAGCGTCTTAGTACTAAGCTGATGCATTGTTTGTTCCCTGGGACATCGCCAGAGGGGGGAGCTTTTGCTTCCCCTATATGGCAGACAAGCTGTTCTTACATCTTGTCGATGTCCTTTCCAGCTTCGCCTTGGTAATGATGCGAAGCAGGACGTGTTATACCGGCAAGATGTGTGCCGCTTTAATACATTTACCCGGTAATTAGCTATGAATGTTTATGAAGGTTATAACTTATGTTTATAGCTCTGGAATTTGATAGGTGAGTTTTCAGGGAACACTTGAAGGTTTGTAGACTAGAAGAGAGTGTTATTGTGCATGGGAGGGCGGAACGCATTCCTTCGGGCTGCATCCACTCTGTGGAACACAGAGTGGGTGCAGCCCGAAAGAATGCTTGATTTTTTTTCAGCATCTTCATACACCTATGCACGTGTCTAGTTTATGGATACATCACATGACAAAAGAGGCTGTGTGTATGTCAATCTGTGTTGTGCAGCCATTCAGATGGAAACCAAGGCATTTTGCACTTCACATAATGCTTTTGTAAAGAGCTTGAGCCCCCTCCTTCCTTATGCATCTTCTGGTCTCATTTGTGTTCAAAACTAATTTGCTATTGCTGCAATGTAAACATATTTGCTAAGCTTAGAAACTGATTTCTTCCATTTGCCTCCTGTATGTTCAACTACTATCAAGTTGCCTTTCATAAAACATTGATTTAATAACACCAAATTAATTACAATAGGTCTATGCGAGCCCATTAAATGCCATTGAATTGATGGGTATTTATAAAATCACCTGCAGGCTGCCTGACAGAGGTCCTACATAATCTAATCATCTCACTGATTCCCCCGGCCTTCCTTACACACTGCAGTAATGGAAAACATCATGTCATATAACAAAAGGGTCAAAAAGATTCTTGTTCTTGTAGTGAAAAGATGATTTAATTCTTTAATGATTTGTCTTAGATTGGCCACAAGTGTGTTACTATACATACTGCCACAGGAAAAAATAAAATAAACTGAGAGCTTTTAAACTAATTGGAATAAGATGTCATCCCTATTTCTAGCCTAGAGCTGTAATGAATTGGAAACGTTTTTCTACGTGTCAAACCAGTGAAATCCATTTTCCACAAGAAAATGAGACAGAATTCACCTTAGCTGATAAGTAAATTAAATACAGTACTGTTAAAATAACATGAGACCTACACTAAAATGTTGAGGCCTCGCTCTGTTGCCAATGGTTACCTAATTTTGCTAACAGTTGGCAGTGTCTATATTGCACAAGCAAAACTTACATGTAGAAACATTTGGTAACATGACTTTAAAACCTATATATAATAGAAATCCAGGGGTCTTAGTTACACATATCTGCAGAAATATGGCAAAGCCACCAGGCCTCGACAAGGCTACTCTGGTGCTGGTGGTCCCACTCTTAATACTATATCTGGGCCCAGGGTGCAGAACCCCACACACCGGAACAGGCCAGCCACCCCAGGGCAGCACACCATCACTAGTGTATCACTTTTTACACCGTCACTAGTGTATCACTTTTTATATATAGATTTTGCTTTCCCTTTAATTAGCACATACTAACACTTTACCCTCTCACATGTGTGCTGCCCTGGGGTGTCTGGCCTGTGCCGGTTTGTGGGGTTCTGCACCCCGGGCCCAGATATAGTATTAAGAGTAGGACCACCAGCAGAGGAGCCTTGTCGAGGCCTGGTGGCTTTGTGATATTTCTGCAGATATATGTAACTAAGACCTCTGGATTTCTATTATATATTGGTTTTCAAGTCATGTTACCAGTATAGTTTGGTGTGCTGGGGGGCACCAGGGGTAATCCCCATCCTGTCTCTTGCTTAGAATTACCCCTCCCTTTCAAGCACCTGAAGTATATTGCCAAATTGATATGAGTAACTTGCATTCTGTTTTGCTAGTATGAGAGGCATAGATGGGACCAGTGTTTGGAGGGCATGCTGGTTCTTACAGTGCAATATGGAGATCCTAGGGGTGGCTCCAGGTAAGTTAGCTCTCAATTTGGATATATCTGTTAGGTGCCATTATCATGTGGCATTATATCATATGACCCGGAAGGGTTGTTATTATTATCATTAGTAGTAGTAGTAGTAGTAGTAGTAGTAGTAGTAGTAGTAGTAGTAGTACTAAGGATGGGTCTGGGGTGCGGTTCCCCCTGGATTGGAGTGGGGTAGCACACTATAATATTTATTTAGCACCCCCTTTATCACTTTTATTAATCCTTTAGGTCTTTTGAATTACTCCTCCCTTTCAAGCACTTGAAGTATATTGTCAAATTGATATGAGCAACTTGCATTCTGTTTTGCATGTAGAAACATTTACAAATTATATCTATTTAAACAATGGGTCTCATTTAAAATTTATGAAAATTACAAGTCACATTACTTTATAAATTATTTTTTAAAGTAAGTTTTGCCTTGATTTCTGTCAAAAGTGTATTGGTTTGCACAGCAAGATTGTGGCATTTGTTTGCACAACCCTATGGGAGGATATGGGCACAGGGAAGGTGCAATGTTGAGCTTAGGTTTGCAGATGCAATGCCCCATGAGATGTAAAAACAGATGCAATGCCCCATGAGATATAAGTAAATGCCATGCCCCTTTTTAGGTAAGCCTATTGGCTAGCATGATGCCTGAAGCTGGGGCATGTTTTAATTGCTCAATGGACTTGGTCATTTTAATGAGCTGAATGTTCAAACCTTGGGTATATGCTTCTGAGTGATACTCTGTTAAACCCAGCTGATAGAGTGCTCCCCTATATTTTCTTGTTGCTGGCAGTGGGTGGTGGAAGTTTGTGTGTTGTGTGATAAACACAATGAGTCTGATTCGTTTTTGTAAGTAAAGCAAAAAAAGCAAGTAACATTGGCCCTCATTCCGAGTTGTTCGCTCGGTAAATTTCATCGCATCGCAGCGATTTTCCGCTTAGTGCGCATGCGCAATGTCCGCACTGCGACTGCGCCAAGTAAATTTGCTATGAAGTTAGGATTTTTACTCACGGCTTTTTCTTCGCTCAGGCGATCGTAGTGTGATTGACAGGAAATGGGTGTTTCTGGGCGGAAACAGGCCGTTTTATGGGCGTGTGGGAAAAAACGCTACCGTTTCCGGAAAAAACGCAGGAGTGGCTGGAGAAACGGGGGAGTGTCTGGGCGAACGCTGGGTGTGTTTGTGACGTCAAACCAGGAACGACAAGCACTGAACTGATCGCAGATGCCGAGTAAGTCTGAAGCTACTCTGAAACTGCTAAGAAGTTTGTAATCGCAAAATTGCGAATACGTCGTTCGCAATTTTAAGATGCTAAGATTCACTCCCAGTAGGCGGCGGCTTAGCGTGAGCAACTCTGCTAAAATCGCCTTTGCGAGCGAACAACTCGGAATGACCTCCATTGTATCTGGAACAAACCATGTTGCCTTGCAAGGGGAGCAAATATATTTATATTTTTTTCTGTGCAGGGTAAATATTGGCTGATTTTGCATGTAGCCCACAAATGTTCGACAGCTTCATTTTTACACTGCAATTTATATTTCAGTTTGAACTTACCTCACCCAAATCTAAATCTCTCTGCACATGTTACATCCGCCGCATCTGCAATGCAACATGATTTTTGCCAGTTGCTTGCTTTTAAGCTTTGCTTACAAACATAAATCAGGCCCAATAACTGCAAATCCAGTGTCAGATTGGATGCAAGAAAAAAGTCTCTAGTTATGGAAAAATACAATAGATTATGGGAGGAATAAACACAATATGTCGTGTAATAAATATAATAACTGTAAATCCAATGGTTAATGGATAGAATAATTGCAGTGAATAACAATGGAAAATACATAATGGATAATAAGAGAAATGAACACAATGTTTAATATAATAGAATGGATTGATTTTTATTGTTAAAAGGCTGGTGCACACTCAAAACGCGTTGGTGCTTACTTCAAAGACACCTCATCTCCACCAAACAAGATCCCATCCACCCGTCCAGGGTGTGATAATTATGGAGAAGGGGTGAAGCACACCAATTAAGGGGCATCTGGAGCAGGACGTCATACCACAGGGTACCTCCTCACACTGGCCAGGAAAAGCCTCTATTACAGCCTACACAACTGAACAGACATTGAACCATTGAGTCCACACACAGCACCCAGCTAGTGGCAACCTGTTACCCATATCCCCCAGGGTATATTTACTAAAGTGCGGGTTTCAAAAGTGGAGATGTTGCCCATTGTAACCAATATGATTCTAGCTATTGCAAAAAAACGAAATACCAAGGTAATTCGCCCGGCGCTGTCAAGAGGAAATGCTAGACCTTTAAGCTGCTGTATAAAGGGATAGTTAGTCCCTGATGAAACAATAGGGATAGGGGTGTGTAAACAGCGCTAAAAAACTGGATATGGAAAAATAATAATAATCACAATTTATTATAAAAATTGTTGCAACAAATAGACCATTCGATTCATATATATGTATAAATATAAAAATAAATATAAAATAATTTTGATAAAAACGTGTCAAGCAGGGCAAGCACAGCAAGTTTGTTTGGTGTATTACCACACGAGGAAGCCGGACATGATGCACTGATGAAGATCCTTGGAATTATGCCACAGTCCTGGGTGCACTTTGCAATGCTGGCAGTTAAACGTCCAGAGAATTAGGCGAACCTTTATTGCTTGGTACCAAACCAGATACAGTCCTATTCAAAGCTGGATCTCTGGTGCCTTTGTGGACTTCTGCAAATTTCCCAATTACTGATGGACTTCTAGGCTTGTTTCAGGTATAATTGATGATTCAGTGGTGCACGGCTCCTCCAGACCAACGCGTTTCGCTGTATCCACAGCTTTATCAAGGTATTATTCTAGCTATTATCTTCTAGAAGGTTCTAGATAAACGATAAGCAGAATCAGATTGGTTACTATGGGCAATATTTCCACATCTGAAAACCCGAACTTTAGTAAATATACCAGCAGCCTCCAACCTCAAAACTCTCGTAGGTGTCATTTTTCCATCCATTAACCATGGGGTTTACAGATGTGTTTATTACACAACACAATGTGGTTATTCCTCCCATTATCCCTAACCAATTAGCAACTTTATGTGCTGTTATTGTGTTTATCAAACAACATAAAAAACTTCCACCACCCGCTACCAGCATCAATGTGGTATATTTAGCAAGCAAATTATTGCTGAAATTTTTTAAGCATGACAGCTATGTACAGTATGAAAAGGTTAACGGAGAAGATAACGCAATTATCCTCTGTGTTAATACTTGACTTCTACAACATCGTATTGTAGAGAACAAACCATTATTTTAGTTGAAAAAATATTGATAAATAGGCTGCTTAAACTTCCCCTCTGTGTTGCGTAAACTGAAAGAGTAGTATCAGGGAATGGATTTGAATCTATCCAATGATGCCTCGCTTAATAGTACTGTAATAACAATGGTTTTCCAGAACACAGGGGAATGGAGCAGACAGGAAGGACATATAAACCTGAGCAAGAAATATGGTGCGCAACAATAAATCATACTATCCCATTAAACTGCAAATGTCTTATGCTGCACCCAAACTGCAACCAAATGTTCCAAATCCACTGCAGTCGTCCATCTTCTTCACTGATGCTTTAAACTATTTAATGGCTGCACCAACTAAAACTAACACTATACTAGATACTTAAAGGCAGAATTACTTAAATTTGCCATCAAAACAAATTGAAACTGATTTGACCCTGGCATCGTGGAGACGGCTCCTCAGCTTTCTACCTCACAATGAACATTTACAGATACATTAAACTCTTCATTGTAACAGCTTTTGGCTTTGATGTGGCATAACACTATACAGTTGCAAGCATATACCACAGATTGCTAATTTGGACAAAGACAGCTTTGCTCTATTATATTTTTAAACCGACAATTAAGATAGGGCGATTGCGGTTAATTTACATACAGTAATTACCAACAGTTTCACAAAGCCCATTGTTTAAACATTTCTATTGCTTAACCCGTTCAAAGAATGGAAGATTTACAAATCATCAAAAAGCCCTGCAGACGCGGAGAAGTTCATACGGTTGTAGGAAAGTTGCTAATTAATTTTTTTCTTCTTTGCCTTTTTGCTGTCACAGAATCAGCTGGTTCCACTGTAAATAATTAAAAATGTCCCTTTTTTTAAGCAAGGCATTTGAAACACCAAAGACAACTTTTAATCTGTTCAAACTCCAAATGATATCAATGACAGGAATTATATTGTTACTTTTTCTTTTAAATAAAGTGTTTACTGGTACAAGAGAAAAACACCACTGAAAGGACAGATTGCCATTTACAGTATAATGGGTTTATCCACATGGAAAAGAGGCAAAATGAGATTGGAAGTGTCTGGAAAGTTTCTGGTTTTTCCATTTCTAAAATCTCATGGATGAAGAATTTCCGTTCTTAAAATTACAATGAAGAGGTTGGCTTAAAATAATGTAAGCTATTTTATTGAGTCCTAGAGGAAAGTGTTCTCCTCTATAGAATGTTTATTAAGTGGTCACTTTCCCACATTTTGTATATAAAAACAACTCCGTTTATATCATGATTAAGCCAGTGGAAATAGCATAATTTTGCAATGCAGATTTATTTAGATATTGTTACTTATGCTAATTGATTCAATCTATTACTTTTTCTTTTCATCAGCCCGTCTCAATGAACTTCATTGTAATAATGAGGTTCATTGATGCATTTTATCAATGAACTTCATTGATGCCTGTCGAATAGGCTGAAGCTGCATCCCATTATAACCGGTGGACCCTACTCTGTGAGTTTCCCTGCTCCAGTGTGATCAGCCCAGCCTGTCATGGCATGGTACTGTACTAGTCTTTTTGCAGTAAGAAGCCCAAGCAATGAGCGCTCGTTTCATTCACTGTTTGGAATAGATGCATGTATATATTAATAATTCATTATTCATTTCAATCTTTTTTCAGCACTACAAAGGTTTTTGCTGAAGTTGTCCAGTCCCTGCCATAGACAGGTGTATTTGAGTATCTACTGGTGCAGTAGCATGTCACATTTTGGGGAATCAATTTATTGTATTCAGAATATGCTTTCATGCCTCTTCTATGAGTGTAGTAGGGTATGCCGGTGGGCGAGCTCCCGGCAGCCAGCATACCGACGCCGGAATCCCGACCGCCGGCATACCGACAGCTGGGTGAGTGCAAATGAGCCCCTTGCGGGCTCGGTGGCACGCTATGCACGCCACGCTATCTATTCTCCCTCCAGGGGAGTCGTGGAACCCCAAGAGGGAGAAAAGGTGTTGGTATGCTGGCTGTCGGGATTCCGGCGCCGGTAAACTGTGCGCCGGGATCCCGACAGGTGGCAAACTGAAGATCACCCCTCTTCTATCACTCATACCACCTCACTATGAGTAAGGAGGTGCAAGCCAGAGATACCCAAAAATGGATTTATGCCCAACTCTAGTCCCATTCAGAAAGTGTATAAAGAGGCAGTGAAAGTGTATAAAGAGATAGTGAGACAGAGAAAGTATATAAAGATAAATGATTTTTTGCCTGCAGCTACTTTAAACTTGTATGTGAAGTAGTTTTTTTTTAACAAAAGAGCTTCTGAAAAGAGATTTTATAATCCATGCTTACATTGTGTTTTTGTAAAGTCATTTTTATTATGTCAATTAGCATGTTTATTTAGGCACGTGCATTGGTAGGTGGCTCCAAATCAGTGTAGGCTGTATTTATTCTCCATTACAATTGTTTTATTTTATCTTTTTGTTTCCTTTGTAGATCCTTCTCATGGGCTGTCAGCACCAAAATATTAAGTATACCAAATTATGTTACAGTGTTTGCAGGAAAACACTATCATAACATTTCATATGCAGATACAGTACAGCCAATAGAGAATAAGATCCACTTCTTAGCGCAATAAACCTTTTAACTGCAGCCCGGATGACTACAAAGGTTTGCCATGCCTTAAAACATGCATAATATTATAGAGGGAGTAACCCGTGGCGCTGGAAAAGGTGACATGTAGGAATCAGAATGAAAAATAGGATATAACAACTTTAAAAATGAATCAGAGATTGGTATAATTCAAACTTCTGATACTGTATGTGTAAGTCCCAACTCCTGGTTTTTTAAAGATCCTTTTCTTGGTGCACATGTGAACTCAAAGGAAAAGGACGTAGTGCAACACCATTGGACAATGAAAAAAACACTTTAATAACTCATTATACTCACATTTAGGTAGTACAAAAAGCGCATATAATACAGTAAATCTCTACAGTGATGACATCAGAATTTTCAACAGACAGGGAAAAGTACCACCAGGTCCATAGAACATGTGGCCTTAGTCATCAGATGTTTGCCTGAGATTACCAGCAGTCCCTCTTGGAGTCACCAACAAATCCACCTCCTAAACACATTTCGGACCATCAATGTAAGGGTTCTTCTTCAGAAGCATGGTGGAGAGTCCATCAGTCCATGTATTTATACCATAAATAATCAGGTAATCAATAATCAATTATTCATTGCCACACACCCCGCTTCCTCTGTTGCTAAGCGCCAACAGAAAGAAAACACTGGTCTCCAGGTGAAAAACTATATGTCTCCGCTTATGCGTTCCACCGAGTTCAATTCGGCGGAACCAGAAGTTGTGTAATGCGTTCCATTATGCAGAAATGTAAGTTTGTTTTTGTCAGTGGTGGAATGGCAATGAATAATGAACATCAGCTGTGTAAGAGGTTATCCCCATGGAATACAAAGTGGCTGATATCTTAACATTTCTCTCCTATTTCATATAATATATCAACAGCACTGGCCAGCATCACAGGGAGCGGAGAAACTCAAAAGAAACAGATAACAACATTAAAAGATATAAAACCAGCACAAAATATAAATAGATACATAAAAAACCATCAGCAGAGACTGAGGGAGAGTGGAGAAAGTCACCGTGATGAGCGGGTTCGGTTTTACTCGGTTCTCAAAACGGCATCTTATTGGCTCACGGATGTCACGTGTTTTGGATAGCCCATAAGGTTCTGTTTTGAGAACCGAGTAAAACCGAGTAAAACCGAACCCGCTCATATTTGAGGATTTTACCAAATCACAGAAAGTGTTTAAGGTTGAATTTCCCTTTCAAGCCATTAGGAACAAGTCTATTTGACTGGTGGATCCACTTCATTTTGGCTTTAGAGAGTCTAAGGGCCTAATTCAAACCTGATCAGAGCAGCAAATTTGTTAGCAGATGGGCAATACTATGTGCACTGCGGGGGGGGGGGGGGGGCAGATATAACATGTGCAGAGAAAGTTAGATTTGGGTGGGTTATAAATAATGTTTCTGTGCAAGGTAAATACTGGCTGCTTTATTTTTACACTGCAATTTACAGTCGATTTCAGTTTGAACACACCCCACCCAAATCTAACTATCTCTGCACATGTTATATCTGCCCGCCCTGCAGTGCATATGGTTTTTCCCATCTGCTAACAAATTTGCTGCTACGATCAGGTCTGAATTAGGCCCTAAGATCTAAATCCCTAGATCTCCATGTGGGGCATATTTGTTGAATTGCCCAAAATAATTTAATATGACATTCCTTTGAATTATGTTTACCTTTGAAATGACAAGAAAGCGTATGTGACTCTAACCCCTCCTAACATTGTACACATGCTCAGCTAAACTAGTTTTCAAATTCTTTTAGTTTTTCCTATGTACACTAGATCACAAGTACATTGTATAGCATACACAACATTTTTTAAGCAATAAGTAATAGTCCCTAATAGGGTATGTCCTCTCATTCACTGTAAAATATTTTATATCGGAGGGGTTGTTTTTCACTGACCTACACATAAGGCATAGGCCACAGCGGTGACACCCCTGTATTCTTAAGCTTGTACGTTTCTCTTCTTCAATACTGCTGTGTACTAACTTATTTTTCAAGTTGGGAGCTCTTTTATAGATAAAGGATGGTCTCTTGGGAAGTTCTTTGGCAATAATTGGATCTTTAAAGAGTATGGGCCAATTCTTTCTAACGCAGTTTTCAATCTCCTCAGAATTGGAACTGTATCTACTTATAAAGGCTCAATTAAATTTATCATTAGTCTGTCGTGAATTGTCCATTTTGTGTTCCAAAAGTTCAAGTCTATCTATGGATTCAAGACAAATCTTAATTCTATCTAAAATATCTGGCTCGTATCCTATTTCCATGAATCTTAATTTTGTTTCCTTAATTAATTCACCACAGACTTCTGGTTCTGAGAAATTTATTTTAATGCGTCTATACCGTCCGAACGGTATACTATCAAGCCAGCTTTTATGATGTAGGCTGTCTCTTTGGATGTAGCCAGGCCCGGCGACAGGGGGGGGGGGGACAAAGGGGACAGTCATTTGGGGCCCTGAGGGTCAGAGGGGCCTGGCTGGGGGTCAAGGCAGGCTCGGCACCAAACACATATGCACAGTACACGATTTATTCTGACCTGACTGTCTGTCATTGACAGACGGTGATAATCAGTGCTGCTCTGCGCTGCTGCTGCAGACCTGTGCTCCCCCCTCCCCTACTCTGTAGTGCCACATGATAGCAATCTTGCATACGTGATGAGTGGGGGAGTGGAGTGACGTCATGCCGCTCATTACATATGCAGAAACTGGTCTGGGGCATGAGGGATGGATGCCACTGCCACATGGTGCCGGCCGGTGCGGGAGCGGACACAGTGGCCAGCCGTGTGCCGCACGATGAGGCTGTCTCCGGCAGCCCTGAGCAAACAGCCCTTCCCCCATGCCTGGTAACAGGGGGAGGGACTGGGACACACAAGTGCAGCAGCATTTAAATGAGGGGGAGCTGGAGCTGCTTGGGCGCAGGCCACTTAGAGGTTGTGTTCCGACATTGGGGTTGAGGAGGGGGGGAGAGTTGAGGGGGCCCCCAAAGATAGAGATTTACGGGGCCCCATGATTTCTGTTGCCGGCCCTTGATGTAGCTATTACAGTCAGTCGACTTCCGATAATTTTTTTGTATGTAACTCTCCAATTTTAATATAAATACATAAGTCCAAGAAAGTTATTTCCTTCTTGCTTGTTTGGAATGTAAGGTTGGTATTATAATCATTACAATTCAAATAATAATAAAGATCCCATACACCCCTCAGGTAGACCCATCATTGCATGGACAAATAGTGCTACAAGCAATCTGCAGAGATACTATACTATAAAATACTGTAGAGATACAAAAGTCAATGATAATAGTACTTCCAATATTACGAGGTGATGATTGTATTAACTTGGACTCACCCATTCAAAGAGAAAGAGAGGAAAGCTCCCTGTGATGCTGGCAGGTGCTGAGAGAAATACTAAGATGTCTGCCGCTTTGTATACAATGAAACACAGCCTGTTTCCATTGGGATATACTCTTAAACAGCTGTCCATTATTCATTGCCATTCCAACACTGCCAAAAAACAGGCACTTCCGCATAATGAAATGCGGTGGAACGCATTACACAACTTCTGGTCCCGCTGAATTGAACACGGTAGAATTCAAAAGCGGAGACATATAGTTTTTCTACCTGGTGACCAGTGTTTTCTTCCTGTTGGTGCCTAGCAACACAGTAACTGGGTTGTGTGTCAATTAATAATTGATTACTGATTTCCTGAGTATTTATGGTATAAATACATGGACTGATGGACTCTCCACCATGCTTCTGAAGATGGACCTTTACATTGATGGTCTAAAAATGCGTTAAGCAGGTGGATTTGTTGGTGGCTCCAAAAGTGACTGCTGGTAATATCAGGTGAACATCTGATGATCACTGATTTGAAAAAGGGAATTGCTGCCCAAAATGTGTCTGCAGCAGGTGACAGGAGTTCTAACCTACCTTTTATACCTGTGATGATCCAGGAGTAAAGAAGGTCCCGGAAACCGGTTCCCGGAGCCCATTTCAACATTTAGAGAGGCCTGATTTTCACCAGAATCTCGTAATAACCCACCTTATATATTTTACCCAAATGATACATTATTTTATTAAAGTTGTGTATCACTGTAACCAGGCTACTGCACTGTCCACTTCTTGCCGGTGCACCACTTTATTATAGCAAATGCCATTTCATTTTATTTTAACCTTGATATAATAAATTGTTATTTTACGGAATTACACTATGCTTTGCTATTATGTTTACATATGGATCACTGACTGTGCATATGATGTGAAAGAGGCAAAGAAGTATACAGAGACACCAATACCGTGAAGGTAAGTTATTTCATTTTTATTTACTTTACTGCACTTCCACTGATCCATTTATATCAATTTAGCAACCATCCAGATTGTTGTATCTATTGGGCTCTCCTTGTACCACAAAAAAGCGCACCCACCTGACCCACATCCAGCACTTATATTAGATGTGGGTTATTGGGGTATAACCAGGATCAAGAGGGAGCAGCTACTGTAACTGTGCTCCAATATCAGCACCCAACCTTTGTTTTACGTAATCTAATGATTTGGACTAAGGGTGGTAATTCAGATTGCAGCATCAAATTTGTTAGCTAATGGGCAAAACCATGGGGGTCATTCCGAGTTGATCGCTCGCTAGCAGTTTTTAGCAGCCGTGCAAACGCATTGCCGCCGCCCACTGGGGAGTGTATTTTAGCTTTGCAGAAGTGCAAATGCTTGTGCAGCAGAGAACCTGCAAAATAATTTCGTGCAAAACAAGACCAGCCCTGTAGTTACTCTTTGTGTGCGTTGATTCTAACAACGGTGGGACGGCTTTTGACGTCACACACCAGCCCAGCGTTCACCCAGCCACGCCTGCGTTTTCCCCGACACGCCTGCGTTTTTCTAAGCACTCCCTAAAAATGGTCGGTTGACACCAAGAAACGCCCACTTCATGTCAATCTTCCTGCGTTGTGCCGTGCGACTGAAAGCTTCGCTAGAACCTGTGCAAAACCACAAAGGACTTTGTACCCACATGTCGCACGTGCGCATTGCGGTGCATACGCAGAAATGCCGATTTTTAGCCTGAACGCTGCGCTGCGAACAACGGAAGCTAGCGATCAACTCAGAATGACCCCCTCATGTGCACTGCAGGTGTGGCAGATTTAACATGTGCAGGGAACGTTAGATTTGGGTGAGTTATATTTTTTCTGTGCAGGGTAAATACTGGCTGCTTTACTTTTACACTGCAATTTAGATTCCAGTTTGAACACACCCCACTCAAATCTAACTCTCTCTGCACATGTTATATCTGCCACCCCTGCACTGCACATGGGGGGTCATTCCGAGTTGTTCGCTCGTTATTTTTTTGTCGCAACGGAGCGATTAGTTGCTAATGTGCATGCGCAATGTCCGCAGTGCGACTGCGCCAAGTAAATTTGCTATGCAGTTAGGTATTTTACTCACGGCATTACGAGGTTTTTTCTTCGTTCTGGTGATCGGAGTGTGATTGACAGGAAGTGGGTGTTTCTGGGCGGAAACTGGCCGTTTTATGGGTGTGTGCGAAAAAACGCTACCGTTTCTGGGAAAAACGCGGGAGTGGCTGGAGAATCGGAGGAGTGTCTGGCCGAACGCTGGGAGTGTTTGTGACGTCAAACCAGGAACGAAACTGACTGAACTGATCGCAGATGCCGAGTAAGTCTGGAGCTACTCAGAAACTGCTAAGAAGTGTCTATTCGCAATTCTGCTAATCTTTCGTTCGCAATTTTGATAAGCTAAGATTCACTCCCAGTAGGCGGCGGCTTAGCGTGTGCAAAGCTGCTAAAAGCAGCTTGCGAGCGAACAACTCGGAGTGAGGGCCATGGTTTTGCCCATTAGCTAACAAATTTGCTGATGCGATCAGATCTGAATTAGACCCTAAGGCCACATGTTCTATGGACCTGGTGGTGCTTTTCCATGTCTATTGAGAATCCTGATGCCATCACTGTGGAGAGTCACTGTATTATGGGGGTAATTCAGACCTGATCGCTGGGCAGCGATTTTTTCAGCCCAGCAATCAAATAGTCGCCGCCTACATGAGAAGTGTATTTTTGCTGTGCAAGTGTGCGTTCACATGTGTAGCAGAGCTGTACAAACTGATTTTGGACTGCCCAGGACATACTTAGCCACTGCGATCACATCAGCCTGTTCAGGACTGGATTTGATATCAGACACCCTCCCTTCAAACGTTTGAACATGCCTGCGTTTTTTCTGACACTCCCTGAAAATGCTAATTTGCCACCCACAAGTGCCCTCTTCCTATCAATCTCCTTGCGATCGCTCATGCAAATGGATCCTTCGCACAAACCCATCGCTGACCGATGATCCCCGTTGTTGTTGTCCGATGTGCGTGCGCAATGCGGTGCATACGCATGTGCAGTACAGACCTGATCGCCCAATGTGCGAAACCGCACAGCAGCGATCAAGTCTGAATTACCCCCTATATGCGCTTTTTGCACTTCCTAAATGTGAGTGTAATGAGTTATTAAAGTGTTTTTTTTAATGGTCTGATGGTGTTGCACTATGTCCTTTTACTTTGAGTTCACATGTGCTGCAGTGGAAACGTATGCACCAAGAAAAGGATCTGCAAACAACCAGGAGTTGGGAATTAAGGTGGATACACACTGGTAGATACTGTATATCTGCTGATCAATTGATCGGCAGATATATCTATGGATGGATCGGGCAGTGTGTTGAGCATACATGCTGCCCGATCCATCGGGGACTGATGTCATGAACTGGGCAGGCGTGTACACACGCCCGCCCAGTTCAGCTGTCAATCACCGCCGGCCGCCGCAGCATGTGTACGGGCGGTCGGCCGCCCGCCCGTACACACACAGCGTCGGTAGATATATTGGCCATCGGCTGTGCAGCGGGGCCGACGCGATATGTCTGTGAACAACAGAGTTCACAGACGTATCAGCCGTACACACTGGCCGACGGACCCGCGATATATCGGCTGTTCAAGAGAACGGCCGATATATTGGCCAGTGTGTACCCACCTTTTACACATATCAGAAGTTTGTATTATACCAATCTTTGAATAATTTTCGGGGTTGTTATATCTTATTTTTCATTCTGATTCCTGCATGTCACCTTTTCCAGTGCCATGGGTTACTCCATCTATACCAGTGAAGAGTAACCTTTGGCACTCCAGCTGTTGTTGAACTACACATCCCAGCACGCCCTGCTACAGTTTTGCTATTTGGCCATGCTAAAACTGTAGCAGGGCATGCTGGGATGTGTAGTTCAACAACAGCTGGAATGCCAAAGGTTCCCCATCACTGCTCTATACTAAGATACAGTACAGCCTCAATTACACACAGAATATGGGCATGCTGCATATAATTTTAATTAGCAGGATCTCGTACGTCCTATTGCATCGCTTTGTGAATAAGACGCATTGTCCAGGGAAACATTAGCAAAAACTACATGTACAGTACACAGACTATTTTGTGAGATCAAATTATAATTTTTTTGTTTGATTTTAAGGTTAGAAATAATTTAAAAAAATGTTATTTGTTGTAAAAGTATTGCCATTGTGTACTTCTAATTGATTTTCAACATTGACAAATACAACTCACCCCCAAAAAACAATTCTATTTATGTCCAACTTTGCAGAGCTGTTTTCTCATGGGATTTTCAAATTCAGACTCCATTACATCGGCCGAGTTGTATGTTTAACATGGGGAAACGTGGATTCCAACATTTCACTAGGAGCTTATGTTCAGAGTAGAAAACATCTGACTTTTCATGAAGTCGGAGGCTATTACATTTGCAGAGTTTACTGCAAAATCTGACATTTTACAAATTCGGCTCAAACTGTGCTCCTATTACATCTTAGCCATTATCATTAAGAACTAAATATACATATACCGTATATACTCGAGTATAAGCCGACTTTTTCAGCACCTTTTTTGTGCTGAAAAAGCCACTTCGGCTTATACTCGAGTGAGTATTTAGGAGGTACACGGAGGGCACAGCGCGCAGCTCTCCTGTGTCCCTCCTGCGTCTCCGGTGGCAGCAGCGTGTGTGTGTTAAAGGAAGTGCACGAACCGGCACTTCCTTTAACACACACACGCCGCAGCCGCCGGAGACGCAGGAGGGACACAGGAGAGCTGCACGCAGTGCCCTCCGTGTCCCTCCTTCAGAAGACAGCGCGGGAGCGACGGGACAGCGCAGGAGCGACGGAGGGTAAGTAACAAACTGGCACTGTGGGGCATATCTGGCACATCTGGCACTGTGGGGCATATCTGGCACATCTGGCACTCTGGGGCATAGCTGGAAGCATGAGGGCATATCTGGCACTGTGGGGCATATCTGGCACATATGGCACTATGGGGCATATCTGGCACCATGAGGGCATATCTGGCACTGTGGGGCATATCTGGCACATCTGGCACTGTGGGGCATAGCTGGAAGCATGAGGGCATATCTGACACTGTGGGGCATATCTGTCACATCTGGCATTGTGGGGCATATCTGGCAGCATGAGGGCATATCTGGCACTGTGGGGCACATCTGGCAGCATGAGGGCATATCTGGCACTTGGGGCATATCTGGCAGTATGAGGGCATATCTGGCACTATGAGGGCATATCTGGCACTATGAGGGCATATTTGGCACTGTGGGGGCATATCTGGCAGTATGAGGGCATATCTGGCAGTGTGAGGGCATATCTGGCACTATGAGGGCATATCTGGCACTGTGGGACATATCTGGCAGTATGAGGGCATATCTGGCACATCTGGCACTGTGGGGCATATCTGGCAGCATGAGGGCATATCTGGCACTGTGGGGCATATCTGGCAGTATGAGGGCATATCTGGCACTATGAGGGCATATCTGGCACTGTGGGGGCATATCTGGCAGTATGAGGGCATATTTGGCAGTGTGAGGGCATATCTGGCACTATGAGGGCATATCTGGCACTGTGGGACATATCTGGCAGCATGAGGGCATATCTGGCACTGTGGGGCATATCTGGCAGTATGAGGGCATATCTGGCACTATGAGGGCTGTGTGCAGCTAGAGCTGCATTTCCCACCCTAGGCTTATACTCGAGTCAATAAGTTTTCCCAGGTTTTTGTGGTAAAATTAGGTGCCTCGGCTTATATTCGGGTCGACTTATACTCGAGTATATACGGTATGTGTGTGTATATAGATAGATAGATAGATAGAGATCTTTAAGAAGTCCTATTTTACAGTCTTAATCTAAATCTTAGCCTTGAAAAAGAGAACATTTTATTTTGTTTTTACCATCACTCTGAAAGATTTGTGAGTAATTACACTTACATATTCATATTCCCTCCCCAAATAACTAAGGGGGAGATGTACTAAGCAGTGATAAGTGTGGAGAAGTGAGCCAGTGGACAAGTTGCCCATGGCAACCAATCAGATGCTATGTATAATTTTACAGTATGCAAAGTATAAATGTTACTTCAATGCTGATTGGTTACCATGGGCAACTTTTCCACTGGCTCACTTCTCCACTCCTATTAGTGCTTAGTACATCTCTCCCTAATAGAGATGACATCACTGACCTTCTGGTTTTCAGTTATGTCGGCCCTGCTCAGTTCAGTTATTATTTTTTTGTAATACTGTCATCAGTAGTGTAAGCTGCTGCTTGGTCAGTTTACCCAGTGGAGTGTAAAACATTACATCCAAACAATATTGTAACCACATATCCTTGTAGGACCATTCCGCTCTTATTGCTGACATAAATTTGCACTAATGTCCAAAGTGGGAGCTGTAACATGGCCAGAACTGTAGCTTATTATGAAACTTTGTATCAGACCTTTGTTTGAGCTGACATAAAACACAGGTCCCAGCTGGCAAATTTAACTGAGAATACATCAGAAATAGAGTCTGCGCAGTATGGCCGTAAGCTAAATACTTCTACAAAACAAGCTGTATATTACCGGATTTTGCTGATGTGTTTTTAAACTGCCTGTTGAAGAGTAGAGATGCATTTCTTTGTATCTTTTGTTAACAAGCCTAGAACTAAATGTTAACCTCAGAGCTCCATTATTTATGTATCTATTTATTTATTTATTTATTTATTTATGTATTTATTTATTTATTTATATTTAAATGAATCTCCCTCCCTCAACTAGCAAAAGGAGAGGGTCCAAAAATTGGCTCACAATCTGTAATCTGCTGTGGATAACATGAATACATTGTGTATGGGAGTGATAGAGAATTAAAGGGGACATGTACTAAGCAGTGATAGAAGTGAACCAGTGGAGAAGCTGCCCATGGCAACCAATCAGCTGCTGTGTATATGTTTATAGTATGCAAATTATAAATGTTACGTCAATGCTGATTGATTGCCATGGGCAACTTCTCCACTGGCTCACTTCTCCACTTTTATCACTGCTTAATACATGTCCCCCTAAATTCTGCTGCACCTTGTGATGTCTTTTGATGTCCTGCACAAACATGTTCCTCCCTATGATTCTACAACTAGCTTTTGCTGGTAGCATAATGTTCTTTGAAAGGAGAGCCCATGCATGCTTAATAAACAGTGTCAACTGTCTCAATACTGGGCATCTGTGAGCCATTAGTGCAAGCACAGTATTAAGGTTTATTTACAGTACATTTCTGCTATCTCTGGTCTGCAAAAGTACTGTAGATCTATTGATGTGCAACGACAGAAATTGTCCATACAACTAAAGCATAATACTGTTCTGAGGTTTCAAACACCAGCATAGGTGAGATTCTTCTGAACCACAAGGTTTCTTGGGTATGAATTTAAATACATTTCAATTACATCTACGCCTAAGGGGTCTATTCAATTATTGTCGGAATAACGAAACTTTCTGACTTTTTTAGGTCGAATCTGGATTCAAACTATTCAAGTCCAGTGCCGTTTTTCCGACAAGTTGGGAATTCCGACTTGTCAAAAAACACGTGGATCAGCGGATTAGCCACGGATCCACGTATTTTGTCGGATTTGCAGGCAAAAACCTGTCGGAAATGACCGCAAATTGAATACTGAAGTGTCGGATCCTTTCCGTCAGACAGGATCCGACAATGATTGAATAATAGACCCCTATGACTACATTGGACTGTAATGGGGCTTTCTCATGAAGGCACCATTCAGTGAGAGCGTGCTGATGAATCTGTAGGCAATGCAGAGTTGTACATACAGTAAGCCTAAATGCAATTGTTACTAGGAATATCTTTTGCACCTACTGTATTATAGGGCAGGTACAAGTATGCATTGATGCTGATGACAACAGATATCAAAATAGGCGTACACATAGGGGCAGGAGAATGCAAGATGCATACAACTCTGCATATGTGGCAGCAGGGCCGCTATCAGGGAGGAGCTGGGGGCACATCTGTCCCGGGCCCAGCCTCTCTGACAGAGAGAGGAGGGCCCGGGATGCTCATGCAGCCACCTGCCCGCCCGCCACCATCCGCGCCGTTCCACGCCGTTCTGCGGTCATCCCCGCTATTCTTCCGCTGTCCTCCGACCCTCCAGCAGCTCTGTATTCAAAACTTCCCTCCCAGGAGCCCTCTAGTATCTTGAATAACTGTCTCCTCTGAGGCGGTGGCCATTTTGGGAGGGATGTTTTCAATACAGCCGCAGGAGGATGGAGGAGAGCAGCAGAACAGTGGGGATGGAGGTGGGCAGGCAGCAGCATCAGCATCCCGGGCCCTCCCGACAGCGGCACATGTATGTATGTATGTATGTATGCATGCATGCATGTGTTTGTATATAACACACACACACACACACACACACACACACACACACACACACACACACACACACACACACATTCATTCGTTAACTGGTGCAATTCTAAAGCTGACTCCTCCACAGTGGGGGGGTTGCCTATTTTGTCAGTCCCGGGCCCCACAATTTCTGATGGCAGCCCTGTGTGGCAGATATTCCAATATTTTTCTGTGCATTACTCCCAACTAACTCTGCAACAGGCCCTTGGTGGGATGTAATGGATTCCAAGATCGCTGGAGGTGCGGGCCGCCAGCTGATCTCGGACGTTCTTTCAAAAGGGCAATAACATACAAGGCATGGCTTTGCTTTGTAAGCAGGGCAGGCGCTTCCATTAGGCAGCTTTAGGCAGCTGCCTATGGGCGGGGGATCTAAAGGGGCGGCCAGCTGAGGCTGCCCCGGAGAAAACAGTGCATAATTGACAGTAGAGGGTGAAGGCACTGGACCCGCGGCCAGGGGACAGAATGGTGTCATAACAAGGTTGGGACAGCATAAGGGGTGTAGGGGGCACAGCTTGGAGTGCACTGTGTCTGTGGATAGTCATACAGGTCGCCCACGACTCCTGTGATGCAGCATAGAACCGGCTGTCAGGCAAACCTGAGTCTCCGTTCAGCCAAGCTCCTGTGGCTGGTCCCTCCCTTAAGAGCAGCCACCAATGAGCTGAATCTCTTTCTAGCAGACTCGCCCCCCTCAACCCCTTGTAAATGTTCTTCCTCCTATACGACGTGCAAACCTGAAACACCACCTGTCCAGGGCCAGAGCTAGAGCTAGAGACTGATGTAAATCTGGTGCTGGTGTAGCCGCGGATCCCTTGTGCATAGTGATATGTGAGTTACAGTATGCTGCAGGATGAGGGTAAAGTTGATGTGTGACAGCGTGATTCCCCCCTGCACTGGGTTAGATTGTAAGTTCCTCTGATCGAGTCTCATTCTGCTGCTCCCACTGTCTCCTTATCTGTACTCACCCCCCAGGCGCCTTTCATGTAAGGACAGATCAGCTCATTTTCATGATTAAGCTGCTGTTCTGTGAACGGAGATCGGAGGTCAGAGGTGCTGCAGACGGCTGCAGTATCTGGAAAGTTATTTCTACTGTGAAGCCAGCTCCGATCCTAAAACTACTGAGCTAAGAACACACAGCTCCTGCACAATGCAGAGTTAGATATGTAATAGCAGCATCAGACATGATCCTGTCCCCTCTCCCTGGTCACACTACACCTTTGCTAATCTGCACACACCACCAGGCAGCATGTACTCCCTGCCCTGCCTCACCCAGGTAAGTAGCTGGAGATTTGGGCACCAGGTTGTGTCTGGCACATGGCTATTGGCACCTTACTGTACCAACTTTCTGCATGGTCTGGCGCTGTTTGACCCGAGCATTGTGCAGGGTGAACAGTCTGCATGTTTGTTGGAGGCAGATGACAAGAAATGGGTGCCTTGCAATTCACCAGGCACTGCAGCTCTTGTCTCATCGGGTGATATTCATGTGACCGGCGGTCAGGAGACCGACGGTCACATGACCTCCCCCAACATCCTGCCCCCCTCACTATCCCGATGGTCAGCATGCCGACCAACAGGGACTATTTCCACTCGTAGAGTGGGAATAGAACCCGTGACGACCGCAAGGGGCTTGCTGCACTCGCCCCCGCCCGCCGGGATCCTGGGAAACTTTAAAGGGGAGGAGTCAGGATACACCCTTAAATCCCCCCCCCCCCCCCTTAAAGAAAAATCTCCTGCTGAGGGTATAGCAGGTTTGGTGATTAAGAAAGGGGGTGGGTGATCTGCGCACTGTGGTAAATGAAATTGTCGGGATGAGCTGCTAGTTAAGGGTTGTCAAAACCCTTTTTGTTTAAATCGAATTGCAGGTATTCTACCTAACTGCGCTCAACCCCTGTATATCGTGATGCATTTGTTTGTACCACCTCTATTCTCTGAGGAGTAACACTAGAATGCCGTATTCCTTCTATATGCTTAACTTGTTTTTGCAACCTTTACGATAGTTAGTGTTTGTTTAATAAACTAGAGTAAAATGCAGTGTTAAACATGCGCTTTATATTGTGCAGAATTAGCAAAATTAGCACAAAACAGGGAGAAAGGAAAAAAAGAAAAAGATACGTGAAATAAATATGCAACAAATGTAACTTTGTAACAAACTCCACTTGGATAAGTCCTTCTTAGCATCTCTGTGCAATGAATGAGATCTAGTGGAATTAGTTCCTGGATGGTAAATCTTATTTCAAAATAATCTCTCTGGATGAAAGTATATTGATACAGTACCAGATTGCGGCGTCCCACACGTCTGTGTAGTGAGCATTCTAACTTTGAGAGTTTGGAATGGGATTGGATGAATGGCGTGGGGGTCTTCACAGTGTCTGTCTGCTCGTGTATGCTGCAAGGAGTAGACAATGTAGGGGCTCTGGACTTGTCCTCTTTCCCTTACACTGTCCTACAGTGGTGCATCCGGGTTCAGACGCTCCCCTGAAGGCCAAAACCTTACCATCCAGGAACTAATTCCACTAGATCTCATTCAGATGCTAAGAAGGACTTATCCAAGTGGAGTTTGTTACAAAGTTACATTTGTTGCATATTTATTTCACGTATCTTTTTCTTTTTTTCCTTTTTCCCTGTTTTGTGCTAATTTTGCTAATTCTGCACAATATAAAGCGTATGTTTAACACTGTATTTTACTCTAGTTTATTAAACAAACACTAACTATCATAAAGGTTGCAAAAACAAGTTAAGCATATAGAAGGAATATGGCATTCTAGTGTTACTCTTAAGAGAATAGAGGTGGTACAAACAAATGCATCACGATATACAGGGGTTGAGCGCTGTTAGGTAGAATACCTGCAATCAGGTTTGTGATTATAATCCCCCCCACCCCATGACTGTTTACATGAAGGCTCTTCCTCATCTCTAGGTTTGCTAATCTCATTGCTTGCTCTCATCATTCTAGATTGAAAGCTTTTATGTTTACAATTTTATTTTTCAGTTCACTGGAGGGAAGAGGGTGTTAGGGGTGGTGCGAGCATAATGTGTAAGGGGCACTTCTGTGTATTATAATGTGTAAAAGGGGCTCTAGTGTGCATGTTAATGTGAGCAACGGACACTGCTGTGAGGTGTGATGTAAATAACGGACACTATTGTAACAGTGACAGGGAAGCCGTCGTCTCTCCCGGGTACAAGTTACACTTCCCCATTGAGCTCACCCTGTGCCACAGGTGACGTTCAGCACGGTCTGGCAGTCATGCCTCTGCAGCAGGGACAAGATCCACTTGGGATACTTATCGGTGCATGTTCGCTTGTCTCCGATGTAGTAATGCCAGACCGAGCTGCTAGGCCATCCACGTCCTGATCCGGGAGCCCCTTGTCTGCAAACCCCAGGGAGCGGGTCCAGTACACACTATCCACCATGGTCCCCTGCTACGCATCTGGAAGCCTAGTCAGCAGCAGTAGCGTTCACTGTGCACACGGCACCCTGCAGATACACTGACCAATGACAGTGGCAGCAGCTGCAGGAGGTCCCGTGATGTGCACAGGAACAAGTTCACCATCTGGCCAAATACAGGTCACCGTGCAGTGCCAGCATGGTGCGGTGGTGCTAAACCCTGACACAGATCTATCTCCTTCACGATTTTTCACCTTAGGGGGAGGTGTGTGTATATGGGTGGCATAAGTTTTGCCTAGGGTGCCAAATTACCTTGCACCGGCCCTGTTTGTAAGTGTTTACCCCTTTAAAAAAACATCCAAGATCGGTCAGCATCCCGCACCTCTGGCGATCTCTGACTCCATTACACCCCGCCGCCTGTCTATATGGATAATTTGCATTATGCTTGTGATCCATATTAAAAACATACATATGTCAACAAAAGCAAATAGTCACTTGGAAGCCCTGGTAGGCATCGCTTTTGCCCAGCCCCTTACTTTATTCATTGTATTTCTCCTAAAATACTGCTTGCTGGATCTGCAGAGACGGCACAAAAAAAGAGACAAAACCCGTTTCAACTGTTGTCCTCCAATTTCCAACATTTTATATTGCTAAGCTACTGTAAATAATATACCTAGCAAATGAGATCATACCAGTTTACAGGGGAGGTCATATAACTCATAAATAGCCAAGCACTCTGGGGGTAATTCTGAGTTGATTGCAGCAACAAGTTTGTTAGCAATTGGGCAAAACCATGGGGGTCATTCCGAGTTGTTCGCTCGGTAAATTTCTTCGCATCGCAGCGATTTTCCGCTTAGTGCGCATGCGCAATGTTTGCACTGCGACTGCGCCAAGTGAATTTTCTATACAGTTAGGTATTTTACTCACGGCTTTTTCTTCGTTCAGGTGATCGGAGTGTGATTGACAGGAAGTGGGTGTTTCTGGGTGGAAACTGGGCGTTTTATGGGAGTGTGTGAAAAAACGCTACCGTTTCTGGGAAAAACGCGGGAGTGGCTGGAGAAACGGAGGAGTGTCTGGGTGAACGCTGGGTGTGTTTGTGACGTCAAACCAGGAACGACAAGCACTGAACTGATCGCACTGGCAGAGTAAGTCTCGAGTTACTCAGAAACTGCACAGAGATGAATTTTCGCAATATTGCGAATCTTTCGTTAGCAATTTTAAGAAGCTAAGATTCACTCCCAGTAGGCGGCGGCTTAGCGTGGACAGGGATACTTACCTCCATGTCCCAATTTGCCCTTCTCACCAAGGGTACCTCAGGTTCGTGGTACAGAACTGTCACTATCAGTTTCAGATGCTGCCGTTTGGATTGTCCACGGCACCCCGGGTCTTTACCAAGGTAATGGCCGAAATGATGATTCTTCTTCAAAGAAAATGGACGACCTCCTGATAAGAGCAAGGTCCAGAGAACAGTTGGAGGTCGGAGTAGCACTATCTCAAGTAGTTCTACGACAGCACGGGTGGATTCTAAATATTCCAAAACCGCAGTTGTTTCCGACGACACATCGGCTGTTCCTAGGGATGATTCTGGACACAGTCCAGAAAAGGGTGTTTCTCCCGGAGAAGAAAGCCAGGGAGTTAACCGAGCTAGTCAGGAACCTCCTAAAACCAGGAAAAGTGTCAGTGCATCATTGCACAAGGGTCCTGGGAAAAATGGTGGCTTCTTACGAAGCGATTCCATTCGGCAGTTTTCACGCAAGAACTTTTCAGTGGGATCTGCTGGAAAAATGGTCCGGATCGCATCTTCAGATGCATCAGCGGATAACCCTGTCTCCAAGGACAAGGGTGTTTCTTCTGCGGTGGCTGCAAAGTACTCATCTACTAATGGGCCGCAGATTCGGCATTCAGGAAGGGTCCTGGTGACCAGGGATGCCAGCCTGAGAGGCTGGGGAGCAGTCACACAGGGAAAAAATTTCCAGGGAGTGTGATCAAGTCAGGAGAATTCTCTCCACATAAATATACTGGAGCTAAGGGCAAGTTACAATGCTCTAAGCTTAGCAAGACCTCTGCTTCAAGGTCAGCCGGTATTGATCCAGTAGGACAACATCACGGCAGTCGCCCACGTAAACAGACAAGGCGGCACAAGAAGCAGAAGGGCAATAGCAGAAACTGCAAGGATTCTTCGCTGGGCGGAAAATCAGGTGATAGCACTGTCAGCATTGTTCATTCCGACGCCCGGGAGAGTGAGGATTTCATCGGGAAGTCTTCCACATGATTGTGAACCATTGGGAAAGACCAAAGGTGGACATGATGGCGTCCCGCCTGAACAAAAAACTGGACAGGTATTGCGCCAGGTCAAGAGACCCTCAGGCAATAGCTGTGGACGCTCTGGTAACACCGTGGGTGTACCAGTCAGTGTATGTGTTCCCTCCTCTGCTTCTCATACCCAAGGTACTGAGAATTATAAGACGTAGAGGAGTAAGAACTATACTCGTGGCTCCGGATTGGCCAAGAAGGACTTGGTACCTGGAACTTCAAGAGATGCTCACAGAGGACTCATGGCCTCTGCCGCTAAGAAGGGACTTGCTTCAGCAAGTACCATGTCTGTTCCAAGACTTACCGCGGCTGCGTTTGACGGCATGGCGGTTGAACGCCGGATCCTAAGGGAAAAAGGCATTCCAGAAGAGGTCATTCCTACCCTGGTCAAAGCCAGGAAGGAGGTGACCGCACAACATTATCACCACATGTGGCGAAAATATGTTGCGTGGTGTGAGGCCAGGAAGGCCCCACGAAGAAATTTCAACTCGGTCGATTCCTGCATTTCCTGCAAACAGGAGTGTCTATGGGCCTCAAATTGGGGTCCATTAAGGTTCAAATTTCGGCCCTGTCGATTTTCTTCCAGAAAGAATTGGCTTCAGTTCCTGAAGTCCAGAAGTTTGTCAAGGGAGTACTGCATATACAACCCCCTTTTGTGCCTCCAGTGGCACTGTGGGATCTCAACGTAGTTCTGGGATTCCTCAAATCACATTGGTTTAAACCGCTCAAATCTGTGGATTTGAAATATCTCACATGGAAAGTGACCATGCTGTTGGCCCTGGCCTCGGCCAGGCGAGTGTCAGAATTGGCGGCTTTGTCTCACAAAAGCCCATATCTGATTGTCTATTCGGACAGGGCAGAGCTGCGGACTCGTCCCCAGTTTCTCCCTAAGGTGGTGTCAGTGTTTCACCTGAACCAGCTTATTGTGGTACCTGCGGCTACTAGGGACTTGGAGGACTCCAAGTTGCTAGATGTTGTCAGGGCCCTGAAAATATAGGTTTCCAGGACGGCTGGAGTCAGGAAAACTGACTTGCTGTTATCCTGTATGCACCCAATAAACTGGGTGCTCTTGATTCTAAGCAGACGATTGCTAGTTGGATGTGTAGTACAATTCAGCTTGCACATGCTGTGGCAGGCCTGCCACAGCCAAAATATGTAAATGCCCATTCCACAAGGAAGGTGGGCTCATCTTGGGCGGCTGCCCAAGGGGTCTCGGCTTTACAACTTTGCCGAGCAGCTACTTGGTCAGGGGCACACCCTGACTGAGGAGGACTGGGAGTTCTCTCATTCGGTGCTGCAGAGTCATCCGCACTCTCCCGCCCGTTTGGGAGCTTTGGTATAATCCCCATGGTCCTGACGGAGTCCCCAGCATCCACTTAGGACGTCAGAGAAAATAAGAATTTACTTACCGATAATTCTATTTCTCGTAGTCCGTAGTGGATGCTGGGCGCCCATCCCAAGTGCGGATTGTCTGCAATACTTGTACATAGTTATTGTTACAAAAATCGGGTTATTATTGTTGTGAGCCATCTTTTCAGAGGCTCCGCTGTTATCATGCTGTTAACTGGGTTCAGATCACAGGTTGTACAGTGTGATTGGTGTGGCTGGTGTGAGTCTTACCCGGGATTCAAAATCCTTCCTTATTGTGTACGCTCGTCCGGGCACAGTATCCTAACTGAGGCTTGGAGGAGGGTCATAGGGGGAGGAGCCAGTGCACACCACCTGATCCTAAAGCTTTTACTTTTGTGCCCTGTCTCCTGCGGAGCCGCTAATCCCCCATGGTCCTGACGGAGTCCCCAGCATCCACTACGGACTACGAGAAATAGAATTATCGGTAAGTAAATTCTTATTTTAATAAGCTTCTCTGTAATCATCTTAAAGAATAAATGACATATTTTCTTCCATTGACAACATTACTATTCTCACATTAATAGTGCACAGAATGTTGTTGCTATTAATCACACTGATCAGTGATCCTTTCCTTCTGTTTGATAACATGTTTTCATGTCCCAGTTTAAGCTGACATTTGATGAAGATACTGTCAGACCTGCAGATCTCCCAATATATAATTAATATTTTCAAGTTCTCCCATTGTTTCAACACAAATGCAATATTTGCATTAAATTGCTCTCACAGAGACTTTCTTCTCTGTCTCAAGTGATTACAATTGGACCCTTCAATCCTTATTTGCTGAACATACACTATTAATGAATGATCTAGCTAAGCAATGAAGGAACCTGTCCTATTATAGGGGGTAATTCCAAGTTGATCGCAGCAGAATTTTTTTTAGCAGTTGGGCAAAACCAGGGGGGTGATTCCGAGTTGTTCGCTCTGTAAATTTTTTCGCATCGCAGCGATTTTCCGCTTAGTGCGCATGCGCAATGTCCGCACTGCGACTGCGCCAAGTAAATTTGCAATGCAGTTAGGTATTTTACTCACGGTTTTTTCTTCGTTCTGGTGATCGTAATGTGATTGACAGGAAGTGGGTGTTTCTGGGCGGAAACAGGCCGTTTTATGGGTGTGTGCGAAAAAACGCTACCGTTTCTGGGAAAAACGCGGGAGTGGCTGCAGAAACGGAGGAGTGTCTGGGCGAACGCTGGGTGTGTTTGTGACGTCAAACCAGGAATGACAAGCACTGAACTGATCGCACTGGCAGAGTAAGTCTCGAGCTACTCAGAAACTGCACAGAGATGAATTATCGCAATATTGTGAATCTTTCGTTCGCAATTTTAAGAAGCTAAGATTCACTCCCAGTAGGCGGCGTCTTAGCGTGTGCAAAGCTGCTAAAAGCAGCTTGCGAGCGAACAACTCGGAATGACCCCCCATGTGCACTGCAGGGGAGGCAGATATAACATGTGCAGAAAGAGTTAGATTTGGGTGTTTTATTTTATTTCTGTGCAGGGTAAATACTGGCTGCTTTATTTTTACACTGCAAATTAGATTGCAGATTGAACACACCACACCCAAATCTAACTCTCTCTGCACATGTTATATCTGCCTCCCCTGCAGTGCACATGGGCCCTCATTCCGAGTCGTTCGCTCGTTCTTTTTTTTCGCATCGCAGTGAAAATCAGCTTAGAGCGCATGCGCAATGTTCGCACTGCGACTGCGCTAAGTAATTCTGCTATGAAGAAAGGATTTTTACTCACGGCTTTTTGTTCGCACCAGCGAACGTAGTGTGATTGACAGGAAATGGGTGTTACTGGGCGGAAACACGGCGTTTTATGGGCGTGTGGCTGAAAACGCTACCGTTTCCGGAAAAAACGCAGGAGTGGCCGGAGAAACGGGGGAGTGTCTGGGCGAACGCTGGGAGTGTTTGTGACGTCAAACCAGGAACGACAAGCACTGAACTGATCGCACAGGCAGAGTAAGTCTGGAGCTACTCTAAAACTGCTAAGTTTTTTTTGTTCGCAATATTGCGTAAACTTCGTTCGCACTTTTAAGATGCTAAGATACACTCCCAGTAGGCGTAGACTAAGCGTGTGTAACTCTGCTAAATTCGCCTTGCGACCGATCAACTCGGAATGAGGGCCATGGTTTTGCCCAATTGCTAACAAACTTGAGGCTGCGATCAACTTGGAATTACCCCCATAGTGAGACAGAAAAAAAAGATAGAAGGAATGAGCGGCCAGTAGGAAAGCACACACAAGTGAACAAAAGACAAAGTAAAAAAGTTAATTTTAAATTACAGAACTTTTATGTTATGCCCTGAATAGTCGTGATTTATAAATTGGGTACACACTAGACAAAATGTCGCCCAATCTCACCGATTGAATCGACATATCAGGTACATCATCTAGTGTATACCCATGATATGCACGCTCCAGCAGGTCGCTAGAGACATCCCCCAGGGCTGACGGGATGCAGTTTACATCCCGGTTTTCGGATATCCCGGCTGATTAAATATCGATGCCATAATCCCGACACTTGTCAAAATCCAGACAACGGAACTTTGATAGGGTCAAAATACAGACACAGAAACTCAGACAGCCAGGATCCCGACCATTGTAAGTATAGCCACAGAGTGCTGACTACTGCCGGGGGGGGGGGGGGGGGGGGGGGGGTAGATTTAGCTGACATCAGTGGTGTTAGGGTTAGGCTTCAGGGGTGGGAGGTTAGGGTTAGACAACAGATGGGGGGGGTTAGGGTTAAGCACCGCCAGAGGGGAGGTTAGGTTTAGGCACTAAAGGGGGAGGGTTAGAGTTAGGCAGCAGAACAGGGGAGGTTAAGTTTAGTTAGGCACCACCAGGGAGAGTTTAGGGTTATCCACTAAGAGGGGAGTTTAGGGTTTGGCTGCGGGAAGGGAGGGTTAGGGGGTAGGGGACAGGGGTACGATTAGTTAAATCACCCCTGACGGGATTTCATTCCTCGGGATGCCGGCGTCTGTATTTTGACCACTGGTATCTCATTGGGCGGTCTTGCATACCAAACACAGACCAACGGGGTATGTCGCTAGCTATGACATGCTGCAGAATGTAGCATGTCGCGTGGTTCCCCACCTTCGGACCCGGCATCGGCAAGTGTGTATGCACTTGCCACGTGCCGGGTCCCGTCACTCGACGTATAAGCCAGGTATGCACATAGCATAGTGTGTACCGAGTTTAATAACGTATTTTCATGTTACCTTTTACATGTTATCTGTAATCAAATACATATACATACTGTATCTTAACCACTAAGAATAAAGACACAGACAACAGTGCTTTACATTTTTTCTCTTACGTCCTAGAGGATACTGGGGTCCACATTAGTACCATGGGGTATAGACGGGTCCACAGGAGCCTTGGGCAATTTAAGAATTCAATAGTGTGCACTGGCTCCTCCCTCTATGCCCCTCCTACCAGACTCAGTTGAAAAAATGTGCCCGGAGGAGCCGGTCATGCTTGGGAAGATCCTGAAGAGTTTTCTGCATTTATTTTCTTTTTTATTATTTTCAGGCAGCTCTGGCTGGCACCAGACTGCCTGCTTCATGGGACTTGGGGTAGGGGGAACGTCCCAACCTCCCTAGGGTTAATGGTTCCGTTCACTGCTGAAAGGACACTGAGCTCCTGAAGGTCCTATTCGTAAGCCCCACCACGGCGAGCGTAAAGGCCCGCAGCATGCCACCACCCCCAACAGAGCCAGAAGACTGAAAAGTAGTGAGTAGGTGGCCGGCGTCACAGTTAGCGGGTTGCTGGCTGTAATGGCGGCATGAGGGTAGAGTGTAGCGCTGCATGCACGCTGCGCTCTGGCTTCAGGGACACTGCAGTGACCGCTGTGAGGGGCAGCTGAAGCCATGCTTATTACCCACGACTGACACTCTTTACAGGGGTTCTAACCCACTGTAACTCTTTTAATTCAAGTTACCTCAGCCAGTATAAAAGCGGGAAGGCCGCGTGCCATTAAGGGGCCTTCACTATGAGTGGATCCAGCGGCTCACCAGCGCTATTTCCTTTCTGCAAGCTTACACAGGCAGTCTGACTGGACGGTACAGTTCCTCCACGCGGACTCCAAAACACCTCAGTGGTACCAGGGGGTCATAGCAAAGGGGGGGAGTAATAATTTGGTATACTAAACCCTATTAAGGGTTTTTAGTTGGCGACCCAGCTAGGTCTATACCTTAGCTATAGGGGCACTGAGTGGGTTAGAAGGGCTCTGTGTGGGTTAACTGTGCTTTTAATTTATTCCTCACTGTGTGTATCATGTCAAAGGATTGTGTATCATGCACAGCAGAGGGCTTTTCTCAATCGGGGGGATCATTACAGTGTGCTCAGGATAGTACACATTCTCAGGCTAGTAGATCTGAACCAGTATGGTCAGATTCATTAAAAGGGATGATTTCAAATATTTCCCAAAAATTATCCCGAAATGAGGAGACATAATTCTTAAGGCAATCTGTAGATGTCCTGATGTGGTTGTTCCGGCATCTCAGACCCCTGCTATTTGTCAACAGAATCGTACTCTGGCCCGTACTCATGCAGGCTGATACCGATGATGATGTATCTGACTCAGAGGAGGGGGAGGTGGACTTGGTGGGGGGGATGTAGCTTTAGCTCATTGGAATACAGGCCCTGGTTGAAGCTATAAGAGAGGTTTAGCATATTCCTGACAAGGTGTCAGAGGACTAGGAGGAATCCTTTTTTAATGTAAAAAAATAAATCCTTTGCTACTTTTCCTGCTTCCAAGGAATTAAATTCCCTTTTTGAAGCAACTTGACAGGAAGTTTTAGATTCCAAAACAGTTGATTACATCCTTCCCGTTTCCTCAGGATGACAGAAAAAAATGTGAAAACCCGCCGATAGTGGATGCATCAGTTTCCAGGCTGTCACGTAAGATTGTTTTACCAGTTCCTGGGGCAGCTTCTTTGAAGGATTCTGCAGACCGCAAAATTGAGACCACTCTCAAATCTCTGTACACAGCGGCGGGGGTGGTCAAAAGACCCACTATAGCTTGTGCATGGATCACTAGGGCCATTGCAAAATGGTCAGGTAATCTAATTGACGGATTAGATTCCTTTTCCATGGGGGAGCTTATTTTACTCCTACAGCATATACAGGATTCTGCTAACTTTATGGTGAAGGCCATAAAGGAGATTGGATTGCTCAACGCGTGCACTACTGCCATGGCAGTGTCAGCATGCAGGTGCTTGTGGCTATGCCAGTGGACTGCGGGTTGCGGATTCCAGGAAAGGCGTGGAAAGCCTACCCTTCACAGGGGTAGCCCTTTTTGGAGATGAACTGGATAAGTGGATATCCAAGGCTATGGTGGGTCAGTCTACATATCTTCCTTCCGCAGCTCCCCTGGCTAGGAAATCCTATTCTGCACCAACATTGCAGTCCTTTCGGACAGCAAAGTTTAAAGGTAAGGCCAAAGGCTCTTCTACTGCCTTCAAGGGCAATAGAGGTAAGCCCAGAAAACCTGCAGATACAGTCTCACAGGATCAGACCTCCAGTCCTGCTTCTGCAAAGCCTTCAGCATGACAGTGGACCGCACTGCCTGGTCAACAGATGGGAGCCTGGTTATGATATTTCAGTCACATATGGACCACCTCATGCCTGGATCCATGGGTAAAAGATTTTATCATCCAGGGCTACAGACTGGAGTTTCAGGAACTTCCATCTCACAGATTCTTCAAATCCGGCTTACCAGCTTCACCCGAAGCAAGTATGACCTTACAAGCAGCAATTCAAAAACTGGTACAACTCAGGTCATTGTTCTAGTTCCACTTCACCTACAAAATAGGGGTTTCTATTCCAACCTGTTTCTGGTACCGAAACTGGCTGGTTCGTTAAGACCCATTTTAAACCTCAAGTCACTGAACTCGTATTTACAGTGTTCAAATTCAAGATGGAGTCGCTGAGAGCGGTGATTTGGAGGAGGGAGAATTCCTGGTGTCTCTGGATATCGAGGATGCGTACCTTCATATTCCGATTTGGTCGCCTCATCAGGCTTATCTAAGGTTTGCGTTGCAGGACTGTCACTACCAGTTCCAGGCTCTGCCCTTTGGGCTCTCCACGGCACTAAGGGTGTTTACCAAGGTTATGGCGGAGAGGATGTTTCTCCTCTGAAAGCAGGGAGTGTACATAATACCATACCTGGACGATATTCTGATAATAGCACCGTCCAGGGAAAGGTTGTTCCACAGCATTGTCCTCTCCACAAGACTACTCCAGGATCATGGGTGGATTCTAAATATGCCAAAATCTCACCTGGAACCAACACGGAGGCTTCCGTTCCTAGGGATGATACTGGATATGGAGGTACAGAAGGTGTTCCTTCCTCTGGAAAAGGCATTGTTAATTCAGTCAATGGGAAGGGTCGTCCTACGGCCACCCCGGATATCGGTACATCTGTGCATTCACCTCTTTTGAAAGATAGTAGCCTCTTACGTGGCACTGCAGTACAAAAGGTTTCACGCAAGACCCTTCCAGCTGGATCTTCTTGACAAACGGTCCAGATCGCATCTACACATGCACCAGAGGATCCGTCTGTCCGCAAGAGCCAGGATTTCTCTTCTGTGGTGGCTACAGGCTTCTCACCTGACCAAGGGCTGAAGGTTCGGGATTCAAAATTGGATTCTGCTAACCATGGATGCAAGCCTCAGAGGGTGGGGAGCGGTCACCCAAGGGGAACGCTTCCAAGGAAGATGGACAAGTCAGGAAGCCATTCTTCTAATCAACATGTTAGAATTAAGGGCAATATAAAATGCCCTTCGGAAGGCATCTCAATTTCTTCAAAATCGAGTCATCCAGGTTCAGTCGGACAATGTGACGGCGGTGACGTACATAAACCGACAGGGCGGAATGAAGAGCAGAGCAGCAATGTCGGAGGTGACAAGGATTCTCCTCTGGGCAGAGGGACACGCCGTAGCACTGTCCGCAATCTTCATTTCAGGAGTAGACAACTGGGAAGCAGACTTCCTCAGCAGACATGACCTCCACCCGGACACGTCGGTGGGGAATTCCACAGATTGACATGATGGCCTCTCGTCTCAACAAGAAGCTCCAGCGGTATTGCTCCAGGTCAAGAGACCCACAGGCAGTGGCGGTGGATGCTCTGGTGACTCCGTGGGTCTACCAGATGGTGTATGTCTTTCCACCACTTCCGTTGATCCCAAGAATTCTGAAAAAGGGAAAGGGCTCAAGCAATTCTCATTGGTCCGGATTGGCCAAGAAGGACTTGGTACGCAGATCTACTGGAACTGCTTCTGGAGGACCCATGGCCTCTACCTCTTCAGGAGGATCTTCTACAACAGGGGCCACAACTTATCGCGGCTGCGCTTGATGGCATGGAGGTTGAGCATCAAATTCTAGCACGGAAAGGGATTCCAGACAAGATAATGCCTACCTTGATCCAAGCCAGTAAAGGGGTAATGTCTAAACATTACCACCGGATTTGGTGGAAATATGTCTCTTGGTGTGAGAACAGGAAATTTCCTGCGGTAGAATTTCAGCTGGGTCGTCTTCTGCTTTTTCTGCAGTCTGGTAAGCATGTGGGTCTGTGTCTGAGCTCCAGGGGTGTATCTACCCATTGGCTAGGATGGCACTCGCCAGGGGCGCCAGGCAAGGAGGGGGCGCCGCCTGGCAGGGCCACCCGCGGCCAAAGGGTAGAAAAGTAGTACTATCAGATTGTACCTAGTGAGAGTCTGTTACTGCTGAAGCGGCACCGGTGTCCAGCAGCAAAGCACTTGTAATCATACTGAATATAATCTACAGCTCCCAGCAGCCCTTGTTGCTGGGAGCTCCCGGCAGCAAGGGCTACTGGGAACTGCAGTTTGTTTTGAGTCTGATTACAAGTGCGGCACTGCCGGACACTAGTCTGATCACTAGTGCAGTGCGGTGCTGATGGACACGCCGGCAGTAACAGACTCTCACCAGGTACACAGCAATTGTTATATAGCACAGTGCTATAGATCTATTTGTTGTTGAAGATAATAAAAAAGTGGCAGTGTTTGGGAGAAGGGACTGTAGTACCTGGAAAACTACACGATTTTCATGCATGTTAGATGCAAGTAAGTAGTAAGTAAGCGAAAACTTTAACTTGATGAGTGCATTAAAGAAAATACATATCTTACCTATTTCAAGCCCAGGTTCAAGGAAATGTATATCAGTTAATTGTCATTTTATCTTGGAAGTGATGGCACCCTGATGTTTCTTCTAACAGGAAGCACTTTTACCATCCAACTAATGGTGTTTGGTTAATGGCTGGGTCCATTTGAGGCTCATCTCACAGCATCTCATTAGCATTTCATTCGGGATGCAGTCAAGATGCTGGCGTTTGGCATCCCGGCGGTCGGAAAGCTGACACCAGCATCCCGAAACTGCTTGGAATGCTGATGCTGGCATCTCAACATAGATAGCGATGTAGAATGCCAAAATCCGGATCGAGTTGGTGCCAAAGTCTCCACTGGTAAGCTGCGTGGGAGGGTTAGGGTTAGGCTGCGAGAGTGGGAGGGTTAGTTTGCAGGGAGATTAGGAAGGGTGGGTTAGGGTTAGGCACCACTGAAAATGCTGGGGGGGGGGGGCAGGTTAGGGTCAGGCTGTGGGAAAGGTGGGTTAGAGTTAGTGGGGAGGGATGGTGTAACATGAATATGAGACACTACAGTGCGGTGTAATGTGAAAAAGGGACACTACTGTGTGGCATAATTTGATTTGGAAGTACTATTGTGTCCACGCCCTTCCCCCACAAGACCATGCCCCATTTCCAATACTCACACCGTATTTCAAATGTGTGTAGGGGAAGGCGGGATGCCAGCCCCTTACTTTGCCAGGGGCGCTTGGACCCCTAGATACACCCCTGCTGAGCTCCACAAAGGTCCAGGTTTTGGCCTTGTCCTTTTTCTTCCAGAAACTGTGGGAGTCCCTTCCTGAGGTTCAGACCTTCTTGATAGGAGTTCTGCACATCCAACCACCCTTTGTGCCTCCCACGGCACCTTGACATCTTAATGTGGTGTTGCATTTTTTTCAATCGGATTGGTTTGAGCCTTTACAGGAGGTGGATGTAAAGTTTCTTACATGGAAAACCGTCACACTATTGGCCTTGGCTTCGGCACGGCGTGTTTCGGAATTGGGGGCCTTGTCTCACAAGAACCCCTATTTGATTTTTCATGAGGATAGAGCTGAACTCATAACTTGTCAGCAATTTCTTCCAAAGGTGGTGTCTGCATTTCACATCAACCAACCTATTGTGGTTCCAGTGCTTACTGACACCTCTACGGATTACGTGAAAAGGATTTACCGGTAGGTAATTAAAATCCTATTTTTTGTCAAATTTATTATTGGCAAGTATATTTTGCCATTTCAGTTTTAAATGCTGGCAGCACTAAAGAATGGCAACAAGGAAAGAAAAGAAAAAACTCTTTTTGTTGGGGCACACTTGGAAGAAATTAAGAATTTATGTAATTAAAACATCAGAAAAATCTTTTATTGGTTTGCATTAAAAACAGGTATGGGTTTTATACATCACAATACTTGGTGCTTTATACAGGTACACAAAAACAAGACATATATTGTGATAAACAAAACAAAACAAAACATGAATGTTGCACAGCAAGCAATCTTTTTGATATATAATGATATACAAAAAATATATGGTATGTAACAGCCAAATTTGTGGGTGGCTCTCAATAAAAGTGTAAGTCACTTGGTCATGTGCAGAAAATACATATAATAACAATGGGCAAAATTACATAGACTTTTAAAATGAGGCAAAATATCTTTTGGTTTTGGATACCTGAGTAGTTTTCATAATTATTATATAATTCCTAGATATATGGGGTATATGCAATTGCGGTCGAATTGCCGCAAATGTCGAAAAATGGAGCATTTTCGACAAAAAAACCTGTCGAATGGGATTCGACAATGCAATACAGTACTTTTCGACAAAAAACCTGCCGTTTCAGATTCGACTTTTTGCAATTCGACATTTCTCAAATTCGACATATCTGCAATGGTAAAAATGCGGCTTTTGGACAAAAGTATATTCAATTGAAGAATGTCGTTTCTACAACAGTGCTTATCGACAGTCATTTCGTCAATTTCATTCCACCTCATTTTGCTGTCGTGATCTAATAAAAAAAATAAAAAACATGTTTTTTTGTGTTTTTTTGATTGCTAATAGCATATCTATTTATATTAGAAGGGATTATCTACTTGTTTTGTCTATTTAGGAGTATTATTTAATATATTTTTTAAAAGAATATTTTTTTTTTACTGACTAAAATAATATGGAGAGATCAGAGCATGTTTTTCAGTGGGAAGGGGTGGGAATGGGTTAAAATTTCAGAAAAAAATGCGTGGGGTCCCCCCTCCTAAGCATAACCAGCCTCGGGCTCTTTGAGCCGGTCCTGGTTGTAAAACTACGGGGGGAAAAATGACATGGGATCCCCCATATTTTAACAACCATCACCGGGCTCTGCGTCCGGTCCTGGTGCCAAAAATACGGGGGACAAAAGACGTAGGGGTCCCACGTATTTTTAACACCAGCATCGGGCTCCACTAGTCAGAGAGATAATGCCACAGCCGGGGGACACTTTTATACCGGTCCCTGTGGCCGTGGCATTAAATCCCCAACTAGTCACCCCTGGCCAGGGTACCCTGGAGGAGTGGGGACCCCTTAAATCAAGGGTGCCCCCCCTCCAGCCACCCAAGGGCCAGGGGTGAAGCCCGAGGCTGTCCCCCCATCCAAGGGCGGCAGATGGGAGGCTGATAGCCAAGTGTCAAAAAAAAGAATATTGTTTTTTGTAGCAGAACTACAAGTCCCAGCAAGCCTCCCCCGCAAGCTGGTACTTGGAGAACCACAAGTACCAGCATGCGAGGGAAAAACGGGCCCGCTGGTACCTGTAGTTCTACTACAAAAAAAGACCCAAATAAAAACAGTACACACACACCGTGACAGTACAACTTTATTACATACATGCACACCAACATACACACATACTTACCTATGTTGACACGAAGGCTCGGTCCCCTTCTCCACGTAGAATCCACGGGGTACCTGTAAATAAAATTATACTCACAACAATCCAGTGTAGATCGGTCCTCTTCTTTGTTTGTAATCCACGTACTTGGCAAAATAAAAAAACGACAAACACGATCCACGCACTGAAAGGGGTCCCATGTTTACACATGGGACCCCTTTCCCCAACTGCCGGGACCCCCCGTGACTGCTGTCAAAGAGGGTCCCTTCAGCCAATCAGGGGGCGCCACGTCGTGGCACTCTCCTGATTGGCTGTGCACGTCTGAGCTGTCAGGCGGCTACTAAGAAGAGGACCGATCTATACTGGATTGTTGTGAGTATACTTTTATTTACAGCTACCCCGTGGATTCTACGTGGAGAAGGGGACCGAGCCTTCGTGTCAACATAGGTAAGTATGTGTGTATGTTGGTGTGCATGTATGTAATAAAGTTGTACTGTCACGGTGTGTGTGTGTACTGTTTTTATTTGGGTATTTTTTTGTAGTAGAACTACAGGTACCAGCGGGCCCGTTTCCCCCGCATGCTGGTACTTGTGGTTCTCCAAGTACCAGCTTGCGGGGGCAGCTTGCTGGGACTTGTAGTTCTGCTACAAAAAACAATAATTTTTTTGACACTTGGCTATCAGCCTCCCATCCGCCGCCCCTGGAAGGGGGGGGGGGGGGGCAGCCTCGGGCTTCACCCCTGGCCCTTGGGTGGCTGGAGGGGGGGACCCCTTGATTTAAGATGTCCCCACTCCTCCAGGGTACCCCAGCCAAGGGTGACTAGTTGGGGATTTAATGCCACAGGGACCGGTATAAAAGTGTCCCCCGGCTGTGGCATTATCTCTCTAGCTAGTGGAGCCCAGTGCTGGTGTTAAAAATCTGGGGGACCCCTATGTGTTTTGTCCCCCGTATTTTTGGCACCAGGACCAGACGCAGAGCCCGGTGCTGGTTGTTAAAATACGGGGGATCCCCTGTCATTCCCCCCCCCCCCCCCCCCCGTATTTTTACAACCAGGACCGGCTCAAAGAGTCCGAGGCTGGTTATGCTTAGGAGGGGGGACCCCACGCAATTTTGTTCAGGTTTTTTTTAACACTTTTGTGCGATCCATGAAGTCGAATCCAGGACGCACACTATTCGTCAATTGGTCCGTTTTTTGGCAGCGGGACTGTCGAAATCCGTTTTTTATTGAATATGTCGAATTCGGGTCCCGGCAGCCGGGATTCGACTGTCGAATTGTGTCGAATCCAAAAAAACGGTCGAATTCCAGCCGGTATTCGACCGCAATTGCATATACCCCATGGTATCCCAAAAATATGTATATATTGCACAGGCAAGTCTCGATTACTGATAAACCATGATATGATAGTCATTTATAAATACAAGTATTATATCATATCTTCTTTTAGTGTATAGTTGATTTTTTAGTATAGTTTTCCCTTAAGTGGGTAGTAAATATCAAAGACTCACTCCGAATTGTCACTGCATCTACTGCCCATTCATGTGTTACAAATGAACATATATTTCTGATGTTTTAACTACATAAATTCTTCATTTATTCTAAGCGTGCCCCAACAAAAAGAGTTTTCCTTCTCTTTCCTTGTTGCCAGTTACAATTATAACTCTAGGGTGCACCACCAACAGAGTTATTAGACTAACCTATTTGGAGTATAACTGTATAACGTTGGTTCTTACTATGGTACCTGATATTTAACTAACACTAATTTAGAAAAGTGGGTAAGTGCAGATTCTGCCCCCTCTCTTGCAGCACTAAAGAATGGACAGGAAAAAGAAAACACACACACAAAATTCCACAACCCACCCGTTCAGGAGATGTATCCATTTCCCATCCAGGACAGTTAGTTTACATACCCTAATGCAAGGAGAGCGCACCCACTAAGCCTTAAACATAAAAACAAGCTACAGTTCTTTTTTATCAAAGCAATGCCTAAGCAGCTGCACCACTACCAACATGAAACTCCTCTAATAATGTTTTGCAACCAGCAGAACAGATCCTCCACAAAAATGGCCAAACCTGCAGGACTAAGGTGAAACTGTTGGGACGGTAAAGCTGTGTATCCCAAAATCTAAGCAATACATGCTACACCAATACATCATTGTTCTCATACAAGTAACGAGCCACTGCAGTATTGACCTTTTTCCAGGCCAGATCGAACCTAGCACCAGACATATAGTAGCATTCTTAAAAGGGGAAAAAAGACATATAGTCTCAAAAGGCCCCGCACAAGCTGATCAGTAATATGAGTGAAAACAATGTAGGAACCAGCCTATTTTGAGAAAAGTCATTTAGAAAGGTACATACCTTGATTATAATTAAGGGGGCTGGAGGTGCACCAATAAGCAAAATACAATATTAGAAGGACACAAATGAGAGAACGACCATAAAGTGGTCGTTGACCCAAAGAAGGCTTACTTGGTGGCGCACTCTTTTAAATATATATGAGAAAATTTATAAATTAAAACTTAACATTTATTACAATTAATTAATATAAAGGTCAATAAGATATACAATCAAGAATAGGTTAATCAAAATTGGTCATATTAATGACTCTAAATCATAAAATGGCTTTTACGTGGTATATATTTCTATCTATAATGTATCCTGTGAATAAATAAAATTTCACAGTGGATAAATTTATGATATAACCACGTATCTGCTAATGTAACAAAAAACACAATTTATGAACAATTTATGAATTTGTAAAAATTATTTGAATGATATGAACAATTAATCATCAAATAATTATAAAGATGTGAAACAAAAGGTGAAAATATTAATGTAATAATTCATTAATCCGGGTAGCCAAAAAATTGTTGAAGAGATTTCTCTCAATAAATAATGAATCTCATTCTGAAGGCATATACCCAATAAGCGGTAACTAATAAGGCTGCTATGAAGTTTCCCTTCTGTTGAGAGGCAGTAATGATCCTCCCAAAGGAACGGATTGGTATAGATGCACACTTGGAATCTATGTGGTAATTAGAATCACTAATTGGTGCATCACGGAATTGGTAATGATCTGGATCATGAATTCATACTCGTATATATGTCCCTTTTTTTTCCAGGCATTCAATAGTTGATATAATGAAGGACATAGAACGAAATAGTCCACTATCGATATTTTTGCACATGGGAATCAGTTCATAATATACATGGCATCATGATCATAGTCCCATCATTATTCTATCAACCATTATGACATGATATACAGACAAGAACCATCAGATCGACAGTTGCCTAATTTTCAGTGCCCACATAAAACAGTTTTAAGCATGAAACGATAATAATAATATATCGTCTATCAATGTAGTATGTAAAAATCAATAAATTATAAATCTATGTGGGTCATCTGTGTCAAAAAACGGTAGGATAGAGAGACAGCACTGCCCGACAGTAACAGACTGATTCCCCTTTCTGCTGTCGTCTCATGTGCAAAAAGATGCAGTGAATGAGAACGATGAGAGTTCGGGGTATATCTGATGCCGGGATAGAAGAAAGAAGTGCGAGTTGCTTCTGCTGTCCCGAAAGAGAGCCCCTGCTTCCCTGTTATGTCGCCACAGTGCAGGGAACGCAAGGGAACTATTCTGGATGAGAGAGCCGCTCTGAAATAAGGAGACACATATAATCTACCGTTCCTGTGTTTGCAGACAGTAAATAGAAACCGCTCGTGTGACCAGACGCCGGGTCGGGCTGAAGATTCCACGCCCCCGGAAACCGTGTACGTCTGGTATGCCGATGACGTACGTTTCACTAAAGCTTGTTCACATCGGTATTCTTGATTGTATATCTTATTGACCTTTATATTAATTAATTGTAATAAATGTTAAGTTTTAATTTATAAATTTTCTCATATATATTTAAAAGAGTGCGCCACCAAGTAAGCCTTCTTTGGGTCAACGACCACTTTATGGTCGTTCTCTCATTTGTGTCCTTCTAATATAGTAGCATTCTGCCAGACACGCTTCAGGACCAGAGATGACCACACAAGATTACAGAATGGCAAAGCTTCCACTATCAGGTGCAAATCCATGCAAATCCGCTAGAGTTGCACATACAGTATGATCGCCGTACAACTCCGACACCACCACTAGAGGAAAAAGTTTGAGCAACAGCATGTTTTTTAGTCAAACCCTCCTAAATCCAATCTGCAGGCCGAGCTGTGGCGCACCAAAAGCCATTGAGATACGGCCCAAAACCAGTCACCCCTGCATCATCATTAAAGAGCTGCAGGTGTGAGTTATTGCAGGAGGGAAATGGGAGAGAAATAGATACAAAACATGCAAATCTTATTTCACCTCCACCGACAATTGTAGGAAATAGTGAGGGAGTGCAATGTTAGACATGTCAGTCAGATTCAAACCTGGGGCCGGATGTAATAATGCCCGAGATTGCCAGAGGTAAAAGATGCTGGCCATGATTGCCCCTTTAGAAAAACGTCAGAGATTAGCTGGCATTTCGCACCTCCGGCCCCTGGTGGAAAAAAATTAACTAGAACCGAAACAGAATTTGACAGCAGATAACAACTTGGCCCATCTAGTCTGCTCCTTTTTTAATCATATTATTACCTCAAACCCTATTTGCTCCTTATTTCTTTGTAAGGAGATCCTTATGTCTATCCCATGCATGTTTACATTGCTCTACTGTCTTAGCCTCTACAACCTCTGATGGGAGGTTATTCCACTTGTCCACTACCCTTTCTGTGAAATAATTTTTCCTCAAGTTTCCCCTGATTCTACCTCCCTCCAGTTTCAGTGCATGTCCTCGTGTTCTAATGCTTCTCTTCCTTTAAAAAAATGTCTCACTCTGTACCTTGTTAAAACCCTTGATATATTTGAAAGTTTCTATCATGCCCCCCCTTTCCCATCTCTACTCCAAAGTATATATGTTAAGATCTTTTATTCTTTCCAGGTATGTTTTGTGATGTAGGCCATGCGCCATTTTAGTTGCCCTTCTTTGTACACTCTCTAATGTAATAATATCCTTTTGAAGATATGGCCTCCAGAACTGGACACAGTATTCTACATGATGTCGTACTAATGACATATACAGTGGCATTATTACTTCTTTCTTTCTGCTGCTGATTCCTTCCTATCCCTATGCAACCAAGCATCTGACTTGCCTTCCTCATTGCTTTGTTACATTGCTTACCTGCCACTAAGTCACCAAAAATAGTGACTCCTAGATCCCTTTCCTCCTCAGTAGTTTCCAATATAGTGCCATAAATAATACTACTGTATATTTAGCCTTTGGATTTTTGAGACACAAGTGCATGATTTTGCATTTCTTGTCATTAAACTGTAATTGCCATGCTCTTGACAATTCTTCTAGTCTACCTAGAGCCTCAGTCATTTGTTTTACCCCTCCTGACGTGTCTACCATGTTGCATACCTTTGTGTCATCTGTAGAAAGGCATACCTTCCATTCAATACAATTAGTAATGTCACCAATAAAGATATTAAAAAGCACTGGTCCAAGTACAGATCCCTGGGGTACTCCACTGATAACGTTTCCCTCCATAAAATGCACTCCATTAACTACAACTCTCATATCTACTGCTAACGTGTCTGCTGGCTTTTCCACAGTCACCCATCCCTAGTCAATCTGCCCACCAGCTACTTCAGCCTCCTCCTTTCTCCGCCACCACTTTGAGTGTGTTCTCTCCTCTATTACCGGTCTCTGTCTGGCGATCAGGGCAAACGCCCCCCCCCCCCGTAACATTGTCATAGCCACGCCCACTTCCTAATGCTGCAGTTCCGGGCACTTTGGCAAAAGTCAGCGCACTGTCTATTCCTCACATAAAGACTGCTGGGAGTGTCTCCGCAGACTATGTGCACACTCCCTCCCCTGTATTTCTGCAATCCCAGACCCCAACTGACACCCAACCTCTACCTCCAGGCTCCGGACCGCTATCACTTTTTCTTATCTCTTCCCCTTGTCTGTCCGATCTACGTGAGAGGAGGCAGCAGCAGCCCCTCCCCTCCTCTCTCCACTGGTCTGACTGTGGCGTGCTTGCTCTCCCAGCTCCTTCCCTCCTCCTCTGGCCAGGGACACATATAGTAAGTTAATATAATAATGCACAGTTCCTGAAGATACAGTATGGCTGTCATTGTGAGAGTTACATATCTCTGCCTGGTTCACACTCACAGTATCTGTCTCTACCAGGTGAGCAGACAGATGCTGTGGGGCTTTGAACGGATTACCCTGCACATCTCTCTGCCCACAGAAGAGAGAAGAGGGCATTGCTGGGCAGCCTGATCTCATGTTTAAATTGCTTAGATACCAAAAAGATTTATGAGCCCATAAAACTTGACCAATACACCCCTAAGCTCTATACTTCACACCTTAAGATCACATCCATCAGCTGAATGCTGCTTAGCCAATAAACCTCAACTAAATCATTAACCCTTTCAGGAGCAGGAAGCCTGGATTCATAGGTGCAATGAATTACCGATGATGGTGCAGCTTTGACTGGGCCCTGAACGCAAAACTCTTTTCACTTTCAGGGCTAGATGTAGGATTGCAATGGCTTCTTTCATTATGTGTGTGGAGTGGACCCACTTCACCTCTGGTTCACGGTGAAGTGGGTCCACACATCAGCAGAATGTATTATCACTGATGCAGCCAATGTGGGAGAGTGTTAAATTACCTGCCCAGTGATTTGCACTCTCCCACTATTGGCTGCCTTGTTCGGCGCACTGGTCCCCTCTGCGCATGCACCATGTCTCCCTCCCCCAGTGGCCGTCGTACCTCAGTGCCTTGTGCTTGCATGTTTCTTTTAACAGGACGCAGAGGCTCTGTGGAGGACCGCCTGGATCTGGCAGCTGCCACAGTCAGGGACAGCGCTGTCCCTGCTGTGGTGAATGGGCAACGACACCTGTAGCTGTCGAACTTGACAGCTGCAGGTGTTGGAACGTTCAGTGCTACTGACCATTCATACATTGCCAGAGTCTACTGCACATGGGCAGGTCTCCGGAAACATGCTACCCGCCATGTTCTGGTGAATAAATTACTACTGCGCATGCACGGTGGCCATTTTGCTGCCAATTTTTTACTACAGCTGGAGCTACGACGTGGGACTCTGGATTGGTAAATAATAAAACATGGGTGAAATGTGTGTGGTGTAGGCCCCCTGGACCCAGTGCCCCGTGTGCACCACACACATTGCATCCATTACTGAAACGACAATGTCTGAAGTACTGTATCAGATAAACTGCACTTTGTTTGGGGCAGACTATAGTATGCCAGAATTTCTCTGTAGAGCTTAGACACAAAGGTTATAATTTTCTTATAACAAAGGAGCTTGTCTTAGTTCTACCATACTGATCTCGTCAGCACTGGTGGAATCAGTGTGTCCCTAATTAAACTGCAGCTAACATGACCAGAGGCTTAGCAGGGCAATATTGCACCTGGCCCTCCAATACTCCGACCCCATCCCCTCTCCTCATGTAGTTCCCCTAATAAGCCAAATGCAGGTGCCAATAGGACTGCAATGGTGCTGCCCCCTCGGCCTTGTGTCTTGAGCTGCAGCACTGGTTGCCCAGCCCTAGTTGGGCATGACAGTTAGTGTTAGATCCATATTACACTCTAAATTAAGACTGACAAATAAATAAGGTTTTAACGCTAAATAGAAGCAGCCACAAGCCCTCCAGTTGGCCATCAACTTGCATCCTATCCTCAGGCAGATATGTTCTGTGGATTGCATTGTATGATATCACTAAACACTTGTGTGTGTTCCTGAGCCTTAACATCATGTACGTGTAAATCTCTCTATGCAAATAATCTATTATGTGCCTGACTGTGCTTCTTGATTTCCATCCACTGGCATTTTTATAATGGGTGCAATGCGGGCCACCAGGGTCCAGGGGGGCCAACACCGGACACCCTGCACCCTTTATATTTAATACTTACCCTCCAGAGTCCCGTGGCGCTGCAGCAGTGCTGCAGAAATCACAGGGAAAATGGTGTAGTGCCATTTTCCCGGTATTTCGTGCATGCACAGTAGGAAAATTACTGCAAAAATGGCCTAGGCGCCATTTCCCCGATGATCTGCGCATGTGCTGTAGACTCTGGGACAGTGCTAGGGTCCCCTAGGGACCCTAGTGCCCAGAAATACAGCACTGCCGGCTAGAGAGGAGGGGGCCCAGACGGACCTGCTCATTGGCCTCCTCTTCTCTAGAAACGCCCCTCTTTCCATCCACACAAGCACTTTATGATACATTTTGCAGGCTAGTGACAAGAACGCTCCACATCTGCCCTTTTATTTCTTCTAATACGCAGATCAATGGAGCCTCATTAATGACTGATTTTAAATCATGACAGTATTAGAGACAGGGCAAGTGTCCCGGGCGCCAGATTTGAAGAGGCGCAGAAACAGCAGTGTCACAGGTGGGTGTGCCCAGCAGCAAGGAGGTTGTGTGTGCATGTCCAGGCAGCAGCATTGCTCTGGGGTACCAGCTGTGAGGATGGAGATGCTGCTGCTGGGTCTATGATGGAGGGGAGAAGCTGGGTATCGCACAGATGGAAGGAGATGCGTGGCTTGGGGGAATCCCTGTCTGGATGTGGATTGCGATGCTGGCGACACCTGCACCACCCACTGTGATAGGCAAGTGGACGACGACATGCAGGGATATAACTCCCTGCATGTTCCACAGACAGTAGCGGATCTTGCCACGGGCAAGCAGGACTTTTGCCCGGGGCGCCGCCTTCCGGAGGGCGCCGGTGCCATCCGGAGGGCGCCGCACTACGGCAAGATCCGCTGCTGATGTGCCGTGCGCCCCCCGCTGCCCCCCGCCGCTGTCCCCCGCCGTGAAGGTAACTAGATGCGTAGCGTCTAGTTTCCCTTCGTGGAGAGGACGTTTACTGTGCGGTGCGCGATGACGTCATCGCGCACTGCACAGCAAAGGTCCTCTCCACGAAGGGAACTAGACACGAAGCGTCTAGTTCCCCTTCGTGGAGAGGACCTTTGCTGTGCGGTGCGCGATGACGTCATCGCGCACCGCACATCTTTAATCGGCGCTACTACTGTACAGGGGGCGTAAGTGACAACGCCCCCTGTGTGAAGCCACGCCCCCATCGCCTGCCCGGGGCGCTCAAAACCCCGGAGCCGGCCCTGTCCACAGAGCAATGTGTTATCCATATATCATTGCCACTGTGTTACATACCAGATGCCAAAAATGACATGTAGCTCCATCCTTCTTCATACTTGTGCAATGCTACATACAGTAGGTCAGGTCAGGGCCGGCGTGATGCGCTAAGTGGACTCTGCAACTACTACTACTACTGTAATCTGTACTACTGTGCTGTGTAATGTGAATAAGGTTGCACTACTGTGTGGTGTAGGTTGAATTGGGGGTTGTAATTTGAATTGAGTTGCACCAGATTACTGCCTTGCCCCAGGTGACAAGAATCCTAGTTTCAGCCCTGTATAGAGCTATGGCAGAATTAAGGTTGAGTGGCATTAGGTGGCATAAAAAAATGGCCTTTGTGTATTTTCATCTAGCATGTCTTTAAATGTTCTTTATGTAGGAGGACATCTTGTATTTTAGGTCTAGTGATCTTTTAAGGTGAAGGTTTGTATTGCTTTGAAGAATATTATTAACATGGATGTGTGTCACCTAATGAGCACAACAATGTTCTGCTGTACGGACAAGAACTTCTATGCTATATTGGCCCTCATTCCGAGTTGTTCGCTCGCAAGCTGCTTTTAGCAGCATTGCACACGCTAAGCCGCCGCCTACTGGGAGTGAATCTTAGCTTCTTAAAATTGCGAACGAAAGATTCGCAATATTGCGAAAAAACATCTCTGTGCAGTTTCTGAGTAACTCGAAACTTACTCTGCCAGTGCGATCAGTTCAGTGCTTGTCGTTCCTGGTTTGACGTCACAAACACACCCAGCGTTCGCCCAGACACTCCTCCGTTTCTCCAGCCACTCCCGCGTTTTTCCCAGAAACGGTAGCGTTTTTTCACACACTCCCATAAAACGGCCAGTTTCCGCCCAGAAACACCCACTTCCTGTCAATCACATTACGATCACCAGAACGAAGAAAAAACTGTGAGTAAAATTCCTAACTGCATAGCAATTTTACTTGGCGCAGTCGCAGTGCGGACATTGCGCATGCGCACAAAGCGGAAAATCGCTGCGATGCGAAAAAAATTACCGAGCGAACAACTCGGAATGACCCCCCTTGTGTGATAGTTGTCAGGCATCCATCCCAATCTTAAAATTTCACCCCAATCTTTCCTTGTGATGTCCATGGGAAGCCATTAATCACAATGGTAACCACTGGAAGTGCGCTGTACTTTTAATAAACAGTTATAAAAGAGCATTATATACTTTGAACCAAACTCTTGTGAAGTTAATACCAACTGCAAGCTCTTGGGAGAAAAGACACATTTTCTAATGTCTGTTTTACTTTGTACATAATGTTATTGCTAATTGTATTTGATAGTCAAAAGGGATAGCTACAATTTTAAACAGCCATGTTTGAGATATCAAAAAACTCAATCATTTGTTTTATTAAAGTATAAAACCCAGTAATAAACCACTTGAGATCTGACCAAGAAAGTAATGGTGCTATTGGATGGAGCCCAGTGGAAGACTAAATGAGCAAGCTTTAAATGTCTCCAGTTTACAATAGAATTTATACTGCATGTTGCCAGGCTTAGGGAATTAAACATTTTAAAATAAAAATAAATGATTTTGCCCTATTGGGGAAACATGTTAATGTAGATGAACAGAGACATTTAGGAGTCTAGACATCCATCTTCTGTAAAATTAGTTTAATACATACTGTACTGTAGTTTGCTTTCCTGCTTCAAGAAATTGAATCAATTGTTGTTCTTTCATTATTTGCATAGCTTTAGCTTAATCATATCTCTGTGCCCTCTGCCTTATAAATTGTAAACTCTAACCCACAGGGCAGGGGCTCATCTAGAGAGGAGGAGGCCAATGTGCAGTCTCTGTCTGTGGGGTATGTTTACTAAGGTATGTTTACTAAGGTGGAGATGTTGCCCATAGCAACCAATCAGATTCTAGCTATTATCTTCTAGAAGCAGCTAGATAAATGTGAAGTGCAATCTGATTGGTTGCTATGGGCAACAGTTCCACTTCTAAAAAACTCACAACTAAGTACAGTAAATAAACCCCAGTGTGCAGTCTGTGTCTGGGCCCCCTGCTCTCTGGGCAAATGTGATCGCAGCGGCGATCGCAAGAAGATGGACAGGCGGGAGGCTTTCCGGGGTGGATACTCACCATTTTCCAGGCGTGGTGAGTCCAACGCAGGCGTGTACAGGCGTTTGGAGGGCGGATGTCTGACGTCAGTACCTGGACCTTCATCACTTGATCCGTCGCACAGGGTAAGTAACTCTTACCCTGGTCTTGTTTTGCAGGAAACTTTTTTAGCATAGCAGGGCTGCACAAGCGTTTGCAGCCCTGCTATGCTAAAATACACTCCCCCATAGGCAGAGATTAGTTGATCGCACCAGAAGCAAAAAGTTGCTTGGAGCGATCAACTCGAAATGGGGGCCTAAGTTGGACAAAGTTGCAACATGAACATTTTTCATTGAATATAGAAGTGTTACATATTTTTGGAAAGACAATTTATTGTAGTTTCCTAAGCTGGAGAACTTTTTGCTCAAATAATAATTTCAAGAATGTTATAAGCATTTTAATAATGTTATATACTTGGACTGTTTCAATGTAATAAACATCAGGTATATTCAAACATTCATATTTCCCTCAGATGCATATCTATAATGCTTTGCAATTTCAAAGATGGCTACCAATGAAAAGAAGCCTAGGATATTGTTTTAGGACTTTTTCAGTTGAACTAGGCATGTATACTGTCTTTTATAACTACCCTTGGTGCTAACTGCTAGTCCACAGCCATGTTAATATTTTTATTTTTTTACAAAAGTTTTTATGATTAGGGACTTAGAACTCAGAATTATCTTACTACTTAGATGGGCCAATAATCAAGTTTATTTGAAAAATTAGCACATTCAGTAAAATTGATGGTTGAGGACTAATACATGGTGCAGACTAACACATGCTTGTGGACTAACATAATTATTATTACAAAACTTTATTAATTTTATGGTAGGTTTTATGAATTCAACATAACCTATAATAAAATTCAACATGTTTATAAAGGTTTAAGGATTGAAATGTATAACAATCGCAAGATAAGGCATTGATTTTAGAAAGTATTTTACAAAAAGGGAAAAACTTAAGCTTAGAAAAGTCATGCCTATCGTGCCAAAGCAGATGAAGAAAAAAAGAGAAAATAAAGCTACAGCACTGGCAAGTCAGTCACCAACAACCACAAAAAGAAATGTCGATTTTTTTATGCAATGCCTCCGAAGTTCAAGGAAAGCAGCAGAGAACAATGTAGATCCTGAGACTCCTAGAAGTGCTCCAGTATTTAGTAGTGTAAAATCACTGTGAAATGCTGGTGTTCAAGTAAAATGATCTCTGCCAACAAGCGATTAAGTGCTTGGCAAAAAAAGTTTAATATTCATGCCTCACTGGAGAAAAAACATGAGAACCCCGATCTTCTCATGATTTTGAAATAATGGAGGCATTTAATAATTTCTTTTTGCAAGATTATATAAATTACTGAAAAGAATACATTTTGATGGAAACAACAAATGGAAAGAAGAAAATAGAACGTTGATATTTTGTGAAGACTGTCATGGAGTGTTAAGAACTTTTTAAGAAGGAACATCCGATGTTGAAAATTGGAAAATCAAAGGTTTTTGAGCTGTGCTAAAGTTCTGCCTGCCAATATCTCAGACTCCAGTTAACCTCTGCGTTTGCAGCTGCCATGCAAACATGGATCTCCTGCAAAAAGCGTGGTTGGCATTTTTACTGAACTTCCCACAAAAGATAAACAAATGCTTCATGTATCAGGAAGGGGATGCAAAGGACTGTGCATTATAAAACTGTAAAGACTGTAGAACAGAGCTACAGGGATTTCTAGCCGATGCTGAAGCGGATATACTCTACTTTCAGAAAGTACTGTATAACCTGCTTCCAATGTAGAAGGAACCATGTAGGAAAAACTGCATGTTCAGTAGAAGAAATGGTTGCAAATGCAGTTGCAATGCTGAAGCAGCAGCATCCATAATTCATTTGACACTGTTTGTGAAGAAAAAACATGCAGGCCATTTCCAATCTCTACTGGTAACAGAAAAGGAAGGGGCTGTACTTCTGCTGGTGAACTTGTTGTTTTATGTTAAATTGAAATGCAAAAGCTCGTTAAAATTAGAGATGAGCAGGTTCGGTTATCTGAGAACCGAACCCTACTGAAAGTCACGTCCCGAGCCCAGATCCAAGTCCGGCTCAGGACTTATCGCCAGACTCAGAAACCAGAATGAGGCAAAACACCATCCCGCTGTCAGAATCTCGCGGGTTTTGGATTCCATATAAGGAGCAGCGCGTCGCCGCCATTTTCACTCCAGTCCTGGAGAGTGTAGCGAGAGGACATGTCTCCTCAGTGTCTGTGCGGGAAAGCGGTGTGGTGCATGGGGTGGCAGCCTGCTCTTATGTGTCATTGCTGTGTTCGTTGTGCTGCATCAGTCCAGTGGTGGTGTCCTGTGCTGCCATAAGTCCAATGGTGGTGTCCTGTGCTGCCATAAGTCCAGTGCTGCTGTTGTATATGTCCAGTGCAGTGGTGCTGTGTTGTGCTGCATCAGTCCAGTGGTGGTGTACTGTGCTGCCATAAGTCCAGTGCTGCTGTTGTATAAGTCCAGTGCAGTGGTGCTGTGTTGTGCTGCATCAGTCCAGTGGTGGTGTACTGTGCTGCCATAAGTCCAGTGCTGCTGCTGTATAAGTCCAGTGCAGTGGTGCTGTGTTGTGCTGCATCAGTCCAGTGGTGGCTTCCTGTGCTGCCATAAGTCCAGTGGTGGTGTTCTGTGCTGCCGTAAGTCCAGTGCTGCTGCTGCACCATCAAATCTATCATCTTCATGGAAAGAACATGGTACCACAACAAACCTGCCAAGAGAGGGCCGGCCACCAAAACTCACAGACCGGGCAAGGAGGGCATTAATCAGAGAGGCAGCACAGAGACCAAAGGTAACCCTGAAGGAGCTGCAGAGTTCCACAGCAGAGACTGGTGTTTCTGCACATGTGACCACAATAAGCCGTACACTCCATAGAGCAGGGCTTTTTGGAAGAGTGGCCAGAAAAAAGCTATTACTTAGTGTTAAAAATAAGAAGGCACGTTTTGAGTAGAGATGTGCACCGGAAATTTTTCGGGTTTTGTGTTTTGGTTTTGGATTTGGCTCCGCGGCCGTGTTTTGGATTCGGACGCATTTTGGCAAAAACTCCCTGAAATTTTTTTGTCGGATTCAGGTGTGTTTTGGGTTCGGGTGTTTTTTTTCAAAAACCCCTCAAAAACAGCTTAAATCATAGAATTTGGGGGTAATTTTGATCCTATAGTATTATTAACCTCAATAACCATAATTTCCACTCATTTCCAGTCTATTCTGAACACCTCACACCATTATTTTTAGACCTAAAATTTGCACAGAGGTCACTGGATGACTAAGCTAAGCGACCCAAGTGGGCGGATTAAACACCTGGCCCATCTAGGAGTGGCACTGCAGTGTCAGACAGGATGGCACTTAAAAAATTGGCCCCAAACATCACATGATGCAAAGATAAATAAATAAAAAAAGAGGTGCAAGATGGAATTGTCCTTGGGCCCTCCCACCCACCCTTATGTTGTATAAACAAGACATGCACACTTTAACAAACCCATCATTTCAGCCACAGGGTCTGCCACACGACTGTGGCTGAAATGACTGGTTGGTTTGGGCCCCCACCAAAAAAAGAAGCAATCAATCTCTCCTTGCTCAAACTGACTCTACAGAGGCAAGATGTCCACCTCATCATCATCCTCCGATTCCTCACCCCTTTCACTGTGTACATCCCCCTCCTCACAGAGTATTAATTCATCCCCACTGGAATCCACCATCTCAGGTCCCTATGTACTTTCTGGAGGCAATTGCTGGTGAATGTCTCCACGGAGGAATTGATTATAATTAATTTTGATGAACATCCTCTTCTCCACATTTTCTGGAAGTAACCTTGTACGCCGATCGCTGACAAGGTGACCGGCTGCACTAAACACTCTTTCGGAGTACACACTGGAGGGGGGGCAACTTAGGTAAAATAAAGCCAGTTTGTGCAAGAGACTCCAAATTGCCTCTTTTTCCTGCCAGTATACGTACGGACTGTCTGACGTGCCTACTTGGATGAGGTCACTCATATAATCGTCCACCATTCTTTCAATGGTGACAGAATCATATGCAGTGACAGTAGACGACATGTCAGTAATCGTTGGCAGGTCCTTCAGTCCGGACCAGATGTCAGCACTCGTTCCAGACTGCCCTGCATCACTGCCAGCGGGTGGGCTCGGAATTTTTAGCCTTTTCCTTGCAGCCCCAGTTGCAGGAGAATGTGAAGGAGGAGCTGTTGACGGGTCACGTTCCGATTGAGTTGACAAGTGTCTCACCAGCAGGTCTTTGAACATCTGCAGACTTGTGTCTGCCGGAAAGAGAGATACAACGTAGGCTTTAAACCTAGGATCGAGCACGGTGGCCAAATTGTAGTGCTCTGATTTCAACAGATTGACCACCCGTGAATCCTGGTTAAGCGAATTAAGGGCTCCATCCACAAGTCCCACATGCCTAGCGGAATCGCTCAATTTTAGCTCCTCCTTCAATCTCTCCAGCTGCTTCTGCAAAAGCCTGATGAGGGGAATGACCTGACTCAGGCTGGCAGTGTCTGAACTGACTTCACGTGTCGCAAGTTCAAAGGGTTGCAGAACCTTGCACAACGTTGAAATCATTCTCCACTGCACTTGAGTCAGGTGCATTTCCCCTCCTTTGCCTATATCGTAGGCAGATGTATAGGCTTGAATGGCCTTTTGCTGCTCCTCCATCCTCTGAAGCATATAGAGGGTTGAATTCCACCTCGTTACCACCTCATGCTTCAGATGATGGCGGGGCAGGTTCAGGAGTGTTTGCTGGTGCTCCAGTCTTAGGCACATGGTGGCTGAATGTTGAAAGTGGCCCGTAATTCTTCAGGACACAGACAGCATCTCTTGCACGCCCCTGTCATTTTTAAAAAAAATTATGCACCACCAAATTCAATGTATGTGCAAAACATGGGATGTGCTGGAATTTGCCCACATGTAATGCACGCACAATATTGGGGGAGTTGTCCGATGTCACAAATCCCCAGGAGAGTCCAATTGGGGTAAGCCATTCTGCGATGATGTTCCTCAGTTTCCGTAAGAGGTTGTCAGCTGTGTGCCTCTTATGGAAAGCGGTGATACAAAGCGTAGCCTGCCTAGGAAAGAGTTGGCGTTTGCGAGATGCTGCTACTGGTGCCGCCACTGCTGTTCTTGCTGCAGGAGGCAATACATCTACCCAGTGGGCTGTCACAGTCATATAGTCCTGAGTCTGCTCTGCTCCACTTGTCAACATGTCCGTGGTTAAGTGGACATTGGGTACAACTGCATTTTTTAGGACACTGGTGAGTCTCTTTCTGACGTCTGTGTACATTCTCGGTATCGCCTGCCTAGAGAATTGGAACCTAGATGGTATTTGGTACCGGGGACACACTACCTCAAGCAATTCTCTAAGTCCCTGTGAATTAACGGTGGATACCGGACACACGTCTAACACCAACCCAGCTGCCAAGGCTTTGCAGCAGGATGACTGCTGTGATATTTCATCTTCCTCGCAAAGGACTGTTGGACAGTCAATTGCTTACTGGAAGTAGTACAAGTGGTCTTCCGACTTCCCCTCTGGGATGACGATTGACTCCCAGCAGCAACAACAGCAGCACCAGCAGTAGTAAGCGTTACACTCAAGGATGCATCGGAGGAATCCCAGTCAGGAGAGGACTCGTCAGACTTGCCAGTGACATGGCCTGCAGGACTATTGGCGTTCCTGTCTAAGGAGGAAATTGACACTGAGGGAGTTGGTGGTGTGGTTTGCAGGAGCTTGGGCACAAGAGGAAGGGATTTAGTTGTCAGTGGACTGCTTCCGCTGTCACCCAAAGTTTTTGAACTTGTCAATGACTTCTGATGAATGCGCTCCAGGTGACGTATAAGGGAGGATGTTCCTAGGTGGTTAACGTCCTTACCCCTACTTATTACAGCTTGACAAAGGCAACACACGGCTTGACACCTGTTGTCCGCATTTCTGTTAAAATAATTCCACACCGAATAGGTGATTTTTTTTGTAATTTGACCAGGCATGTCAATGGCCATATTCATCCCCCGGACAACAGGTGTCTCCCCGGGTGCCTGACTTAAACAAAGCACCTCACCATCAGAATCCTCCTTGTCAATTTCCTCCTCAGCGCCAGCAACACCCATATCCTCATCCTGGTGTACTTCAACAGTGACATCTTCAATTTGACTATCAGGAACTGGACTGTGGGTGCTCCTTCCAGCACTTGCAGGGGGCGTGCAAATGGTGGAAGGCGCCACCTCTTCCCGTCCAGTGTTGGGTGTCAGGTCTCTGGTTTTGTCTGTCCCCGGCGGGGGCGCTAGTGGGTCAGTGTTGGTGCGATGTATAAAGCGGGGAGGCAAATATAAAAGTCCTGCGCATAAGCGCTGATATTTATTAATGCAAAGCAGATGGTATAATACTGAATACAATGGAAACCGGTAATGTAGAAAACTATGACAGGTAACTGAATCCAAATAACATAAAAGTCTCTTGCAGCAGAACGTAAATAACTTGATAATGAATGCAGGTGAAATAACAGAACTCCAGTAGTATTTGGAAATACACAGTCTCTGAGTAACACAGGGTAAACTGATAATGATTAGAAAAGCAGAACTCCGGAATATATAAGTAACTCACAGTCTCTGTAAAGCACAAGTCCATATAGCCACACTAAGGCTGAAGCAGGAGACAGTCTCTAAGCCAGTAGACGTTATGCGGCTGAGTTGCACAGATGGTATGCTGACAATTAGTGCACAGGTAAGTAATGAGAAAGAACACCTGAGGAGAGTCTCTTACTGCTGATGGGTTTGAAGCTGGATGTAGCTGAAGTCTGGAGTAACAGGAGAGCTGTAGAAATGGAAGCTGGAACAAATGAGGTATCCACAGGGGATCGCTGGAAACAGAAACGCAGGAACTGGGAGAACTAGACACAGGGTATGTGACTCGTTGTCCGAGGCGATGAGAGTGAGCCCCGGACAGGAACTTATACCCCTTGCTCTGCAGTGATTGGTCGCAGTGTTCTGGCTGGAAACACAGGGCTGGATTAGATGCAGGAATCATAGCAGCATCCACACGGACCGGATGCCGGCACTCAGCAGAACACAAACGCAGGACCAGACTCAGGGGTACTCAGCGACACGGGAGATGACGCTCGCGGTCAGCGCATCCATACAGCCGCGACTGGGGCCATGACCTCCGGAGGCCCGCACACCAGCGTGCTGGTAGGTGAGACGCAGCTGACCGCCGATTCCTGACATTGGGAAGGTCAGGCATCGCAACCAACACAATTGGACTCTCCTTGGGGATTTGTGATTTAGAAGAACGCACAGTTCTTTGCTGTGCTTTTGCCAGCTTAAGTCTTTTCATTTTTCTAGCAGGAGGATGAGTGCTTCCATCCTCATGTGAAGCTGAACCACTAGCCATGAACATAGGCCAGGGCCTCAGCCGTTCCTTGCCACTCCGTGTCGTAAATGGCATATTGGCAAGTTTACGCTTCTCCTCAGATGCTTTTAATTTTGATTTTTGGGTAATTTTACTGAACTTTATGGATTTTACATGCTCTCTACTATGACATTGGGCATCGGCCTTGGCAGACAAAGTTGATGGCATTTCATTGTCTCGGCCATGACTAGTGGCAGCAGCTTCAGCACGAGGTGGAAGTGGATCTTGATCTTTCCCTATTTTACCCTCCACATTTTTGTTCTCCATTTTTTTATGTGTGGAATTATATGCCAGTAATATGTCTATAGCAATGGCCTACTGTACTGTACTATATGTATACTGCTGGTCACCAAAATGCTGCACTGTCCCACTATATACTGCTCACAATAATGTAGCACAGATATGGATAGTATACTTGACACAGAGCTGCAAGATACAGCTATGGCCTACTGTACTGTACTTTATGTATACTGCTGGTCACTAAAATGCTGCACTGTCCTACTATATATTGCTCACAATAATGCAGCACAGATATGGATAGTATACTTGACACAGAGCTGCAAGATACAGCAATGGCCTACTGTACTGCACTACTATAATTGTATATTGGTGGTCCCCACAATGCAGCGCACAGATATTTGCAGCACACTGAGCACAGTTATGGAGCGTTTTCAAACAGAGAACGTAGATATTTTCAACACACTGAGCACAGATATTTGCAGCACACTGAGCACAGATACAGAGCTTTTCAGGGAGAGAATGCAGCCACATCCTCTCCGTTCAATCTCCAATGCACGAGTGAAAATGGCGGCGACACGTGGCTCTTTATATAGAATATGAATCTCGCGAGAATCCGACAGCGGGATGATGACGTTCGGCCGCGTTCGGGTTAACCGAGCAAGGCGGGAAGATCCGAGGCTGCCTCGGACCTGTGTAAAATAGCTGAAGTTCGGGGGGGTTCGGATCTCGACAAACCGAACCCGCTCATCTCTAGTTTTGAGTTTGCCAAAAGGCATGTGGACGACTCCCCAAATGTATGGAGGAAGGTGCTCTGGTCAGATGAGACTAAAATTTTACTTTTCGGCCACCTAGGAAAACAGTATGTCAGGCGCAAACCCAACACATCCCATCACCCCAAGAACACCATCCCCACGGTGAAACATGGTGGTGGCAGCATCATGCTGTGGGGATGTTTTTCAGCAGCAGGCACTGGTAAACTGTTTCGATTTGAGGGAAAGATGGATGGTGCTAAATACAGGGATATTCTTAAGCAAAACCTGTTTCAGTCTGCCTGTGATCTGAGACTGGGATGGAGGTTCACTTTCCAGCAAGACAATGACCCGAAGCATACTGCTAAACCAACAGTCGAGTGGTTTAAGGGGAAACATTTAAATGTGTTGGAATGGCCTAGTCAAAGCCCAGATCTCAATCCAATTGAGAATCTGTGGTCAGACTTGAAGATTGCTGTTCACAAGCAGAAACTATCCAACATGAAGGAGCTGGAGCAGTTTTGCCTTCAGGAATGGGCAAAAATCCCAGTGGCAAGATGTGGCAAGCTCATAGAGACTTTTCCAAAGCGACTTACAGCTGTAATTGCCGCAAAAGGTGGTCTACAAAGTACTGACTTTAGGGGGGTGAATAGTTATGCACGCTGAAGTTTTCTGTTATGTTGTCCTATTTGTTTGCTTCATAATTAAAAAAAAAAACATCTTCAAAGTGGTAGGCATGTTCTGTGAATGAAATTATGCAATCCTTCAAACAATACATTTTATTTCCAGGTTGTGAGGCAACAAAACATGAAACATGCAAAGGGGGCTGAATCTTTAGCAAGGCACTGTAAATGTTGATGTCTTTTGTGTCCTAGTCCACCACCAACATGGTCCTGGTATAAACTTGGAACCAATGCATTAGGTTTCATTTTACACTACATCTTTTGGAGTACCAACTCATATCACTTTCAGTTGTTTCCCTGAAATGTAAGACTAAATGATTACGATCATAGGGGGTAATTCTGAGTTGATTGCAGCAGGATTTTTGTTAGCAGTTGGGCAAAACCATGGCCCTCATTCCGAGTTGATCGGTCGCAAGGCGAATTTAGCAGAGTTACACACGCTTAGTCTACGCCTACTGGGAGTGTATCTTAGCATCTTAAAAGTGCGAACGAAGTTTACGCAATATTGCGAACAAAAAAAACTTAGCAGTTTTAGAGTAGCTCCAGACTTACTCTGCCTGTGCGATCAGTTCAGTGCTTGTCGTTCCTGGTTTGACGTCACAAACACTCCCAGCGTTCGCCCAGACACTCCCCCGTTTCTCCGGCCACTCCTGCGTTTTATCCGGAAACGGTAGCGTTTTCAGCCACACGCCCATAAAACGCCGTGTTTCCGCCCAGTAACACCCATTTCCTGTCAATCACACTACGTTCGCCGGTGCGAACAAAAAGCCGTGAGTAAAAATCCTTTCTTCATAGCAGAATTACTTAGCGCAGTCGCAGTGCGAACATTGCGCATGCGCTCTAAGCTGATTTTCACTGCGATGCGAAAAAAAAGAACGAGCGAACGACTCGGAATGAGGGCCCATGTGCACTGCGGGGGAGGCAGATATAACATGTGAAGAGAGAGTTAGATTCGGGTGTGGTGTGTTCATTCTGCAATCTAAATTGCAGTGTAAAAATAAAGCAGCCAGTATTTACCCTGCACAGAAACAAAATAACCCACCCAAATCTAACTCTCTCTGCACATGTTATATCTGCCTCCCCTGCAGTGCACATGGTTTTGCCCAACTGCTAACAAAAATCCTGCTGCGATCAACTCAGAATTACCCCCATAGGGGGTCATTCCGAGTTGTTTCGCTATATTGCGATTAGTCGCTTACTGCGCATGCGCAAGGTTCGCAGAGCGCATGCGCTTAGTTATTTTACACAAAAGTTAGGTATTTTACTCACGGCATAACGAGGATTTTTCAACGTTCTGGTGATCGTACTGTGATTGACAGGAAGTGGGTGTTTCTGGGCGTAAACTGGCCGTTTTCTGGGCATGTGCGAAAAAACGCTGGCGTTTCTGTGAAAAGCGCGGGAGTGTCTGAAGAAACGGGGGAGTGTCTGGGTGAACGCTGGGTGTGTTTGTGACGTCAAACCAGGAACGAAACTGACTGAACTGATCGCAGTGGCAGAGTAAGTCCCGAGCTACTCAGAAACTGCTAAGAAATTTCTGGCCCTCATTCCGAGTTGTTCGCTCGTTGCCGATTTTCTCTATATTGCGATTAGTCGCTTACTGCGCATGCGCATAGTTCGAAGAGCGCATGCGCTTAGTTATTTTACTCAAAAGTTAGGTATTTTACTCACGGCATTACGAGGATTTTTCTTCGTTCTGGTGATCGGAGTGGCTGGAGAAACGGGGGAGTGCCTGGGAGAACGCTGGGTGTGTTTGTGACGTCAAACCAGGAACAAAACTGACTGAACTGATCGCAGTGGCAGAGTAAGTGTCGAGCTACTCAGAAACTGCTAAGAAATTTCTATTTGCAATTTTGCGAATCTTTCGTTCGCAATTCTGCTAAGCTAAGATACACTCCCAGAGGGCGGCGGCTTAGCGTGTGCAATGCTGCTAAAAGCAGCTAGCGAGCGAACAACTGGGAATGAGGGCCACTATTCGCAATTCTGCTAATCTTTCGTTCGCAATTCTGCTAAGCTAAGATACACTCCCAGAGGGCGGCGGCTTAGCGTGTGCAATGCTGCTAAAAGCAGCTAGCGAGCGAACAACTCGGAATGAGGGCCATAGTTCACAATACGTGCTCTGAATGTTAGTCTGCAACTATTAAATTGCCCATTTGTAGAAAACACATTCCAAACACCCATATTAACTAAAATGTCCCTCCCTAAACAGTGTTTCTACATGTACTGTAAGTGGTAAAAAAAATTTTACCTTAATTTACACCTTAAATAGTGTACCTATTTCTACCATTAAAAAATACATTACCAAAAAAAATACCAATTTATACTCAACTCAACTTGCGTTAAAAGAAACACACACAGAAATGTTTTTTTTTTTTACATTTTACTTCACAAAAAAACACTAACAAAAACAAACAAGAAAATTAAAATCATTACTGTGGGGCTGAAGTACCTTGGCCTCTCCCTGTCCCTTTTGGTGCCCGCCGTGTATGGGCACTATGCCTTGGAGGAGTTAATGGCGAGGCAGTCAGTGGGCTTGTTGCTTGGAAGCAGGCAGGTGACGTAGATGGCCCTTCCCTCAAGCTCCCTCTGCAGGGATGGAAACATCTGCATCTGCTCCTGGATGGCCTGTGTCTGCTTTTGTGTGGCCTGAAATTGCTCATGGGTGGCCTGGGTGAGCTGAAGCAGACAGTTATTGAAGTTGCAGCCACCCAGATGCTGTGGCAGTGGCACGGGTGGTGTTGGCTCCACAGCAGTGAGTAAAATGTTGTAGGATAGGCCACCAGCGACACTGGAGTTGGCAGGACCGGAGGAGCTGGTGGCGAGGGGGGTGGCTGTGGAAACAGCACACGATAAGGACCAGAAAAGGAAACAAAAAGACAAAACAGAAAAAATACTGCAGAAAAAATACTGATCCTACTAATTTTGGTCACCTAACAATCCATGTTTGCTCACAGGTGCATTCATTAGTTGATTCAATTAATATTCTATTAAATCTGGTCATACAATAGGAAAAAAGTTAATAATTCTATTATAAAATTAAAAATAATTATGTGTAAAAAATTAACATATAACATTGATTTAGTTTGTTACAGTTAAAAGGGGTCTGGGACTCCAGGTCGACAACAAAAAGGTCGACACACCTTAGGTCGACGCCAATTGGTCGACACACCTTAGGTCGACATGGACAGAATGTCGACAGGACAAGGTCGACATGGAAAAAGGTCGATATGAGCTTATTATGTTTTTTTGGTGTTGTTTTCTTCGTAGAGTGACACATGCAGGTTTATCCCTTTACTAGTGCCAATTATGGGGGATTGGGGGGGGGGGGGGGGCGTCGGATAATTTTTTGGCTTGGGGGAGAAAAATTTCTAGTTACGCCACTGTCCCCAAGTACCCATTACCTCCTGAAAGGTGTGACACTCTAGTGTTTTATCCCATTCAAAGCTAAAACAAAATCTATTTCCAGGAACTGGAGATATCTGCAGACAAGCATGCTGCCCTCCCACCGGAAAATGATGAATATTAAGCCCAGTCCACTATCCACCTCTCCCCTGCATATTAAACACCCCCTACCACCCTGGAAGTCATGTACTAGGGCCCCTTCATACAGCCCAATGCCCTCTTATATAGTTTAGTGTTCTCCCTCCGCCACATCTGTGCAGTAAAGGAGTAATTAGCAGAAATCACTACTCCAGGTCCAAAATGCTGAGCGGAAGATAGATCACTCTCTACTGTCTGCTGGACATCAAAGCTGCCACTGATAACACCCCCAACCCCTACCGCTGGAGGATAGGTAGGGGCCCCAGTGCATTGTTGTTCCCAGAAGCCCACCCTGCTGATAAGACGGCCCTGAGCAGACGTGGGAAGCAGGGGAACCTGGCTGAGTCACAGGCCCATCTCAAACTGTGACCTGTGACGCGCATATACAGTACAGGTCACTGTCACAAGCCCGCACTGTTCATATACCATGCACAGTGCTCTTATTGAGAGAAGGGGATGTCTTTTCCCGTCTCCAATACTGCTTGGTCTGTCCTAGCTCTAACATTAACTAAATACAACAAAATAGTTTTTCTGATATACTGCGAAAAGCTATTTTCCTAATCTCTGTAAATAAAGCCCTACATCTTGTTATTTCTATATTGTATCTGTTAATGCATATCCCTTGTGGCGCCATATAAAGGATGATGATATTAATTAAAGTACATGTCTGAATTCCCCTACCTGCTACAAGGATACTGAAAGGCTATCCTCCTATCTACTACCTTTTTGATTAAGTATCTGCTACCTTCCAGTTTTAGGGGGTCATTCCGAGTTGTTCGCTCGGTAATTTTCTTCGCATCGCAGCGATTTTCCGCTAATTGCGCATGTGCAATGTTCGCACTGCGACTGCGCCAAGTAAATTTGCTATGCAGTTAGGTATTTTACTCACGGCATTACGAGGTTTTTTCTTCGTTCTGGTGATCGTAATGTGATTGACAGGAAGTGGGTGTTTCTGGGCGGAAACAGGCCGTTTTATGGGTGTGTTTGTAAAAACGCTGCCGTTTCTGGGAAAAACGTGGGAGTGTCTGAAGAAACGGGGGAGTGTCTGGGTGAACGCTGGGTGTGTTTGTGACGTCAAACCAGGAACGAAACTGACTGAACTGATCGCAGTGGCAGAGTAAGTCTCGAGCTACTCAGAAACTGCTAAGAAGTGTCTATTCGCAATTGTGCTAATCTTTCGTTCGCAATTTTACTATGCTAAGATTCACTCCCAGTAGGCGGCGGCTTAGCGTGTGCAAAGCTGCTAAAAGCAGCTTGCGAGCGAACAACTCGGAATGACCACCTTAGTGCATAACATCTTATTCCAATTGCCATTTTTGCACAATATTTTATAATTATTCTTGATATGTGTCACCAATGACTTATACAGTGGCATCACCACTTCTCTTTCTCTCTGCTACTAATTCCTCTTCCCATGCATACATTTTACATTCAACTGGCCTTTCCCATTGCTTTGTTACACTACCTGTTACTGTTAAATCACCTAAAAAAGATAGCTACATCCCTTTCCTTCTCAGTAGCTGCTAGTTTTGTAGTTAATACTATAGTCATCCTTTGGGTTTTAGAGACCCAAGCCCATGTATGGCCTGTAGTTGCCACACTTGACCTTCTCTCTAATCTAGCAAGATCAGGCATCTGTAGTCTTCTGAGTCTACTTATATTTCCTAGGAACAACCTTTTATGCCTCGTACCTCCTTTGAGAACAGGATTCGTTTTCTCTTCTTTGTGTTTTTTTTAACCTGCCTGACACAAAGTTCTGTTGCTTTTATGATTGCACTCTTTCATTTCTCACACTGGTCCCGTACTCCATTCACATACCTATAGTCTACAAAAGAGGCACTTAACCCTTACATATTCTCCCATCTCTACCAAGTCAGTCTTCCTGAAATCTTACACTCTTGTATGCCTGATATATCCTTCTCTATCTGTACACTACGGGGTATATGTGTAGTAATAGGCAGTGGTGGATTTCCCACAAAGGGTGGCACTTGTTGGGGGGCAACTCACCAGGCTGATGAGGCCATGTGATTCTTTTTTATTTGTTATTATGACTTTTATTTTTAATTTATTTTACTTTGCAACTGATTGTCCCGGGGAGCAAATTGTGGTGGGAGCTGGTAGTGGGTTGATGTTGTAATAATGTGCCCGTGGGCGCCTGACCCCTAAATTTGCCCCTGGTAATAGAGTCATTTACGAGGCAAAACCAACCTGTTTTTGCCATGTAAATTATTGCTGCTTTATTGCTATTCTTAGCCGATATCCTGCACCTTCAGAAAACTCGGACCCTATTACATATACCCCTACATCCGAGTGCTTATTACTGGATCTCCAGTTCTCACTCACATATACATCTAGTACCATGTTGCAATTTGTACATTTTAAGAGGATAATGTTTTTTTTGTGCTCAGAAAAGCCCCTTGCAGGACACCACTCTAGCTCACATCAGTCAGATTACAATCTCCCATGATTATTACCTTACATTGTCATTTATTTAGAACTTTAAGGGGCCTATTCAATATTGAGGGCCAATTAGCCCCAATTATTAAGTATTTTAGTATTTGTCTCACTGTGAGTTGTGGCAATGGATAAAAAAAATATCGGAGAAATTCAATATTGTTCTGCACTGGGGGCAGCTGCTCAGGAAAACAGCTATCCAGAGGCGGATTGGCCATAGGGTCTACAGGGAAGATTCCCGGTGGGCCGGCGCACCCGTGGGGCCTGTTTTGTTTGAGGACATGTGGTCCTTTTTATAGATATAATAAATAAGATGCTAAATAATTTGCATATATGAAAATTACTTTGCCACTTAGCCTGTGATTGCAGATGATCTAGTGTATGCTCTGTCTGCCTGCTTGGCTGACATATAAGATTGAGTGAATAGTGATTGGGATACGGTTGGTGTAATAAGCAAGAAAATATATATTTCTAAAGAATGATATAGTTTCCTAAATTCTGAAGGTGTATCATAAAATGTGCTCATAATATTTAGTTTTATTTCTTTTTAACTTCCCCCTTGATGCTGGACATCCCCACTATCTGGAAAGTCTTGGGGGGGAGGGTGCTGCTGCCATGGCCCATGGCTAGACCTTACACCTCTGGTGCTGCCCATGTGGGGCCACTAGTACAAATTTTTCCAGGGCCGCTTTTTGTTCCCAATCCGCCCCTGCAGCTAACCCTAATGACACCTGCTGATTCCCCGCTATTTAGTTTATTTGCACTGACAGGGGCAGTGCGTTACCGGAAAGGCGTGGAGGATCCAATTGAAATTGTTTTATTTGTTTGCTGAATACCAAGCACCATATTGGGCCCCTAATCATGAATGGGCTCAATACTTAAAACATGCAGAAACTAGTATTTCCATATGTGCAGCAAGTAGAAATGTGCGCAAATGCCCATGTTTTGGATTTGGTTCTAAATATAATCATTTTGGTTTTGGTTTTACTTAAGCCACCCTCAAGTGTTTTGGTTTTTGTTTTAGATCTGGATTTCTGTAAAAAATCATGTAACTTGGACCTGTTTCATTCCAATAGTATTATTAACATCAGTTACATGTATTTATTTACAGTCAGTTTTGACCACCTCACAACCCAACAATATTACTGTATCTATGAAAAACAATTTTATGTACAGTAAGTGCATCTCACCTTAAGTTCATGTCTATAAACATACACAGAAGCCTGTCTGCTCTGGACAGGGCCGGATTAACAATGGGATGGATGGAGCTGTCGCTACAGACCCCCCATTGAAAATAGGCCCGCCGCAGTGAAGAGACCCCAAACCGCCGGCATTACAATGAGTCACAGTGACTCGTATGCCGCTGCCATAAAGTGCCTCTCTCCTCTCGACTGCCTCCTCCCCACAGATTATGTGACACGAACTGCCAGGCAGGAGTGGAGGAGGAGCCGCTCTCCCCCCTACTCTCAGCTCCTCTCCCCAGACTTTAGTGCTGATGATGAGGAGGACAGCCCTGGCCGGAGGGGCACCGCATGGGCCCCACAACGTAATGGCCACACCACCTCCGCATCCGAGCCCAATGCCCGCACCCACACCATGCTGGCCACCTCCCGCACCCCACACCATGCTGGCCGCCTCCCACACCCCACACCGCGCTGGCGCCTCCCGCACCCCACAACGCGCTGGCCGCCTTACATCCACCCACATCATGCGGGCCGCCTCCCGCACCACACTGGCCGCCTCCCACATCGCACACTGCACTGGCCAGCACCCCCTCAGCCGCCGCCCACTGCCTACTTCCCACACCACACTGCCCTCCCCCCCGGCAAACTTACGCACCTCCGCCACTACTCACTTCTGCCCTGCTTCACGCTAGGCAGAAGTAAAGTCAAGGAGCACTGTGCAACACAGAGCCAGCGGGACAAACTAGAGCCGGCACTGATGGTGGTAAGTGACACACACAATCTCTCTCTTGATTTCTCTCTCGCTCTCTCTCTCCTTCTCTTGATCTCTCTCTCTCTCCCACTCCCTCTCTCTCTCGAGGGGCTACCTGGTGCAATGTATATAAGGAGCTACCTGGTTCAGTGTGTATAAGGGGCTACCTGGTTCAATGTATATAAGGGACTAACTGTCGCAATGTATAAAAGGGGCTAACTGTTGCAATGTATATAAGGGGCTTTCCTGTCGCAATGGTTAAAAGGAGTTACCTGTCACAATGTATAAAAGGGGCTACCTGCTGCAATGTATAAAAGAGGCTACCTGGTGCATGTATAAAAGGGGCTACCTGGTGCATGTTTATAAAGGGCTACCTGTCGCAATGTATATAAGGGGATACCTGGCTCAATGTACAGTATAAAAGGGGCTACCTGGTTCAATGTATATAAGGGGCTACCTGGCGCAATGTGTATAAGGGGCTACCTGGTGCGATATATATAAGGGGCTACATGTCACAATGTATATAAGGGGATACCTGTTGCAATGTGTATAAGGGGCTACCTGGTTCAATGTATAAAAGGGGTTACCTGTTTCAGTGTATATAAGGGGCTACCTGGGACAATGTGTATAAGGGGCTACCTGGTTCAATGTATATAAGGTGCTACCTGTCACAATGTATATAAGGTGCAACCTGTCACAATGTATATAAGGGGCTACCTGTCACAATGTGTATAAGGGGCTATCTGGTTCAATGTATAAAAGGGGCTACCTGGTTCAGGGTATATAGGGGGCTTCCTGGGGCAATGTGTATAAGGGGATCCCTGGGGCAATGTGTATAAGAGACTACCTGGCACAATGTATATAAGGGGCTGCCTGCTTCAATGTATATAAGGGGCTACCTGGCACAATGCGTAAAAGGGGCTACCTGGTTCAAGGTATATAAGGGGCAACCTGGTTCAATGTGTATAAGGGGCTACCTAGCGCAATGTGTGTAAGGGGCTACCTGGCGCAATGTATATAAGGGGCTACCTGTCACAATGTTTATAAGGGGCTACCTGTCACTATGTATAAAAGGGGCTACCTGGTTCAGTGTATATAAGGGGCTACCTGGGGCACTGTGTATAAGGGGTTACCTGGTGCATGTGTATAAGGGGCTACCTGGTGCAATGTGTATAAGGAGCTACCTGGCACAATGTATATAAGGGGCTATCTGGTTCAATGTATATAAGGGGATACCTGGGGCTATTGGCGCAATGTGTATAAGGGGCTACCTGGTGCAATGTATATAATGGGATACCTGGTGCAATGTATATAAGGGGCTACCTGGTGCAATGTATATAAGGGTATACCTGGTGCAATGTATACAAGGGGCTACCTGATGCAATGTATATAAGGGTATACCTGGTGCAATGTATATAAGGGGCTACCTGGTTCAATGTATATAAGGGGCTACCTGTTGCAATGTGTTTAAGGGGCTAACTGTTGCAATGTATATAATAAGATTTTACTCACCGGTAAATCTATTTCTCGTAGTCCGTAGTAGATGCTGGGACTCCGTAAGGACCATGGGGAATAGCGGCTCCGCAGGAGACTGGGCACAACTAAAGAAAGCTTTAGGACTACCTGGTGTGCACTGGCTCCTCCCACTATGACCCTCCTCCAGACCTCAGTTAGGATACTGTGCCCGGAAGAGCTGACACAATAAGGAAGGATTTTGAATCCCGGGTAAGACTCATACCAGCCACACCAATCACACCGTATAACTCGTGATACTATACCCAGTTAACAGTATGAAATATAACTGAGCCTCTCAACAGATGGCTCAACAATAACCCTTTAGTTAGGCAATAACTATATACAAGTATTGCAGACAATCCGCACTTGGGATGGGCGCCCAGCATCCACTACGGACTACGAGAAATAGATTTACCGGTGAGTAAAATCTTATTTTCTCTGACGTCCTAAGTGGATGCTGGGACTCCGTAAGGACCATGGGGATTATACCAAAGCTCCCAAACGGGCGGGAGAGTGCGGATGACTCTGCAGCACCGAATGAGCAAACTCTAGGTCCTCCTCAGCCAGGGTGTCAAACTTGTAGACTCTTGCACAAGTGTTTGAACCCGACCAAGTAACAGCTCGGCAAAATTGTAAAGCCGAGACCCCTCGGGCAGCCGCCCAAGAAGAGCCCCTTTCCTCGTGGAATGGGCTTTTACAGATTTAGGGTGCGGCAGTCCAGCCGCAGAATGTGCAAGTTGAATCGTGCTACCGATCCAGCGAGCAATAGTCTGCTTAGAAGCAGGAGCAGCCAGCTTGTTGGGTGCATATAGGATAAATAGCGAGTCAGTTTCCCTGACTCCAGCCGCCTGGAAACATATATTTTTCAGGGCCCTGACTACGTCCAGTAACTTGGAATCCTCCAAGTCCCAAGTAGCCGCAGGCACCACAATAGGTTGGTTCACATGAAACACTGATACCACCTTAGGAAGGAATTGGGAACGAGTCCTCAATTCCGCCCTATCCATATAAAAAAATCAGATAAGGGCTTTTGCATGATAAAGCCGCCAATTCTGACACACGCCTGGCCGACGCCAAGGCCAACAGCATGACCACTTTCCACGTGAGGTATTTTAGCTCCACGGATTTAAGTGGCTCAACCCAATGCGACTTCAGGAAATCCAACACCACGTTGAGATCCCACGGTGCCACTGGAGGCACAAACGGGGGCTGACTATGCAGCACTCCCTTAACAAAAGTCTGAACTTCAGGCAGTGAAGCCAGTTCTATTTTGGAAGAAAATCGATAGAGCCGAAATCTGGACCTTAATGGAACCCAATTTTAGGCCCATAGTCACCCCTGACTGTAGGAAGTGCAGAAATCGACCTAGCTGAAATTCCTCTGTTGGGGCCTTCCTGGCCTCACAGCACGCAACATATTTCCGCCATATGCGGTGATAATGGTTTGCGCTCACTTCTTTCCTAGCTTTAATTAGCGTAGGGATAACTTCCTCCGGAATGCCCTTTTCCTTCAGGATCCGGCGTTCAACCGCCATGCCGTCAAACGCAGCCGCGGTACGTCTTGGAACAGACAGGCCCCCTGCTGCAGCAGGTCCTGTCTGAGCGGCAGAGGCCATGGGTCCTCTGAGATCATTTCTTGGAGTTCTGGGTACCAAGCTCTTCTTGGCCAATCCGGAACAATGAGTATAGTTCTTACTCCTCTCCTTCTTATTATTCTCCTAACCCTGGGTATGAGAGGCAGAGAAGGGAACACATACACCGACTGGTACACCCACGGTGTTACCAGAGCGTCCACAGCTATCGCCTGAGGGTCCCTTGACCTGGCGCAATATCTTTTTAGCTTTTTGTTGAGGCGGGATGCCATCCTGTCCACCTGTGGCCTTTCCCAACGGTGTACAATCATTTGGAAGACTTCTGGATGAAGTCCCCACTCTCCCGGGTGGAGGTCGTGTCTGCTGAGAAAGTCTGCTTCCCAGTTGTCCACTCCGGGAATGAACACTGCTGGCAGTGCTAACACATGATTTTCCGCCCATCGGAGAATCCTTGTGGCTTCTGCCATCGCCATCCTGCTTCTTGTGCCGCCCTGTCGGTTTACATGAGCGACCGCCGTGATGTTGTCTGACTGGATCAGCACCGGCCGGTGTTGAAGCAGGGGGTCTAGCCTGACTTAGGGCATTGTAAATGGCCCTTAGTTCCAGAATATTTATGTGTAGGGAAGTCTCCTGACTTGTCCATAGTCCTTGGAAGTTTCTTCCCTGTGTGACTGCCCCCCAGCCTCGAAGGCTGGCATCCGTGGTCACCAGGACCCAGTCCTGTATGCCGAATCTGCGGCCCTCTAGAAGATGAGCACTCTGCAGCCACCACAACAGCGACACCCTGGCCCTTGGAGACAGGTTTATCCGCCGATGCATCTGAAGATGCGACCCGGACCACTTGTCCAACAGATCCCACTGGAAGATCCTTGCATGGAACCTGCCGAATGGAATTTCTTCGTAAGAAGCTACCATCTTTCCCAGGGCTCGCGTGCATTGATGCACCGACACCTGTATTTGTATTAGGAGGTCTCTGTCTAGAGACGACAACTCCTTGGACTTCTCCTCCGGGGGAAACCCTTTTTTCTTGTTCTGTGTCCAGAACCATACCCAGGAACAGTAGACGTGTCGTAGGAACCAGCTGCGATTTTGGAATATTCAGAATCCAGCCGTGCTGTTGTAGCACTTCCCGAGATAGTGCTACTCCGACGAACAACTGCTCCCTGGACCTCGCCTTTATAAGGAGATCGTCCAAGTACAGGATAATTATTTCGGCCATTACCTTGGTAAATACCCTCGGTACCGGGGACAGACCAATGGCAACGTCTGGAATTGGTAATGACAAACCTGTACCACAATTTTGAGGTACTCCTGGTGAGGAGGGTAAATAGGGACATGCAGGTAAGCATCCTTGATGTCCAGTGATACCATGAAATTCTCCAGGCTTGCAATAATCGCCCTGAGCGATTCCATTTCGAACTTGAACCTTCGTATGTAAGTGTTCAAGGAGTTCAATTTTAGAATGGGTCTCACCGAACCGTCTGGTTTCGGTACCACAAACATTTTGGAATAGTAACCCCGGCCTTGTTGAAGGAGGGGTACCTTGATTTCACCTGGTGGAAGTACAGCTTGTGAATTGCCGCCAGTACTACCTCCCTTTCTCCGAGGGCAGCAGGCAAGGCTGATGTGAGGTAACGGCGAGGGGGAGTTGCCTCGAACTCCAGCTTGTATCCCTGTGATACTACTTGCAGAACCTAGGGATCCACCTGTGGGCAAGCCCACTGGTCCCTGAAGTTCCCGAGACGCGCCCCCACCGCACCTGTCTCCACCTGTGGAGCCCCAGCATCATGCGGTGGACTCAGAGGAAGCGGGGGAAGATTTTTGATCCTGGGAACTGGCTGTCTGGTGCAGCTTTTTCCTTCTTCCCTTGTCTCTGTGCAGAAAGGAAGCGCCTTTGACCTGCTTGCTTTTATGAAGCCGAAAGGACTGTACCTGAAAATACGGTGCTTTCTTAGGCTGTGAGGAAACCTGAGGTAAAAAAATTTCTTCCCAGCTGTTGCTGTGGATACGAGGTCCCAGAGACCATCCCCAAACAATTCCTCACCCTTATAAGGCAGAATCTCCATGTGCCTTTTAAAGTCAGCATCACCCGTCCACTGCCGGGTCTCTAATACCCTCCTGGCAGAATGGGCATTGCCTTACTTCTGGATGCCAGCCGGCAAATATCCCTCTGTGCATCCCTCATATATAAGACGACGTCTTTAATATGCTCTATGTTAGCAAAATATTATCTCTGTCTAGGGTATTAATATTGACAGGGTATCAGACCACGCTGCAGCAGCACTATTCATGCTGAGGCAATTGCAGGTCTCAGTATAGTACCTGAGTGTGTATATACAGACTTCAGGATAGCCTCCTGCTTTTTATCAGCAGGCTCCTACAAAGTGGCCGTATCCTAAGACGGCAGTGCCACCCTTTTTGACAAACGTGTGAATGCCTTATCCACCCTAGGGGATATCTCCCAACGTGACCTATCCTCTGGCGGGAAAGGGTACGCCATCAGTAACTTTTTAGAATTACCAGTTTCTTATCGGGGGAACCCACGCTTCTTTACACACTTCATTCACTCATCTGATGGGGGAACAAAACACTGGCTGCTTTTTCTCCCCAAACATAAAACCCCTTTTATGTGGTACTTAGGTTCATGTCAGAAATGTGTAACACATTTTTCATTGCCGAGATCATGCAACGGATGTTCCTAGTGGATTGTGTATATGTCTCAATCTCGTCAACACTGGAGACTAACTCCGTGTCGACATCTGTGTCTGCCATCTGAGGTAACGGGCATTTTTTGAGCCCCTGATGGCCTTTGAGACGCCTGGGCAGGCGCGGGCTGAGAAGCCAGCTGTCCCACAGCTGTTACGTCATCCAGCCTTTTATTTAAGGAGTTGACATTGTCGGTTAATACCTTCCACCTATCCATCCACTCTGATGTTGGCCCCACAGGGGGCGACATCCCATTTATCAGCCTCTGCTCTGCCTTAACGTAACCTTCCTCATCCAACATGTCGACACAGCCGTACCGACACACCGCACACACACAGGGAATGCTCTGACTGAGGACAGGACCCCACAAAGTCCTTTGGGGAGACAGAGAGAGAGTATGCCAGCACACACCAGAGCGCTATATAATGCAGGGATTAACACTATAACTGAGTGATTTTTCCCCCAATAGCTGCTTGTATACACATATTGCGCCTAAATTTAGTGCCCCCCCTCTCTTTTTAACTATTTGAGCCTGAAAACTACAGGGGAGAGCCTGGGGAGCTGTCTTCCAGCTGCACTGTGAAGAAAAAATGGCGCCAGTGTGCTGAGGGAGTTAGCCCCGCCCCTTTTCCGGCGGACTTCTCCCGCTTTTTCTGGAATTCTGGCAGGGGTATTTTTACACCTATATAGCCTTCCTGACTATATACGGTGTAGATTTGCCAGCCAAGGTATATTATATTGCCCTCAGGGCGCCCCCCCCAGCGCCCTGCACCCATCAGTGACCGGAGTGTGAGGTGTGCATGAGGAGCAATGGCGCACAGCTGCAGTGCTGTGCACTACCTTGTTGAAGACAGAAGTCTTCTGCCGCCGATTTTCCGGAACACTTCTTGCTTCCTGCTCTGTAAGGGGGTCGGCGGCGCGGCTCCGGGACCGAACGATCGAGGTCGGGTCCTGTGTTCGATCCCTCTGGAGCTAATGGTGTCCAGTAGCCTAAGAAGCCCAAGCTACCTCCAGTCAGGTAGGTTCGCTTCTTTTCCCCTTAGTCCCTCGCTGCAGTGAGTCTGTTGCCAGCAGATCTCACTGTAAAATAAAAAACCTAAAATATACTTTCTTTCTAGGAGCTCAGGAGAGCCCCTAGTGTGCATCCAGCTCAGCCGGGCACAAGATTCTAACTGAGGTCTGGAGGAGGGTCATAGTGGGAGGAGCCAGTGCACACCAGGTAGTCCTAAAGCTTTCTTTAGTTGTGCCCAGTCTCCTGCGGAGCCGCTATTCCCCATGGTCCTTACGGAGTCCCAGCATCCACTTAGGACGTCAGAGAAAAGGGGCTAGCGGTGCAGTGTATATAAGGGGCTACCTGGTTCAGTGTATGTAAGGGGCTACCTGGTTCAATGTATATAAGGGGCTACCTGGTTCAATGTATATAAGGGGCTACCTGTCGCAATGTGTGTAAGGGGCTACCTGGTAATCTGTATGTAAGGGGCTACATGTCACAATGGGGTATATGCAATTCACGGCGAATCGCGGCAAATTATCGCCGTTTTTTTAATTCGACACAATTCGACAGGTGAATTCCGGCAGGTGGCTGCCGGAATTCACCATATTCAATGAAAAACGGATTCGACAGTCCCGCGGGCGAAAATCGGCCAATTTGCCGGATTTTGCCACGATTTAAAAAAACGGGGAAAAACGGGAAAAACCCGGAAAAAAATGGCGTGGGGTCCCCCCTCCAAAGCATAACCAGCCTCGGGCTCTTCGAGCTGGTCCTGGTTCTAAAAATGCGGGGAAAAATTGGGCAGGGATCCTCCGTATTTTTAAAACCAGCACCGGGCTCTGCGCCTGGTGCTGGTGCAAAAAATACGGGGGACAAAACGAGTAGGGGTCCCCCGTATTTTTCACACCAGCATCGGGCTCCACTAGCTGGACAGATAATGCCACAGCCGGGGGTCACTTTTATACAGTGCCCTGCGGCCGTGGCATTAAATATCCAACTAGTCACCCCTGGCCGGGGTACCCTGGGGGAGTGGGGACCCCTTCAATCAAGGGGTCCCCCCCACCCCCCCAGCCACCCAAGGGCCAGGGGTGAAGCCCGAGGCTGTCCCCCCCATCCAAAGGCTGCGGATGGGAGGCTGATAGCCTTGAGTAAAATGACAAGAATATTGTTTTTTCCAGCAGTACTATCTCTGGACGTGGATGTACCTCTGGACGCTGGAAGGTGAGTATAATTGTTTTCACAGGTACCCTCGGATCTTCGGAGACCGTGGCAGTCGGCGTGTCAACATAGGTAAGTATGTGTGTGTCGGCAGTGTGTAATAAAGTTTTACTTGTCACGGTGTGTGTGTCCTGTTTTTGTTTGGGTATTTTTTTTCCAGTAGAACTACAGGTACCAGCGGGCCTGTTTTTCTCCCGCATGCTTGTACTTGTGGTTCTCCAAGTACCAGCTTGCGGGGGAGGCTTGCTGGGACTTGTAGTTCTTCTGGAAAAAACAATATTCTGTCATTTTACTCAAAGCTATCAGCCTCCCATCCGCAGCCCTTGGATGGGGGGGACAGCCTCGGGCTTCACCCCTGGCCCTTGGGTGGCTGGGGGGGGGACCCCTTGATTGAAGGGGTCCCCACTCCCCCAGGGTACCCCGGCCAGGGGTGACTAGTTGGATATTTAATGCCACGGCCGCAGGGCACTGTATAAAAGTGACCCCCGGCTGTGGCATTATCTGTCCAGCTAGTGGAGCCCGATGCTGGTGTGAAAAATACGGGGGACCCCTGCTCGTTTTGTCCCCCGTATTTTTTTGCACCAGCACCAGGCGCAGAGCCCGGTGCTGGTTTTAAAAATACGGGGGATCTCTGCCCAATTTCCCCCCGCATTTTTAGAACCAGGACCAGCTCGAAGAGCCCGAGGCTGGTTATGCTTTGGAGGGGGGACCCCACGCCATTTTTTTTTTTTTTTTTACCGTTCCAGCAATAAAAAAAAAATAAAAAAAAATAATATTTTTAAAAATATATAAATAATACTTGTGCCTCCCAAAAAACAAAAAAAAGTACCTAATCTCTTCTAATATAAATAGATATGCTATTCCCAAAAAAAAAACCACAAAAAAAAAACATGTTTAAATTTTTTTTTATTGTTTTCACCCTCCAAAGTGTGGCGGATTGAAAATGACGAATTTACTGTCTAAAAGCACTGCTGTCGAATTTCCAAACTTGAATTGAATATGCTTTTGTCGAATTGCAGCACTTGTATCATTGCAGAAAAGTCGAATTTGCAAAAAGTCGAATTTCAAAAAGTCGAATTTTGAAAGTCCGTTTTTTTGACGGAAAGCACTGAATTGCATTGACAAATTATTTTTTTTTTGGCGAAAATGACCCGAAATTCGACAATTTCGGGAATTCGACCGCAATTGCATATACCCCAATGTGTATAAGTGGACACTTGGTGCAATGTGTATAAGGGGCTACCTGGCGCAATGTGTATAAGGGGCTCTGCCTGGCGCAATGTGTATAAAAGGGGTTCTACCTGCCGCAGAGTGTATAAAAGGGGCTCTGTCTAGTTCAATGTGTATAAGAGGCTCTGCATGGTGCAATTTGTATAAGGGGCTGTACCTGGCGCAATATGTATAAGGGGTTCTTCCTGGCATTTATAACGGGTACTACTGTGTGGTGTAATGTGACTGACAGACACTACTGTGCTGTGTAATGTGATTTGGTACATTTATGTGGTCATGCATTTTTCTGTGAAGCAACGCCCCTATATTTTTGATACAGGCCTTCAGTGTACACTATCCCTGTTTTCAATGGGGAGAGGGAGTCGTCAAAGGAAACGTTCGCCCTGGGCGCCACAAGGTCTAGAACCAGCCCTGACTAAAGCATATACAGACTATGAGGGTAGGGGACACATTGGGAGGGGGGCACACTGATGCATATACAGACTAGGAGGGGAGGGGGAGCACACTAATACACATACAGAGTAGGAGGGGAGGCGAGCACACTGACGCATATACAGACTAGGAGGGGAGGGCAGCACACTAATACACATACAGACTAGGAGGGGAGGGGGCACACAAATACACATAAAGACTAGGAGGGGAGGGGGGGCAAACTGATGCAGATACAGACTAGGAGGGGGCACACTGATGCATATATAGACTAGGAGGGGAGGCGGCACTTTAATTGGTAGTGCCTAGATCCCCTTTGCCGAAAAAACCTTTCCCATAATACACTGGGTCAATGTCACCATCTATTGGAATAGTAACATGTGCTAAGCGAAATGAGACTCCGGGCCCAAAGTGTGGTGAGTGTACAATGGAGCAACCCCCCTCTCCCCCCCAGAAAATAACTTACAACCCTTAGAATGTAAGCTCTCACGAGTAGGGCCCTCTTCCTTCATGTGCTTATACTTTTCTTACTTTAATAATCCTCAACTGCCCAAATCACGCAGTTTTTGGCCACCTGGAACTTATCTGTGTCATTTACTGGTGTAGTTATGCTTAGTTACCCTGTACTTGTCCTATATTGTCTTCAACTGTAAGTCACTGTTTTCCTGTTTTAATTATGTGCAAATGTACTCTGTAATTGGGCGCTGCAGAACCCTTGTGGCGCCATATAAATAAAGGATAATAATAATAATAATAATAACAACACATCTAGATAGATTGGAGAGAAAAAAATGCACTATTACACTAAAGCCTATACTTTTAAGGACATACTCCTTTCCAGTGGCCATGTCCCCTTTTTAGGCGCACACAACAGTAATCCCGATTCATTTCCCATACCCCCACTTCAAAATTCCCACTTCGACGACCACTATATGTATAGGTCTGTTGTTCTGCTCCTCTATTAATTGGTTGAAGGTAGGCATTAGCTATGACCTCCATGGAGATAGCCACACCCATGGCACAGGCCACATCCGCTATTTAGACCACCCCCACCACAGCGCTTGTCACACCTCCTGCCAAGTCACACAATAGGCCCTTCATACATTTCAGCTCCAGGCCTATGTGGACCTTAATCTGGCACTGGCTCTGGATAACAGGTTCTACCTAGTGTCTGACAAATAAAAATACTGTACACAGTGACAAAGATGTATGCAGTCTTTTACATGCTTCTCCAGTGCCGGATTATACCCTATAGATGCCCCTAGGCCAATCGTTCTTAAACTGTGTGCAGTGGCACCCTGGGGTACCTTGGGGCACTTGCAAGGGTGCCTTGGATTGGTGGTCACAGACCAATTAAAATTATTTTTGGTCAATGTAATAGGCAAAATCATTGCTGGTGGCTGCCAGTCATAAAATACTGTATGTGGACAAACAGAAACAAATCCTGTCCTTCGCCACATAACTGAACCTAAGGATAACATATAAACACAATTAACTTAATTTGATATTTCTTTCTAAATCTCTCAATAAGAAACTTGTGGCATACGGATGCTGTAAAAAAAAAATGATAATACTCTATGGCGCCTTGACTCAGAAAAGTTTGGGAACCACTGCCCTAGACAGTCGAAATCTTGGGGCCCCCCTCAAAAATTATCTCCTAATACTGTACATTTTTAATTTTACCAACCAACAGTCTACAATATGGAAACTGTACTTTAAGTTGTTAATGGGTACATTGCAGTGCATCCGGAAAAATTTCACAGCACTTCACTTTTTCCACATTTTGTTATGTTACAGCCTTATTCCAACATGGAATAAATTCATTTTTCCCCCTCAAAATTCTACACACAATACCCCATAATGACAACATGAAAAAAGTGTTTTTGAGATTTTTGCAAATTTACAGTATTAAAAATAAAAAAACTAAGAAATCACATGTACATAAGTATTCACAGCTTTTGCTCAATACTTTGTTGATGCACCTTTGGCAGCAATTACAGCCTCAAGTCTTTTTGAATATGATGCCACAAGCATGGCACCCCTATCTTTGGGCAGTTTTGCCCATTCCTCTTTGCAGCACCTCTCAAGCTCCATCAGGTTGGATGGGAAGCATCGGGGCACAGCTATTTTCAGATCTCTCCAGATATGTTCAATCGGATTCAAGTCTGGGGTCTGGCTGGGCACTCAAGGACATTCACAGAGTTGTCTTGAAGCCACTTCTTTGCTATCTTGGCTATGTGCTTAGGGTCGATGTCCTGCTGAAAGATGAACCGTCGCACCAGTCTGAGGTCAAGAGCGCTCTGGAGCAGGTTTTCATCCAGGATGTCTCTGTACATTGCAGTCATCTTTCCCTCTATCCTGACTAGTCTCCCAGTTCCTGCCGCTGAAAAACATTCCCACAGCATGATGCTGCCACCACCATGCTTCACTGTATGGATGGCTATGGCCTGGTGATGAGCGGTGCCTGGTTTCCTCCAAACATGACGCCTGGCATTCACGCTAAAGAGTTAAATTTTTGTCTCATCAGACCAGAGAATCTTTTTTCTCATGGTCTGAGAGTCCTTCATGTGCATTTTGGCAAACTCCAGGCAGGCTGCCATGTGCTTTTTACTAAGGAGTGGCTTCCGTCTAGCCACTCTACCATACAGGCCTGATTGGTGGATTGCTGCAGAGATGGTTGTCCTTCTGGAAGGTTCTCCTCTCTCCACAGAGGAATCCTGTAGCTCTGACAGAGTGACCATTGTGTTCTTGGTCACCTCCCTGACTAGGGCCCTTCTTCCCCGATCGCTCAGTTTAGAGGGCCTGCCAGCTCTAGGAAGAGTCCTGGTGGTTCTGAACTTTTTCCATTGCCACTGTGCTCATTGTGACCTTCAAAGCAGCAGATATTTTTCTGTACCCTTCCTCAGATTTGTGCCTCAAGACAATCCTGTCTCGGAGGTCTACAGACAGTTCCTTTGACTTCATGCTTAGTTTGAGCTCAGACATGCACTGTCAAATGTGGGACCTTATATAGACAGGTGTGTGCTTTCCCAAATCATGTCCAATCAACTGAATTTACCACAGGTGGACTCCAATTAAGCTGTAGGAACATCTCAAGGATGATCAGTGGAAACAGGATGCACCTGAGCTTAATTTTAAGCTTCATGGCAAAGGCTGTGAATACTTATGTAGATGTGATTTCTTAATTTTTTATTTTTAATAAATTTGCAAAAATCACAAAAAAAGTTTTTCACATGGTCATTATGGTGCATTGTGTGTAGAATTTTGAGGGGAACAAATAAGATTTTAAACCTACCGGTAAATCTTTTTATCGTAGTCCGTAGAGGATGCTGGGCAGAGGCGTAACTAGGGTTTTCGGAGCCCAGGGCAAGATGGAAAAATGCGCCCCCCTCCCCCCCAAAAAAAAACACACAAAAAGAAGCATGTACGCGCGCACGGCGGAAAAATGGGCGTGGCCACGCTCCAGAAGGGGTGTGGCCACGCTCCAGAAGGGGTGTGGCCACTGAAAATGGCCCACAGTGCCAGTTTTATTGCTCCACAGTGCCGGATACATGCCCCACGGTGCCTGATACATTGCCCCACAGTGCCGGATACATTGCCCCACAGTGCCGGTTACATTGCCCCACAGTGCCAGATACATTGCCCCACAGTGCCAGATACATTGCCCCACAGTGCCAGATACATGCCCCACAGTGCCAGATACATGCCTCACAGTGCCAGTTACATTGCCCCACAGTGCCAGTTACATTGCCCCACAGTGCCAGTTACATTGCCCCACAGTGCCGGATACATGCCCCACAGTGCCGGATACATTGACCCACAGTGCCAGATACATGCCCCACTCAGTGCCAGATACATGCCCCACAGTGCCAGTTACATTGCCCCACAGTGCCGGATACAATGCCCCACAGTGCCAGATACATTGCCCCACAGTGCCAGATACATTGCCCCATAGTGCCAGATACATTGCCCCACAGTGCCAGATACATGCCCCACTCAGTGCCAGTTACATTGCCCCACAGTGCCGGATACAATGCCCCACAGTGCCGGATACATGCCCCACAGTGCCAGATACATTGCCCCACTCAGTGCCAGATACATGCCCCACAGTGCCAGTTACATTGCCCCACAGTGCCGGATACAATGCCCCACAGTGCCAGATACATTGCCCCACAGTGCCAGATACATTGCCCCACAGTGCCAGATACATTGCCCCACTCAGTGCCAGTTACATTGCCCCACAGTGCCGGATACATTGCCCCACAGTGCCGGATACATGCCCCACAGTGCCAGATACATTGCCCAAAGTGCCAGATACATTGTCCCACAGTGCCAGATACATTGCCCCACAGTGCCAGATACATGCCCCACTCAGTGCCAGTTACATTGCCCCACAGTGCCGGATATAATGCCCCACAGTGCCGGATACATGCCCCACAGTGCTGGATACATTGCCCCACAGTGCCAGTTACATTGCCCCACAGTGCCGGATATATTGCCCCACAGTGCAAGATACATGCCCCACAGTGCCAGTTACATGTCCCACAGTGCCAGATACATTGCCCCACAGTGCCAGTTACATGCCCCACAGTGCCAGTTACATGCCCCACAGTGCCAGATACATGCCCCACAGTGCCAGGCCCCACTTGGTGCCAGATACATGCCCCACTGTGCCGCCGGACCCCCCACAGTGCCAGATACATTGCCCCACAGTGCCAGTTACATGCCCCACAGTGCCAGTTACATGTCCCACAGTGCCAGATACTGTACATTGCCCCACAGTGCCAGTTACATTGCCCCACAGTGCCAGATACATTGCCCCACAGTGCCAGATACATGCCCCACAGTGCCAGATACATGCCCCACAGTGCCAGGCCCCACTCAGTGCCAGTTGCATGCCCCATTTGGTGCCAGTTACATGGCCCACAGTGCCAGATACATTGCCCCACAGTGCCAGTTACATCGCCCCACAGTGCCAGTTACCAGGGCCGTTTCTAGACAATTTGGCTCCCAGTGCGAGATTTCAAAATGCGCCCCCCCCCCCTATTGCTCAAAAAAAAATGTGTGCCCCCCCCCCCCCCCCCATATAGCCATAAAAAGAAAAAGGATGCGCGCGCTCCCGACAAGGGTGTGTGGCCTGATTAAAATGGGCGTGGTCTCATTAAAGTGGGCATGGCCTCATCTGATATCATCACACCCACCACAGGGGAAAAAAAATAAAAATAAAAAAGTCCCCTTTTTACACATTACAGCCGGCAAGTGTCCCCATATTACACAGCGCGGCAGGCAGGTTTCCCCATTTTACACAGCGCGGCAGGCAGGTGTCCCCATTTTACACAGTACGGAAGGCAGGTATCCCCATTTTACACAGTACGGTAGGCAGGTATCCCCATTTTACACAGTACGCAGGCAGGTGCCCCCATTTTACAAAGTGCAGCAGGCAGGTATCCCCATTTTACACAGTGCGGCAGGCAGGTATCCCCATTTTACACAGCACGGCAGGCAGATATCCCCATTTTACACAGCACGGCAGGCAGGTATCCCCATTTTACACAGCACGGCAGGCAGGTATCCCCATTTTACACAGCACGGCAGGCAGATATCCCCATTTTACACAGTACGCAGGCAGGTGCCCCCATTTTACAAAGTGCAGCAGGCAGGTATCCCTATTTTACACAGTGCGGCAGGCAGGTATCCCCATTTTACACAGTGCGGCAGGCAGGTGCCCCCATTTTACAAAGTGCAGCAGGCAGGTATCCCTATTTTACACAGTGCGGCAGGCAGGTATCCCCATTTTACACAGTACGCAGGCAGGTATCCCCATTTTACACAGTGCGGCAGGCAGGTATCCCCATTTTACACAGCACGGCAGGCAGATATCCCCATATTACACAGTACGCATGCAGGTATCCCTATTTTACACAGTGCGGCAGGCAGGTATCCCTATTTTACACAGTGCGGCAGGCAGGTATCCCCATTTTACACAGCGCGGCAGGCAGATATCCCCATTTTACACAGTACGCAGGCAGATGCCCCCATATTACACAGTACGCAGGCAGATGCCCCCATATTACACAGTACGCAGGCAGGTATCCTTATTTTACACAGTGCGGCAGGCAGGTATCCCTATTTTACACAGTGCGGCAGGCAGGTATCCCCATTTTACACAGCGCGGCAGGCAGATATCCCCATTTTACACAGTACGCAGGCAGATGCCCCCATATTACACAGTACGCAGGCAGATGCCCCCATATTACACAGTACGCAGGCAGATGCCCCCATATTACACAGTACGCAGGCAGATGCTCCCATATTACACAGTACGCAGGCAGATGCCCCCATATTACACAGTACACAGGCAGATGCCCCCATATTACACAGTACGCAGGCAGGTGCCCCCATATTACACAGTACGCAGGCAGGTGCCCCTATATTACACAGTACGCAGGCAGGTATCCCCATATTACACAGTACGCAGGCAGGTGCCCCCATTTTACACAGTGCGGCAGGCAGGTATCCCCATAGGCAGGTGTCCCCCCCCATTTTACACAGTGCGGCAGCGGCAGGCAGGTTTCAAGTTGAGGGGAAGGAAGGGGGAGAGAGAGAGAGAGAGAGAGAGAGAACACTTACGTCTTCCCGCTCTTCGGTCCCGCCGCCTCACGTCCCTCGCGCCGGCCGCCTCCTCCTTCATGCTTATCTCCTTCTCGCCTCTCCCGAGCGCTCCTGCTCGGGGGGCGGAGTTTCGCGGAATGACGCGTTTGCGTCGTGACGTCACGACGCAAAGCGTCATTACGCGAAACTCCGCCCCCCGAGCAGGAGCGCTCGGGAGAGGCGAGAAGGAGTAACAAAGTGCCGCGGCGGGCGCCCTGTGCGGTTGCACGGCTCGCCCGCCGCTAGAAACGGCACTGCCAGTTACATTGCCCCAAAGTGCCAGATACATTGCCCCACAGTGCCAGTTACATGCCCCACAGTAACAAGAAAAGTAACCCAGACGCGCTGTCACAGCTGCCAGTAGGGATTGTCAGTCCCTAGAAAATGTTTTAAAAAGAAAGTATGAACTGGCGCTATATGTTTCTCCAATGATAATAAATGACTGTGGATCAATTTCAATAAAATAACATATAATTTATTACCTAAACATCACATGCTAAAAGAATCAAAAGCATAAAATACAAACGTGAACATGAAGTTAGGGCATATATGGAGCTGAGAATAAATTGGTAATGGCTGCTTTTAAGTGTCCATAAAGGATCCCGGACTGAAAACAATATGCAGAGTTCCCTGGGGAAAAGAGATTGAGAACAGCTGGTGTTACCCGTGACGACGGAGACTTCCAGAGATTTGAGGATTGCCAGCAAGCAAGCTGTGCAGTTTATGCAGACACTGGGTCTCTCCAATCGGTGCTGTATGGATGAAGTCCCTCAGAGTTCAAATGGTAGATTTTGAAAGTCCATATCTGGATCCGTTTGAAGAATGGTGCACTTGTAGTAGAAGCAGCTTGAACACTTAATGCGTTTCCCTAGGCTCGGTCACCTAGCTTCATCAGAAGTTACCATAACTACAACGTCGTCACTTCCTGAATGGTCCGTTGCTGGGTGACCGCAACATAACAGGAAACGTAATTCTCGGAGGGGACGGTTTTGGCGGCCAGCGTGTTTACCGGAAGTGACTGGTTTCTATGGTGACAGAATTAGAATTAATAAACATTTTATGAATTAAAATAAGTTTTAATGTAGTCCTCCGATATGTGATAAAAATCAGTAGAAATATATGATATGAGGTATTTATCCTGTAGTCAGAATTATTGAGTCCCTTCCAATACAAAGGATAATTGGCTATTAGCCAAATGTAACATGAAGTGCAGGGCTTGTTACCATAGAAATTGGTCACTTCCGGTGTATCGGGTAGAGATGGTTTCGTTGACATGGAAACCATCACTTCCGGTAATTGTAATTATAATTGATAAATATTTTGGAATTATAATGAAGTTTCTTAAGCAGTCCTTTTACATATTGTGTGAACTAGCAGAACTACGTGTTATGAGGTAACCATGTTTTGTAGGTAAAGAAAACGGGTTACTTTTATTATACGAGGCATACGGCTATTAGCTAAGCAAAACAGGATGTGCCGGGCCTGTCACCATAGAAACCAGTCACTTCCGGTAAACACGCTGGCCGCCAAAACCGTCCCCTCCGAGAATTAAGTTTCCTGTTATGTTGCGGTCACCCAGCAACGGACCATTCAGGAAGTGACGACGTTGTAGTTATGGTGACGAGTTACTGAGGAAGTGACGGCTCCGTAGTCATGGGGAGCAATACACTTCCGAGGTCAGAGAAACATTTGATTCCTAAATGGGGCGGGAGATGTAGATTGACAGAAGACTGCCCCTATAAGTGGATAATACTAGAGGAACTTGTCACACGTAGCGTCATGTGATCGGTGACCCGATCACATGACTAATAATTGGGAACTTATAATGCAATTTTCTAGGTGATCTGTTAGTAGTTATTTAAATATCAATAAACATATGTTATTATTTATCATTCTCTGCTGTTTCTGTATTCATAGAAAATCAAAAATCTGATGCTTGATTTTAGTAAATTGTTTATGCTAATTGACTGATGACATCATTTCCCCTATAAAAAGGGGCCAAATTCTTACCAACACATTACCCTTTGAGAAAGCTGCCTGGAGCGTCGAAACGCGTAAGGGAACACTGCTCTTAACCATTGGACGCGACTCAAGACAGCATTATCAGGCTCTTCACCCAGGACCACCCATCTTCATGCTATTTGTGAACCAGGATCCCGAATCCAACTTGGTCTAAGGAAGGAAAGTTTTCCAGGATTCATTTACAAGTGGAACACAGTGTGCTGGACATTGAAATGTCAAATAAAAACGAACTGTGAACCAGAGTCCATTCCACTAAGGACCTTGATCCGGATCCATGCATTGGAACACCTGATGGGTAACTAATTAAAACTGGTCCTGCTGAAAATTAGACCTGTTGTCCAAACATTAATAGATGGACTTGCCTAGATAAGGTTATTGCTGAGGAGTCTATTATTTGTCCATAAATTGGTTTAAGAGCAATTTTTATATTTTTATGTATACTGAACATCAGTCTGTTTTAATGAATAAATTTGTATATCATTAGCATCAGTTGTATTAGCGCTGTAATTCACTTCCTTTTGTTTTCCTTGTTCTGGAGATTGACTTTCTCCAATCTCAGCAGCTAGGAGAAAACCACTCATTTATTGCGCCTGTATATATACACTTGATATATATTACATTTTTGCATTTACATGCCCCACAGTGCCAGGCCCCACTTGGTGCCAGATACATGCCCCACTGTACCGCCGGACCCCCCGTGCCGCCGGACCCCCCCCCCCCCCCCCCCCGGCCACTTACCGGCCGCTTGTTGATGTTGCTATGTGAGGGGAGGAGAGCGCAGCGCCTCTCCTTCCCCTCACCACTGCAGGTCTCCGACGGCTGTCTGGCGTCGGTTCGCTAGCCAATCAGAGCTCGCGGACCGGCAGCCAATCAGGAGCCGGTCCGCAAGCTCTGATTGGCTGACGCCGGAGACCGGACACAGCAGCGCTGCTAGTGCTGGCAGCGGCGGTGAGGGGAGGAAGAGACGCTGCGCTCTCCTCCCCTTACATTTAGGGTTGACGGGGGCGAGTGGGGCATGATGCCCTGGATGCCGGCGGCGCCCCCCTCTCCTGGGCCTGCCAAGGCGCCCAGGGCACGTGCCCCACTCGCCCTACCCTAGATACGCCTCTGATGCTGGGGACTCCGTAAGGACCATGGGGATAGACGGGCTCCGCAGGAGACATGGGCACTTTAAGAAAGAACTTTAGGTATGGGTGTGCACTGGCTCCTCCCTCTATGCCCCTCCTCCAGACCTCAGTTAGAGAAACTGTGCCCAGAGGAGACGGACAGTACGAGGAAAGGATTTTTGTTAATCCAAGGGCAAGATTCATATCAGCCCACACCATTCACACCGTATAACTTGTTATATACTAACCAGTTAACAGTATGAAAACAACATACCATCAGTCCGAGACCGATGAAAACTAAAGCATAAGCCTTATGTAAGCAAAATTATATACAAGTCTTGCAGAAGTAGTCCGCACTTGGGAGGGGCGCCCATCATCCTCTACGGACTACGAGAAAAAGATTTACCGGTAGGTTTAAAATCTTATTTTCTCTCACGTCCTAGAGGATGCTGGGGACTCCGTAAGGACCATGGGGATTATACCAAAGCACCCAAACGGGAGGGAGAGTGCGGATGACTCTGCAGCACCGATTGAGCAAACAGGAGGTCCTCCTCAGCCAGGGTATCAAACTTATAGAACTTTGCAAAGGTGTTTGAACCCGACCAAGTAGCAGCTCGGCACAGCTGTAGTGCCGAGATCCCTCGGGCAGCCGCCCAAGAAGAGCCCACCTTCCTAGTGGAATGGGCCTTGACCGATTTTGGTAACAGCAATCCAGCCATAGAATGAGCCTGCTGAATCGTGTTACAGATCCAGCGAGCAATAGTCTGCTTTGAAGCAGGAGCGCCAACCTTGTTGGCTGCATACAGGACAAACAGTGCTTCTGTTTTACTGACCCTAGCCGTTCTGGCCACGTAATTTTTCAAAGCCCTGACCACATCAAGGGACTCGGAATCCTCCAAGTCTCGCGTAGCCACAGGCACGACAATAGGTTGGTTCATATGAAAAGATGACACCACCTTAGGCAAGAATTGAGGACGGGTCCGCAATTCCGCTCTATCCATATGGAAAACCAGATAGGGGCTTTTATGAGACAAAGCCGCCAATTCCGACACTCGCCTAGCCGAAGCCAAGGCTAACAACATGACCACCTTCCAAGTGAGATATTTTAACTCCACCGTTTTAAGTGGTTCAAACCAGTGCGACTTAAGGAAACTCAACACCACGTTAAGGTCCCAAGGCGCCACCGGAGGTACAAAAGGAGGCTGAATATGCAGCACTCCCTTCACAAAAGTCTGTACTTCTGGGAAAGAAGCTAATTCCTTCTGAAGGAAAATGGATAGGGCCAAAATCTGAACCTTAATGGAGCCTAATTTTAGGCTCAAATTCACTCCAGTTTGTAGGAAGTGAAGGAAACGGCCCAGATGGAATTCTTCCGTAGGAGCATTCCTGGCCTCACACCAAGAAACATACTTTCGCCATATACGGTGATAATGTTTAGCTGTCACGTCCTTCCTAGCCTTTATCAGAGTAGGAATGACCTCATCCGGAATGTCCTTTTCCGCTAGGATCCGGCGTTCAACCGCCATGCCGTCAAACGCAGCCGCGGTAAGTCTTGGAACAGACAGGGCCCCAACAGGTCCTCCCTGAGAGGAAGGGGCCACGGATCTTTTGTGAGCATTTCCTGCAGATCCAGATACCAGGCCCTTCGTGGCCAATCTGGGACAATGAGAATTGTCTCCACTCCTCTTTTTCTTATTATTCTCAACACCCTGGGGATGAGAGGAAGAGGAGGAAACACACAGACCGACTGGAACACCCACAGTGCCACTAGGGCGTCCACAGCTACTGCCTGAGGGTTCTCTTGACCTGGTGCAATACCTCTGCAGCTTTTTGTTGAGGCGGGACGCCATCATGTCTATCTGGGGCAGTCCCCACTGATTTGCAATCTGTGCGAAGACTTCCTGATGAAGTCCCCACTCTCCTGGATGTAGGTCGTGCCTGCTGAGGAACTCTGCTTCCCAGTTGTCCACTCCCGAAATGAACACTGCTGACAGTGCGCTTACATGATTTTACGCCAAGCGAAGAATCCTGGTGGCTTCCGCCATTGCCACTCTGCTCCTTGTGCCGCCTTGGCGGTTTACATGAGCCACTGCGGTGATGTTGTCTGACTGGATCAGAACTAATAGGTCACGAAGCAAGGTCTCCGCTTGACGAAGGACGTTGTATATGGCCCTCAGCTCCAGGACGTTAATGTGAAGACAAGTCTCTTGACTTGACCAAAGACCTTGGAAGTTTCTTCCCTGTGTGACTGCTCCCCAACCTCGGAGGCTCGCATCCGTGGTCACCAGAACCCAGTCCTGAATGCCGAACCTGCGGCCTTCTAGAAGGTGAGCACTCTGCAGCCACCACAGGAGAGATACCCTGGCCCTGGGGGACAGGGTGATCAACTGATGAATTTGTAGATGTGACCCGGACCACTTGTTCAGTAGGTCCCATTGGAAGGTCCTCGCATGGAACCTGCCGAAGGGAATGGCCTCGTAAGATGCCACCATCTTTCCCAGGACTCGAGTGCAGTGATGCACTGACACCTGTTTTTGCTTCAATAGGTTCCTGACCAGAGTCGTGAGTTCCTGAGCCTTTTCTATCGGAAGATAAACCCTTTTCTGGTCCGTATCCAGAATCATGCCCAAGAAGGTCAGACGAGTCGTAGGAACCAACTGCGTCTTCGGGATATTGAGAATCCAGCCATGTTGCTGTAACACCTTCAGTGAAAGTGACACGCTGTTCAGTAACTGCTCTCTTGATCTCGCTTTTATGAGGAGATCGTCCAAGTATGGGATAATTGTTACACCCTGCTTGCGCAAGAGCACCATCATTTCCGCCATTACCTTGGTGAAAATCTTCGGGGCCGTGGAAAGCCCAAACGGCAACGTCTGAAATTGGTAATGACAATCCTGTACCGCAAATCTCAGGTACGCGTGATGAGGTGGATATATGGGAACATGAAGGTAAGCATCCTTTATGTCCAGAGATACCATAAAATCCCCCCCTTACAGGCTGGCGATGACCGCTCTGAGCGATTCCAGCTTGAACTTGAACCTTTTCAAGTATAGGTTCAGGGATTTTAAATTTAAAATGGGTCTGACCGAACCGTCTGGTTTCGGGACTACAAACAGGGTTGAGTAATATCCCCTCCCTTGTTGAAGTAGGGGAACCTTGACCACCACCTGTTGAAGATACAATTTGTGAATTGCATTTAACACTATCTCCCTTTCGGGGGGAGAAGCCGGTAGGGCCGATTTGAAAAACCGGCGAGGAGGCACCTCTTCGAATTCCAGCTTGTAACCCTGAGAAACAATATCTATTGCCCAGGGATCCACCCGTGAGTGAACCCAGATGTGGCTGAAAATTCGAAGACGTGCCCCCACTGGGGCGGACTCCCTTAGCGGAGCCCCAGCGTCATGCGGTGGATTTTGTAGAGGCCGGGGAGGACTTCTGTTCCTGGGAACTAGCTGTGTTGTGCAACTTTTTCCCTCTGCCCTTACCTCTGGCAAGAAAGGACGCACCTCGTACTCTCTTATTTCTCTGTGACCGAAAGGACTGCATTTGATAATGTGGCGCTTTCTTAGGTTGTGAGGGAATATAAGGCAAAAAATTTGATTTACCAGCTGTAGCTGTGGAGACCAGGTCCGAGAGACCTTCCCCAAACAATTCCTCACCCCTGTAAGGTAAAACCTCCATATGCCTCTTTGAGTCGGCATCACCTGTCCATTGCCAGGTCCATAGGACTCGTCTAGCAGAAATCGACATAGCGTTGACTCTAGAACCCAGTTGACCAATGTCTCTTTGAGCATCTCTCATATATAAGACAGCATCTTTTATATGTCCTAGGGTCAATAAAATGGTATCCTTATCCAGGGTCTCAATCTCCGCTGATAAAGTATCTGCCCACGCTGCTACAGCGCTACAAACCCAAGCCGACGCAATCGCCGGTCTGAGTAAGGTACCAGAATGTGTGTAAATGGACTTCAAAGTAACCTCCTGCTTGCGATCAGCAGGATCCCTGAGGGTAGCCGTATCTTGGGATGGCAGCGCTACCTTTTTGGATAAGCGTGTCAACACCTTGTCCACCCTAGGGGAGGATTCCCACCGTATCCTGTCCTTTGCCGGGAAAGGATACGCCATAAGAATCCTTTTGGGAATCTGCAGTTTCTTGTCTGGAGATTCCCACGCTTTTTTACACAACTCGTTCAGCTCATGAGAGGGGGGAAAGGTTACCTCAGGCTTCTTTCCCTTATACATGTGTACCCTCGTGTCAGGGACAGGGGGTTCCTCTGTGATATGCAAAACATCTTTTATTGCAATAATCATATATCGAATAGTTTTAGCCAATTTTGGCTGTAACTTTACATCATCGTAGTCGACACTGGAGTCAGAATCCGTGTCGGTATCAGTGTCTACTATTTGGGATAGTGGGCGCTTTTGAGACCCCGAAGGTCCCTGTGATATAGGGACAGACATGGGTTGACTCCCTGGCTGTTCCCTAGCTTCAGCTTTGTCTAATCTTTTGTGCAATAAATTCACATTAGCACTTAAAACATTCCACATATCCATCCAGTCAGGTGTCGGCGTTGTCGACGGAAACACCACACACATTTGCTCCACCTCGTACCGACACACCACACACTCAGGGAATCCTCTTATCTGAAGACCGTTCCCCCACAAGGCCCTTTGGAGAGACAGAGAGAGAGTATGCCAGCACACACCCAGCGCTAATGACCCAGGAAAAAACACACACAATATGTTTACCCAGTAGCGCTGTAATCTGTATATTTGCGCCAAATTATGTGCCCCCCCCCCCCTTCTTTAAAACTCTCTTTCACCATGGATAAGCAGGGGAGAGTCCGGGGAGCTTCCTCTTAGCGCTGTGCTGTGGAGAAAATGGCGCTGGTGAGTTCTGAGGAAGAAGCCCCGCCCCTTCAGCCGCTGGCTTCTGTCCCACTAAAATATATTAAAAACTGGCGGGGGCTCTTTATATATACAGTGCCCAGCCTGTGTATATATGTTTATTGCCAGAATTGAGGTTTATATTGCTGCCCAGGGTGCCCCCCCTTCGCCCTGCACCCTTACAGTGACTGCCGTTTGTGTGTGCTGTGTGGGAGCAATGGTGCACAGCTTTACTGCTGTGCGTTACCTCAGCGAAGATCTGAAGTCTTCTGCCGCCTCTGAAGTCTTCTTTCTTCTCATACTCACCCAGCTTCTATCTTCCGGCTCTGCGAGGAGGACAGCGGCACGGCTCTGGGACGGACGGCGAGGGTGAGACCTGCGTACTGATCCCTCTGGAGCTAATGGTGTCCAGTAGCCTAAGAAACAGAGCCTAACATTAAAGTAGGTCTGTTTCTCTCCCCTCAGTCCCTCGATGCAGGGAGTCTGTTGCCAGCAGGCTCCCTGAAAATAAAAAACCTAACAAATATACTTTCTTTTAAGGAAACTCAGGAGAGCTCCCTGTAATGCACCGAGTCTCCTCTGGGCACAGTAGTAAACTGAGGTCTGGAGGAGGGGCATAGAGGGAGGAGCCAGTGCACACCCATACCTAAAGTTCTTTCTTAAAGTGCCCATGTCTCCTGCGGAGCCCGTCTATCCCCATGGTCCTTACGGAGTCCCCAGCATCCTCTAGGACGTAAGAGGAATTAATTTATACCATTTTGTAACATAACAAAATGTGGAAAAAGTGAAGCGCTGTGAATACTTTCTGGATGCACTGTACATGAATACAGTATGTTCTTTTTAGAGTCTTTAATGTAAAGTTTTGTTTCTTTGAGTTGAATAATTTTTTCTATCTTTTGAAAACAATTTAAAAAAGCTTGATTGTAATTTTCTTTCAAGATCTAATCTATATTATTTTGATCCTTTGTCATGGGGCATCTAAAAGGCGCGGAGGCCATATGCCGGGGCCTACTCTGCATACTTGGTAATCAGCACCGACTCTACCTACAACTCTCTCTAATGGCAACTAGGATGTAGAATTGCAGCATGAACTACAGCCCACACTCTTACCATGCACTCTACAGTGTGAAATGGCACCTGAAATCATATGCAAGCAATCCAAAACACGCAAGATTCATTTTTGAGATCCGAAAATAGCGGGAAGACCCGAGCTGGGACTCCACAAAGATCCAAGGATTCAGTTCAAATCGAAACCCCAAAGTTCAAGGGTGTTCGCTTTTCAGCAAAACCAAACTACTCATTTCTAGTTACGAAACCCTAGTGTGATGATGAATAGGCCCATAAAAGTCCAATTAAGTATCCTGTTCTAGTGGTTTGATTATCACCCCAACATAGAGAACTTTTCACTCTGTTTAAGAAGTTTCAAAAAGTGTATCAGATTTATCTTCAGTGCCACGTGTTGAAGTAATTGTGAGGTTGTTTTGTAAGAGTCAGTCCACCATCTCATCTTTCAACTCCATCCTTTCTAAATACAAGAGTGGCTCAATAAGTAAGGTAGCAAGACCTCTCATGTGTGTAATGTTCTCTATTTCATTCTAAGTTCCCGCCAGGCCAGATCAGGTAGACCACTGCTTCCCCTCACGGCCATTAGACTGCACCTCATATCAGTCACACTGTCCCACCATCAGTTGTAAGATGGTGGGGCTGGGGGAAAACATGGTTAAACATTGAGATGCATAATGTGATCAGATTTCTGCATCTAAAGGGCACATCAGCAGCTTAAATTCATCACCAACTTTTCGAGGTGTACGGTGATAATGTCATATTTGAATATCCCAGGGTGGTAGCCATCATTTTTACATATCACGGAGCTGGTTGTTCAGGAGTAAAAAATAATTAATCCTGTTCACTAATTGGAATATAGAGACAGAAGGTAATAATAAATAAATAATGCTGGTCACCATTTATAGCACCAAGATCCATGCTGATACTTGTCGTGCCATGAGCTTTTACTATAATTGGTGTACCCATCATTAAATAATAAATGTTTTCACTGATATAAATAAATTCTTATTGTAATTTGTTCCCATTATAAATAAAAAAGCATTGCACCAAAATGTTTTCTTCTTAATAAAATAATACCGGTTCAGTATCCAATATCCAAATATTCCAAAACACGAAATATTCCGAAATACGGAATTTTTTGAGTGAGACTGAGATAGTGAAACCTTTGTTTTCTAATGGCTCAGTGTTCACAAACTTTGTTTAATACAACCGCTGACCTGAAAGTTCCCACCATTGGTTACAATGGAGCGCATAGGCGCTACATTGTAACACTGCCGTGTGCCGCCTGTCAGACAGTACAGGAGCACACAGCCGATCAGGAGGGTGCCACAACGTGGCGCTCCCTGATTGGCTGAAGAAACCCACTTATACATCAGTCAGAGTGGGTTTCTGGCATTCGGGGAAAGGGGGCCCATGTGAAAACATGGGTCCCCTTTCAGTTCGTGGTCGGGTGTCCGTTTTTTTATTTATTCAAGTACGTGGATTACAAAAGGATTACAAGCAGAGGAGCCTTCAACCATGGATTATGTGAGTATAATTTTTTTTACAGGTACACCATGGATTCTACTGGAGAAGAGGACCGACCTGCGTGGGAACATAAGGTAAGTATGTGTATATGGAGGTGTGGATGGATGTATTAAAGTTATACTTTCAAGGTGTGTGTGTGTTGTCTTTATTGGGGTATTTTTTTAGTAGTAGTACTACAGGTACCAGCGGGCCCATTTTTCCGCCGCATGCTGGTACTTGTGGTACCAGCTTGCGGGGGAGGCTTGCTCCCCCAGGGTACCCCGGCCAGGGGTGACTAGTTGGATATTTGATGCCACGGCCGCAAGGCACTGTATAAAAGTGACCCCCGGCTGTGGCATTATCTGTCCAGCTAGTGGAGCCCGGTGCTGGTTTAAAAAATACGGGGGACCCCTACTCTTTTTGTTCCCCGTATTTTTGGAACCAGGACCAGGCGCAGAGCCCGATGCTGGTTGCTTAAATATGGGGGAACCCCTGTCCATTTTTTCCCCATATTTCTGCAACCAGGATCGGCTCAAAGAGCCCGAGGCTGGTTTGTCTTAGGAGGGGGGACCCCACGCAATTTTTTTTCAGAAAATTTATAACATTTCCCCCCCCTTCCCACTGAAAAACATGCACGGATCTCATGGATCCGTGCATGCCTATACAAACACGGGATAAAAAAGCAGGTCTGTTTTTTTTTAGCACTTTTTCACGATTTGTATTTTATAACGGCAGTGTTTGGCTATTGTCGGCAGTGTTTGTGTTTTGCACTTTTTAGTAAATGACCGATTTCTACCAAATTGCAGGCGTATTTGACCGATGGTGTATTGATTCGTGATTTTTTCCTAGGACTTCCAAAATATTACGAATGCCCTCATCACTGCCGTGATTTTTGCTTAGTAAATTACCGAGATAACACTTTGAAGAAAAAACGGCATCTCGGTCAAAATCGGGACCTTAGTAAATATACCCCTGTGTGTTTATGTCTGTGTATACTGTGTTTTTGTGTGTAAATGTCTGTGTGCTAATGTGTATATATGTATGTGTGTGTTGTGTATATATCTTTGTATACAGTATGTGTGAGTATATGTGTGTGTTTATGTATGTCTGAGTGTATATGTGTATGTCTGTGTGTGTTTGTGTGTGTGTGTGTGTGTGTATATATATATATATATATATATCTATCTGTGTATACTGTATTTGTGTGTTTATGTATGTCTGTGCCTAAATGTGTGTGAATGTATGTATGTATGTATGTATGTATGTATGTATGTATGTATGTATGCATGGCCGGATTAACAATGGGGCGGATAGAGCTGCAGCTCCAAGCCCCCCATTGAAAATAGGCCCACAGACCTCCCTGCAGTGCAGGCAGTAGCCAGTGCTGCCAGGAAAAAAAACATTTCCTGTCAGCACACACAGCAGCTCACTCACCTCCACCCCAAACTGGTCAGCCTGTGTCCTGACCGCTTTGTGTTGCAAGGGGCGGTGCTTCGGACGTGCAAGGGGGCGGGGTTTCGGACGGGCAAGGGGGCGGAGCCACGTAAATAGTTATGAGACAGCAGCCTCCTGTCAAGACCCTGCCCCACTTTCATGAGGCATGCTATTGTTGGAAAGCTGCAGCAGGAAAGGTATGCTGCAGCAAAAGCAATTATGTTTTGATGGGCGAGGGGGCGGGGCTTCGGATGGGCATGGGGGCGGAGCCTCGGAAATATATCCGAGGCTCCGCCCCGATCCCATCAGAAGCCCCGCCCCCTTGTCCATCCAAACGTAAATGTTTTTGCTGCAGCATACCTTTCCTGCTGCAGCTTCCCAACAATAACATTGAAAGAGGGGAAGGGTCTTGACAGGAGGCTGCTGTCTTTTAGGAGAGCTGGGTCCCTGGATGTCAGAGCTGAGGGGGCATGCAAACCATGTGAGTAGCAACCCACACCAGGCCCTGAGGTCTCCTATGTAAGTGGTGTCTATGTCAGTAAGTTTTGAAGGAGGGGGATGTGTGTGTGTGTGTGTGTGTGTGTGTGTGTGTGTGTGTGTGTGTGTGTGTGTGTGTGTGTGTGTGTGTGTCGCTAAGTAAGTAGTGTCTGTCAGTAAGTAGTGTCAGTGTCAGTAGGTTTTGCGTTTGTTTGTGTTTGTGTCAGTAAGTTTTGCATTGTGTCTGTGTCAGTAAGTTTTGCATTTTGTGTGTGTGTGTCTGTGTAAGTTTTGTGTTGTGTCGTGTGTGTCAATATGTTTTGCGTTGTGTGTGTGTGTTAGTCAGTCCTGCAAGTGTGGCAGTACGCTCCGGTATGGCGTACCATTAAGAATGTGTCCGCCAGTACGCCATACCCCCGCCACACTGTAAAACACCACCACCAAGCTCCTAGATCTTGCTCGGAGGCGCCGCCAGCACCTTCTTCCTTTTCCAGGAAAAGGACTGCTGGGAGCATGAAGGTGATGTCATCACCCTCCCACACCTGGCAGACCTGCAGACAAAAAGTGACGATGGGGTGCCGGGCCACCGGTGTGTGGGTGGTATTCAGTATACCAGTTGTTGGGATCCCGGCGCACAGTATACCGGCGCCGGAATCCCGACAACCGGCATACCGACACCTTTTCTCCCTTTTGGGGGTCCACGAACCCCCTGAAGGGAGGATAGCGTGGCGCTTATGCACGCCACCGTGCCCGCAAGGGGCTCATTTGCGCTCACTTTGCTGTCGGGAAGCCGGCAGTCTGGATCCCGGCGCCGGTATGCTGCCCGCCGGGGACCCGGCCGCCGGCAACTCATACTACACCCCGGTGAGTAACTCTAATGGTCGGGACCCCTCCCCACAAGTACAATGAGGCGGCACTACCAAGTTTTGCTGGTGCAGTAAGATTTATTGATCCTAAATCTTACTTAATAAATCTTACTGCACCAGCAAGACTCGGGAGTGCAGCCTCATTGTATTCATTGGAGCAAAAATTCACATAATAACAGGATGAGTGCTGGGTACACATCTTATATATAATATTTTTTATTCTATAACAAGTGCCACATCCTGCTGTCCTTGCCTCTGTAGTCCGCAGGGACAGGGGGTGTCTGTGCCATGGATTCACATAATATATAACCACTTCACCTAGTGTCACATGGTTACATCCCTTAATGACATGTGACCACGCCCACGGCACGCAGGCACAGTACCACTGAGAAAAAAATGCTGTGTGCACCACAGGTGTCAGTAAGAAGTGTCTGTCAGTAAGTAGTGTTTGTGTCAGTACATTTTGCATGGTGTCTGTGTCAGTAAGTTTTGTGTGTGTCAGTAAGTAGTGTTTGTCAGTAGGTTTTGTACTGTGTGTGTGTGTCAGTAAGTAGTGTCTGTCAGTAAGTGGTGGGTGTCTATGTCAGTAATACCCCTTTCACACCGCAAAAATAACCTGGTATAGACTGGGTATATTGCTGGGTCGACACGTTCCGATGTGTGTTGTGAAAGGGGCCATGGGCGAATTCTGGTTTGCCTGACCCAGTAATTCAACCCGGGAATAAAGAAGGGTTATTCTCGGGTTAAATACCAGGTCCGGTGCAGTGTGAACGGGTCACCCAGGTCGATGCAACCCGGGAAAACAAGGGCGTGAGACCACGGTGTAGTGCGCTAAAAAAAGAACAATATGCAGCCAGATATATAATACCAACAATTGGAGGGTTCCTCCAACCCCCACCACAAACGTGTTCAAAGAAACAAAATACGGTAAGTATAACTTATCCGGCGCTGTTGTTTTAAATGCAGCTTTATGAATGCAATTCTGGTCTGACTTTCCCTTAAGGCAATGTCCAATAGTTCAGACGGTATATGAGAAGGAAAGAAGTAATATAGTGAAGTACAATTTCATATACTTTTAATGACTTAAAAACACAAATGACTCTCGCTCCACACAATGCATATACAGCAGTCTGTCCAGCACAGGTATAATGAATGTAATTACCAGAGTCCTTTGAACTGAGCAAACAGTTCAAATCAGCATATACAGAGTGAGTCCCGGGCACCCTTGATGTTAGGCAATGTTGTAGTGGATACTCCGGTGTCACAGTCACACATCCGTCCTGGGCGTTCTTTGCTGTCACCTCCAACGCGTTTCCACCCCCGCATTGGGGTCTTTTTCAAGGAGTTTGTGTATGGAGCTTCCAAAAACACGAATATTTAAACGACCTGTGTCCAATCAGCGCTCTCCAATGACAGCTGATCTCTATTACAATGATTCCCTAATTGTCCCACGATCAGCTGTGCCTGTAGCGCGTTTCCATGGTGACATAACGTCACTTCCGGTTGCTATCTACAATGTACTACGATTCCCATAATGCTCACTGCATGCGGCAGCCGTGACCATGTTCAGCTGTTATATTCCCCCAGTCTATTGCGGCCGTCAGTGTGTTGCTGTGGTAACGTGGCCTCACTTCCGCCGGCGGACTGAAGGGACACTACATCTCCCATGATGCTCAGTGTAGTTAATGCCCGTTTCTATGGTGATCTATTACGTCACTTCCGCTCCGCGGCTCCCTCATTCAGTGCTGAATGTTCTGTCCATTGTCCTGGGAGCCGTGATGTTTAACTTTTAACAATGTGGACAGATGATCCCAAATGCTGTATGATAAGATGCACAGTATATAAGAGGGCAATATTGACAATTAAAAACGTATATTAAAATGCACATTAAAAAACACTCCCCACGGAAACCCAATGCTACAATACAATCTAAAATGTAAAGTGACAATGCTTATACCGAAGTGCAAGTGCTACATAGTGCTGATATCAGTAAAGAGGGACAGGAAAAACATTTTCTAATAATTCCTCACAATAATTCAGAATATTTAAAAAAAACATTTAATTTCAAAATCTGAATTGAGGCCCCCAGGCTTTAAAGTCCCCAACTCAAAAATGAATTTAATTTCAGCCTTCGCTAATTGGGCCGCCAGGTCCCTTTGTCTACGATGGCCTTGTACATGTTTTAAACCGCGTTGGAGGTGACAGCAAAGAACGCCCAGGACGGATGTGTGACTGTGACACCGGAGTATCCACTACAACATTGCCTAACATCAAGGGTGCCCGGGACTCACTCTGTATATGCTGATTTGAACTGTTTGCTCAGTTCAAAGGACTCTGGTAATTACATTCATTATACCTGTGCTGGACAGACTGCTTTATATGCATTGTGTGGAGCGAGAGTCATTTGTGTTTTTAAGTCATTAAAAGTATATGAAATTGTACTTCACTATATTACTTCTTTCCACCTCGATGCAACCCGGGACCCGTTCACTGCATAGGGATGATCTCATCTCCCAGCACCGCCTCTGCACCTGATGCCTACTCCAGCTCCGCCCACAGATGGCAACCCGAACCGGCAAATTGCCGGGTCGGGTTGGCGGTGTGTAGGGTCAAATGCCGGGTCCCACCCAGGAATGGACCCATTTCCAATTCCCAGGTGGGACCCGGCATTGTGATGTGAGAGCGGTATTAGTATTGTGTTGTGTGTGTGTCAGTAAGTAATGTCTGTGTCAGTAAGTTTATCTGTGTTGTGCGTGTGTGTCAGTCAGTAATATCTATCCGTAAGTGTCTGTGTCGGTAAGTTTTGTGTTGTGAGTGTGTGTGTTAGTAAATAGCGTCTGTCAGTAAGTGGTGATTATGTCAGTAAGCTTTGTGTTGTGTGTGTGTGTGTGTGTGTGTGTGTGTGTGTGTGTCAGTAAGTAGTGTCTGTCAGTAAGTGGTGACTGTGTCACTCACATGGCATAGGCCACAGCTCCTATTTAGACCACACCCACACCACACTGATCACACCCCCACATCACTAGTCACACCACCGCAGCGCTTGTCACACCTCCTGCCGAGGCACACAATAGGCCCTTCCTAAATTTCAGCTCCAGGCCCATATGGACCTTAATCTGGCACTGTATGTATGTATGTGTGTGTGGTGGTGGGTGGGTGCGCCGTGACATGACCCTGCTCCGGGTGTCATTTCTCCACGCTACGCCTCTGCTCACACCTACTGTAATAGGTAGCAGTCCAATACTGAGTAACACTGGGTCCCTTTTAGTGAGTATCAATGAAAACTCTCAAATATAGTGAATGCTCTGGTTGCACTATAAGTGCCAACATGCACATGTGCACCAGTGCATACTTGTAGTGCCATGAGAGCATGTACTATATGTGTCCTAATGTAAATAAATAATATTGCCCCCATTCTAATATAATGAAATAATAGTGCCCACTTCCTACTAGAATTAAATATATATAGTTTTCTTCCTGGTAATCTCTAAATATCAGAATACACACATGTACATTGGTGTACAATAATGGAAGTGTCATTTCTGATTTGTACATGTATAAAAACAGTGTGTAACAGCAGTTACCCAGTCACAATATTTACTGGAACAAGTGCTGACTTCATGATTGTTCCTGTAAGATCATCTAGACAGTGAAGGATGTAGTAACACCCAGCAAGCTCACAGTCAGCAGAGACCAAATATATCAATTTCTAATGAATGGGAAACTGGAAAGTCAACCTGTTTCCAGGCATAGATTTGCAGAAGCAAATCCCTGATTAACTAGACACCACCGCTTTAACCATGCAGCGTTATCAGCACTTTTCATTTAAGAACCAGGACAAACTTGGACACTCCCTGAATGTGTAGTAAAATGGAACTGTCCTGCCAGTGGCGTAAGTTCGTCCAAGATGCCCGGAGGCAAGATAAATATTGGTGCCCCCCCCCCCTGTATTTAGACAAATATATATATATATATATATATACACAGTGTATAGAGAGAGAGAGGGAGAGAAGGTTATAGGCGGCACTCAGGAGACTGCATAATTCAGCATATTTTTAATGCATACAATGCATTACAGGGGTGGGGGGGACCAACAGTTATCTTGCCAGCCATATATATGTCCTGCCATTCTTCGCACGCATATTGGCGTATGATTGAAGAAAATTATAAAGGACAGCTCTTGCGGTAAGAGCTGGTTCTTTGCGATGATAGGACTTTGAGGTTAATGACCCAGATTCCTATTTGAGCATGCATGGGCTGACAAATGCTGCTGGGGGGGTTGCTGGGAGGGATCCAATTGGGCAGGACTCAGCTAAGGGGGGGCAGATGAAACAATGGAGGTCAGACAGCAAGGGGGCAGACCAGAGTGAATCCGAGGCGAGCGCGGTTCCGCTTCTTCTAATCACAACCCTACCTTGCAGGGGCAAGCGCAGGATTTTTATGTGGGGGGGGGGTCCGTGTGTGTGTGTGTGTGTGTGTACGCACGCAGTAATAGACACACATACACATGTATATACTTATAATATATGTACATATATATATTTATATATATATACATATATGTACACACACAGTATATATAGCACACGTGCATATGCCCCGCCCACACACATATGCACTACAGAAAATATAGGCTGCTGCACTCATTATAGCCACCCACCCCAGCAAATATTGTCTGTTGCAATAATTTTTTATAGACCCCACCACCACCACACACACACACCCCAGTACCCTCATTCCAGCAAATATAGGTAGCAGTCAACTATTGTAGATCCCACTCCTTCATCTCCACATATACATACACCAATCCCCCTCCCTCAACTAGCAAATATAAGCTGCCACAATCATTTATAATAGATACCTCCCCCCACACACATACACCAGCACCTGCCCGGGCTCCAGCACCACTGTATGCGCCATACAGTTTGAGCGCTGTCTTACCTGCAGACCAGCACGAAGGAAGAGTGTGTCGCACAGCTCTCAAAGTCAAAACCCCATAGGAAGTTATTTGAGGAGAAGAGCTGCTTGCTGCCGCTGCGGCTCCCCCTGCAGTAGACTCAGCAAGCCGTCTTATTTGAGCTCCACTTGGTCAGCTGCGGCAATGCATCGGCGGGCAGGGGGGGGGGGGGTTCTAGGTACTCAGCAGAAATCCCCCCTGTGTGCGCGTATGTGGTGCCTCGCACGTGTCCCCCCCTCCCGCGGCAGCAGCTCCTCTTCCAACTCTTAAAATCACTGCCGCCGCCACAAGGGGTGAGCGCTGGAGGGACCGTCGGGCTTACAGGCATGAGTCAGTCTGACTCATTACGGCCGGCACCGACCTGGAGACAACGGAGGCGAGGTGCCCTCTTTAGGGCAGGAGCCCGGCGGCACCCGACTCCGTTGCCTCCCGGAGTTCCGCCTCTGTGTCCTGCACAAATCAGTACAGTTTTAGGGATTAAGTGATAGAGCTAAAGAAAAATAAACTTTATTGCAACCAAAGGCTGCCAATGGCAGTAAATGCTTTTTGCATTTAATAGACACATAAAAAAAGTTAACTTTATACACATCTTTATAGTAAATCCCACTCAGAACCTGGAAATTGGGCAAGACCACATTCCCCACTGAGAATACTGGGGACTGTGATATTCTGCATCACTTACTGTAGCTGCAGGGGCGGATTGAGCTGGAAAACCAGCCTTGGAAATATCTGGAAGCACGCAGTGGCGGCTGCAGGTCAGTTAAAATTTCAAATAGGAGAGCCACACCAACTGTCACCAACTGCCATTTCAAACTGACACACTGGCAGTTGATGTGGCTCCCCTTTGAATTTTGAACTGAGTTGTAGCCCCACCTCTGGAGCCCCCCCTGGAAGCAGGTATAAGGGGGTGGGGTCTGTAGAGGAGGGCTGAATACTCCCTCCCAATAGGGCCTGATTCTGAGTTGCCTCTTTTGCTACAGTTGTGTCAGTGACTTTATGTTAATGCTGCTACAATAATAACACATACATCAGAAAACATAGACTGGCATACAGGGGCAAACAAGCCTGTAAGTAGAAGGCACGATGGCTTAGTTTTCAAACCAGGCACCAGCATCCGATATCCTCTGGACGCACTTTCTACTAACAGGCTTCTTTGCCCCTGATATGCTAATTAAAATTTTAAATGTGATACCCAGGTGAGTACCAGAATAATATCTAAAGGTAAGTATTTAGGTAGGATTTTAACCTTGTACCTTGCCTATTTTCCCAATCCATAGGTCCTTGCAATCTTCACAGAGAGGCAAGACGGGAATCTTGCATGAAGAGAGTCTGTTGTCAATTAACGTTGAAATTTATGATCACAATATTAATTTATCAATATTATTGAAACACAACTTTTAAATACTAGCAGACAGTTCATTCATTAAACAGTAGTATATGAAATTACATACATTTCTGATGTATGTGTGATTTATCCTAAGTAAAACATGTTTCTGGCCCCCGGGTCCTTGGTAGGTACAGGCCTGTCGGGAAGCAGTTACAATACCGCTAGTTGGGATCCCGGAGGTCACAATGCCGATGCCAGAAACCCCCAGAGCATGGCGAGCACAGTGAGCTCCCAAGGGGCTTTCTAGTGCTCGCCCCGGTGCCGGCATACTGGTGGCCGCGATCCCGCTGCCGGTGTACTGATGGTCGGGATCCTGGCTGCCGGTATTTCATACTGAACCCGGCCAGTCAGCTTGAAAGTATTCCTTATAGATACCTCCCAACTGTCCCGATTTTCATGGGACAGTACCGTTTTTGGGGGTCTGTCCCGCTGTCCCTACCGCGGGCTGCAGTGTCTATTCCAGTGAGCTCACAGAGCGCTGGTCATGCCCCCACTGTGACGAAAATGGGAGGCATGGCTCACAACAGCGTCATTCACACAAAGCCACACCCCCTTTTCAACAGGCCATGCCCTCTTTTTGGTGCCACGCATGAAGTCCCTAATCAAAGCCTCCAAATGTTGGGAGGCAGTGCCGTAACTAGACATTTTAGCGCTGTGTGCAAGAAATAGCATTGGCGCCCCCCGCCCCATCAATCATACACCGCAAGGGGTGTGGCTTCATGGAGCATCTATTAGTTATATAACACCGTACGGTAGCACCCTTTACTCACACTACACCGCACAGTAGCGTCTGTTACTCACATCACTCTGCACGGTAGCATCCATTAGTCACATTACACCACATGGTAGCGTCCATTAGTCACATTACACCACACGGTGGCGCCCATTAGTCACATTACGCCACACAGTAGCGTCCATTAGTCACATTACGCAGAGTGGTGGCATCAATTAGTCGCAATACACAGTGCGATAGTTTCGGTCAATCGCATTACACAGCGCGGTAGCGTCCATCAGTCACATTACACAGCACGGCAGCGTCCGTCGGGCACATTACACAGCACGGTAGCGTCCATCGGCCACATTATACAGCATGGCAGCATCAGTCGGTCACATTACACAGCACGGTAGCGTCAGTCGGTCACATTACACAGCACGGTAGCGTCAGTCGGTCACATTACACAGCACGGTAGCGTCAGTCGGTCACATTACACAGCACGGTAGCGTCAGTCGGTCACATTACACAGCACGGTAGCGTCAGTCGGTCACATTACACAGCACGGTAGTGTCCATCAGTCACATTACACAGCACGGCAGCGTCCATCAGTCACATTACACAGCATGGCAGCGTCCGATAGTCACAGACAGTAGTACATATATATATATATATATATACACACATACATACACATACACACACACATACAAACACACATACAAACACAGATTAATGTATGTGCAGTTTTTGTAGGGTTTTTTTTTTATTTTCTTTACAAATCTTTATTATCAAGGCCAGTATATCTTAATCTTGTTTAGTTTACTGGCCAGAGCATTAATATACACATACTGGTGTACAGTACCTACATGTTATGGAGTCTGCAGGAGGGGAGGGTAGGGAGAGGAAAGATGAAACTTACTTCACTCGTGTGAAGGCAGCAGCAGCGTCTAGGAGTCCTCTCCAGAACCCGGAAGTGTGTGCACACACAGTGCAGAGAAGAGCAGAAGGAGGGGGGCGGACTGAGCAGAGGGGGAATGATCGTGGGGAGAGACTACATTGACAGACAGCGCGCCGCTGCCTGCTGTGACTGTAGTGTAATGTATATCAGCAGCGCTGCCTCTGGCAGGGAAGGTGCCGGGCGCAGCGCTACTAATATTACACTACACTACAGCAGGCAGCGCTGCAGCTGGTGGGGAGAAATCAGTGTGTGCGAATGGTGCGCCCACAGCCTAACTGCGCTGTGTGCAACGCCCCCTTCGCACACACCTAGTTACGGCACTGTTGGGAGGTATGCCTTATCTATATATGGTGGTCTCTCTGCAATAGGAAGTCTTTAAAAAATTGACTCTCCCTGGGCGGATGGTGACTTCAGTCGGTATTCACTATTTATATAGTAGGTAACATGGCCCAGACAACGGTAGGCCACATGGTCCAGACATAACTAATGTCATCATTAAAGAGATGTGTACTCATATATCATTGCTGCAATTGTGCCAAACATTGCCCTTCAGGACACACCAGGCCCCCTGAGAATCTTCTAGCATCATGCATCCTTTTTTTTTTTTTTTGCCGGGAATGCACCTTAGATGCAATGTGATGTGACTAGGATGCACGAGGAGACTGTGCTGATTAATTTGATATACAGTATGACACTTGTATATCTGTGTGCGACTGTTTGTACGCAATGGCCGATGTTTGAGTGATTATTGGCATACTGTGTATGTGGTGCAATCACAATGTGCATTCACCAAGGTGCAGCTGCGATCCTGGTCACAATAATGATCTTGTGGGAACATGACTGACAAGAAGAGACCATTTGGAGGTGTTAAAGGGGAGTTTACAGAGAGTTGTTAGAAAAACACAGATGTGCCATGGTCATGTTTTGGGCGTATATCTACAGTCAACTGGGAGCTCATATGTGCGAAAACATGGTGCCTGTGTTCAGTGTCGGACTGGGAAATGAAGGGCCCAACGGAGAAATGCAGTGGTAGGGGGCGGGCCCATTCTTAGAGGCTTGGTTAACCATTAGTGCATGGTCTGGGCCTCTTGATAAATAATATATATAGTAAATACTGCTTGTGAATGCATGATAATGTACTAGATTAATAACAGTAATGCCCTGTAGAAGATACACCATAGTCCTGTGAAGTATAATGAAACATAAGCATAATGTATAATTCAAGTGTACAATCTGTTCTGGAGGATTCCGGAGGAGGGGGAAGGGGGGCAGGAAGTGGGTCCCACTGGGGGTTTCCCCTGTACACCTATAGGCCAGTCCGACCCTGCCTGCGTTGCTCCTGCCATGTTAAAGTCTGCATAGCCAACCTCAATGTCCCTCTTCTATGTTGACTGGCTGCAAATGTGTGCACAATTGTGAATGAGTTTGTGATGGCTCCAGTGGGTGTGTCTTTTCATTTCTGGGCGCAGCATTATTTGCTAATATCAGCAGCTCCGTAGCCTAGAAAATCACAATTGCAGCTGCATTTGTGTACAAACATGTATTAGGCCCTTTTAGTGCAATATCAGGGAAGCAGGTACAAAAATGCGCTCGCATTTGTGTATTTGTTTGGTAGAAAGAAAAAAACATTGTTTTTTTTTTATAATGTTCAGTACAGAGACGGTCCATGTGATTTCCAATCATTACTAGATACCAGGGACGTGGAGGCAGGGGAGGCAGTGCCTCCCATGTCATTTATGAATAAAATAATACAAAGAAGATACATATGACACATATTCTGTGTCATATGTATCTTCTTTTTATTATTCTAATAATTTTAGTTCATTTAACTAGTTTGGGAGGCACTGATAGCAGTGCCTCCCGTAGACAGTGGGAACGGGGTTAAAGCGGGGGCCGGGGCCAAGCACTTAGCTGTAAAAGCCCGTTAAAACAAGAGGGGAAAGCGGCACTTCTACAAGTGCCTCGCTGGCAGGGAAAGCATGCCCCTGCCAGCGAGGCACATGTGATTGAACAGAAGATCCAGCGCTGGATCCGCTGGCCCAATCACCCGTACGCAGCGGCAGGACACGGAAAGGGACTCGGGAGCTCCCCTCCCTTCATTCCCCCTGACTTCTCTCCTACCGGAGGGACAACATCCGCCAACACCCACTGCACATTAAAAACAGTCAGTTCCTTGATGAGGTAGGGAAAAAGTAATGATTTTTAAGGCGCACCCTTCCTCTGGTATCCCCTTGTCACCTGGTCCGGTCCCCACGCTGCATATGCCACTCACCCATCCCGGGCAGGGGCGGATTGGGACGCCAGACCAGTCCCCGTTTGGCTTGTCCAGACGTCCCCTCAGTGGCCTTCGCTCTCCCCTTCCCAGGCCGGCTGGGGTGGATGCATCATTCAGCGATCGAAACTGCCAGCATCAGGAGACAGCTTCTGTGCATGTGCAGAAGGCAGCTGAACGAGGCTCAGATCATGTGCCGCAGCCGCGCTACCGCCCCTCCCTCTTACTGCGTAGGTGCCGTCGTGTACTGCTGATCGCAGGCTGCCTTCCCTCACCCCCACCCCGGACCAAGCAGGGAAGCGGGACCCGTCACACTCAGGTATAAGGATCAGTTGGGGAAGTAGTCCCCTTCCTTCACCAATTCCTTGGTTGACTTGGTGGGCTGGTAATGTATTGGGATCATGTAATTTCCCTGTGGTGAATTGGATCTCTGTGTATTTAACTGGCAGTGTCTGACTGCATTTATTAGTGCAGGAAGCTCATTACCAGTAATAGATGCAGTTACGCTACCAATGTGCAACTATTGCAGTTTGTTTTGCATGTTCTGGTACTGACATTTTGCATTGGACTCTGGAAGCCGCCTGTGTGACCTATATTTTGTTTGGCTCATGGAGTGCTGGGACTTCATTTGGTTTATATATACACACATAAATATGTGTGTGTGTCTATTATCAGAAGCGCCGTGAAGTGGCAGGTGGCTTATCATATATCTGCAGATAAGATATCTGCATTCTATGCACAAAGAGAAGTCAGTATTATTTTGTGTCTACTGACTGACCGCAAAGTTCTGGTTCAATTTTGTGTCTCTTAGCGAGGCACCATGTGATTGGACACATGGACTGCCTCCCCATCCATTGTCCTCACCGCACGTCACTGCTAGAGACAGTAGGTATATTAGTTAGAGATGTGCACCGGAAATTTTTCGGGTTTTGTGTTTTGGTTTTGGGTTCGGTTCCGTGGCCGTGTTTTGGGTTCGAACGCGTTTTGGCAAAACCTCCCCGAATTTTTTTTGTCGGATTCGGGTGTGTTTTGGATTCGGGTGTTTTTTTCAAAAAACCCTAAAAAACAGCTTAAATCATAGAATTTGGGGGTCATTTTGATCCCAAAGTATTATTAACCTCAATAACCATAATTTCCACTCATTTTCAGTCTATTCTGAACACCTCACACCTCACAATATTATTTTTAGTCCTAAAATTTGCACCGAGGTCGCTGGATGACTAAGCTCAGCGACCCAAGTGGCCGACACAAACACCTGGCCCATCTAGGAGTGGCACTGCAGTGTCACGCAGGATGGCCCTTCCAAAAAACACTCCCCAAACAGCACATGACGCAAAGAAAAAAAGAGGCGCAATGAGGTAGCTGTGTGACTAAGCTCAGCGACCCAAGTGGCCGACACAAACACCTGGCCCATCTAGGAGTGGCACTGCAGTGTCACGCAGGATGGCCCTTACAAAAAACACTCCCCAAACAGCACATGACGCAATGAAAAAAAGAGGCGCAATGAGGTAGCTGTGTGAGTAAGCTAAGCCACCCTAGTGGCCGACACAAACACCTGGCCCATCTAGGAGTGGCACTGCAGTGTCAGGCCGGATGGCCCTTCCAAAAAATACTCCCCAAACAGCACATGACGCAAAGAAGAAAAAAAAGAGGCGCAATGAGGTAGCTGTGTGACTAAGATAAGTGACCCTAGTGGCCGACACAAACACCTGGCCCATCTAGGAGTGGCACTGCAGTGTCACGCAGGAAGGCCCTTCCAAAAAACACTCCCCAAACAGCACATGACGCAAAGAAGAAAAAAAAGAGGCGCAATGAGGTAGCTGTGTGACTAAGATAAGCGACCCTAGTGGCCGACACAAACACCTGGCCCATCTAGGAGTGGCACTGCAGTGTCACGCAGGATGGCCCTTCCAAAAAACACTCCCCAAACAGCACATGACGCAAAGAAAAATGAAAGAAAAAAGAGGTGCAAGATGGAATTGTCCTTGGGCCCTCCCACCCACCCTTATGTTGTATAAACAGGACATGCACACTTTAACCAACCCATCATTTCAGTGACAGGGTCTGCCACACGACTGTGACTGAAATGACGGGTTGGTTTGGACCCCCACCAAAAAAGAAGCAATTAATCTCTCCTTGCACAAACTGGCTCTACAGAGGCAAGATGTCCACCTCATCATCATCCTCCAATTCATCACCGTGTACATCCCCCTCCTCACAGATTATCAATTCGTCCCCACTGGAATCCACCATCACAGCTCCCTGTGTACTTTGTGGAGGCAATTGCTGCTGGTGAATGTCTCCATGGAGGAATTGATTATAATTCATTTTAATGAACATCATCTTCTCCACATTTTCTGGAAGTAACCTCGTACGCCGATTGCTGACAAGGTGAGCGGCGGCACTAAACACTCTTTCGGAGTACACACTTGTGGGAGGGCAACTTAGGTAGAATAAAGCCAGTTTGTGCAAGGGCCTCCAAATTGCCTCTTTTTCCTGCCAGTATACGTACGGACTGTCTGACGTGCCTACTTGGATGCGGTCACTCATATAATCCTCCACCATTCTTTCAATGGTGAGAGAATCATATGCAGTGACAGTAGACGACATGTCCGTAATCGTTGTCAGGTCCTTCAGTCCGGACCAGATGTCAGCATCAGCAGTCGCTTCAGACTGCCCTGCATCACTGCCAGCGGGTGGGCTCGGAATTCTGAGCCTTTTCCTCGCACCCCCAGTTGCGGGAGAATGTGAAGGAGGAGATGTTGACAGGTCGCGTTCCGCTTGACTTGACAATTTTCTCACTAGCAGTTCTTTGAACCCCTGCAGACTTGTGTCTGCCGGAAAGAGAGATACAATGTAGGTTTTAAATCTAGGATCGAGCACGGTGGCCAAAATGTAGTGCTCTGATTTCAACAGATTGACCACCCGTGAATCCTTGTTAAGCGAATTAAGGGCTCCATCCACAAGTCCCACATGCCTAGCGGAATCGCTCAGTGTTAGCTCCTCCTTCAATGTCTCCAGCTTCTTCTGCAAAAGCCTGATGAGGGGAATGACCTGACTCAGGCTGGCAGTGTCTGAACTGACTTCACGTGTGGCAAGTTCAAAAGGTTGCAGAACCTTGCACAACGTTGAAATCATTCTCCACTGCGCTTGAGACAGGTGCATTCCACCTCCTATATCGTGCTCAGTTGTATAGGCTTGAATGGCCTTTTGCTGCTCCTCCAACCTCTGAAGCATATAGAGGGTTGAATTCCACCTCGTTACCACTTCTTGCTTCAGATGATGGCAGGGCAGGTTCAGGCGTTTTTGGTGTTGCTCCAGTCTTCTGTACGTGGTGCCTGTACGCCGAAAGTGTCCCGCAATTCTTCTGGCCACCGACAGCATCTCTTGCACGCCCCTCTCGTTTTTTAAATAATTCTGCACCACCAAATTCAAGGTATGTGCAAAACATGGGACGTGCTGGAATTTGCCCATATTTAATGCACACACAATATTGCTGGCGTTGTCCGATGCCACAAATCCACAGGAGAGTCCAATTGGGGTAAGCCATTCTGCGATGATCTTCCTCAGTTGCCGCAAGAGGTTTTCAGCTGTGTGCGTATTCTGGAAAGCGGTGATACAAAGCGTAGCCTGCCTAGGAATGAGTTGGCGTTTGCGAGATGCTGCTACTGGTGCCGCCGCTGCTGTTCTTGCGGCGGGAGTCAATACATCTACCCAGTGGGCTGTCACAGTCATATAGTCCTGAGTCTGCCCTGCTCCACTTGTCCACATGTCCGTGGTTAAGTGGACATTGGGTACAACTGCATTTTTTAGGACACTGGTGAGTCTTTTTCTGAGGTCTGTGTACATTTTCGGTATCGCCTGCCTAGAGAAATGGAACCTAGATGGTATTTGGTACCGGGGACACAGTACCTCAAACAAGTCTATAGTTGGCTCTGCAGTAATGATGGATACCGGAACCACGTTTCTCACCGCCCAGGATGCCAAGGCCTCAGTTATCCGCTTTGCAGCAGGATGACTGCTGTGATATTTCATCTTCCTCGCAAAGGACTGTTGGACAGTCAATTGCTTGGTGGAAGTAGTAAAAGTGGTCTTACGACTTCCCCTCTGGGATGACCATCGACTCCCAGCAGCAACAACAGCAGCGCCAGCAGCAGTAGGCGTTACACGCAAGGATGCATCGGAGGAATCCCAGGCAGGAGAGGACTCGTCAGAATTGCCAGTGACATGGCCTGCAGGACTATTGGCATTCCTGGGGAAGGAGGAAATTGACACTGAGGGAGTTGGTGGGGTGGTTTGCGTGAGCTTGGTTACAAGAGGAAGGGATTTACTGGTCAGTGGACTGCTTCCGCTGTCGCCCAAAGTTTTTGAACTTGTCACTGACTTATGATGAATGCGCTGCAGGTGACGTATAAGGGAGGATGTTCCGAGGTGGTTAACGTCCTTACCCCTACTTATTACAGCTTGACAAAGGCAACACACGGCTTGACACCTGTCCGCATTTCTGTTGAAATACTTCCACACCGAAGAGCTGATTTTTTTGGTATTTTCACCAGGCATGTCAATGGCCATATTCCTCCCATGGACAACAGGTGTCTCCCCGGGTGCCTGACTTAAACAAACCACCTCACCATCAGAATCCTCCTTGTCAATTTCCTCCCCAGCGCCAGCAACACCCATATCCTCCTCATCCTGGTGTACGTCAACACTGACATCTTCAATCTGACTATCAGGAACTGGACTGCGGGTGCTCCTTCCAGCACTTGCAGGGGGCGTGCAAATGGTGGAAGGCGCATGCTCTTCACGTCCAGTGTTGGGAAGGTCAGGCATCGCAACCGACACAATTGGACTCTCCTTGTGGATTTGTGATTTCGAAGAACGCACAGTTCTTTGCTGTGCTTTTGCCAGCTTAAGTCTTTTCATTTTTCTAGCGAGAGGCTGAGTGCTTCCATCCTCATGTGAAGCTGAACCACTAGCCATGAACATAGGCCAGGGCCTCAGCCGTTCCTTGCCACTCCGTGTGGTAAATGGCATATTGGCAAGTTTACGCTTCTCCTCCGACGATTTTATTTTAGATTTTTGAGTCCTTTTTTTACTGATCTTTTGTGTTTTGGATTTTACATGCTCTGTACTATGACATTGGGCATCGGCCTTGGCAGACGACGTTGATGGAATTTCATCGTCTCGGCCATGACTAGTGGCAGCAGCTTCAGCACGAGGTGGAAGTGGATCTTGATCTTTCCCTATTTTTGGAACCTCAACATTTTTGTTCTCCATATTTTAATAGGCACAACTAAAAGGCACCTCAGGTAAACAATGGAGATGGATGGATACTAGTATACTTATGGATGACGAGTGACTGACGACACAGAGGTAGCTACAGCCGTGGACTACCGTACTGCGTCTGCTAGTATAGAGATGATAATGATATAAAAAATATATATATATCACTACTGCAGGTATATATAATATAATGACGGACCTGCTGGACACTGTCAGCAGACTCCTAAACTACTAGTATGAAGAAGATAGAAAAAAAAAACCACCACAGGTAGGTATACAATTATGGACGAGCACTGACGACACAGAGGTAGCTACAGCCGTGGACTACCGTACTGCGTCTGCTAGTATAGAGATGATAATGATATAAAAAATATATATATATCACTACTGCAGGTATATATAATATAATGACGGACCTGCTGGACACTGTCAGCAGACTCCTAAACTACTAGTATGAAGAAGATAGAAAAAAAAAACCACCACAGGTAGGTATACAATTATGGACGAGCACTGACGACACAGAGGTAGCTACAGCCGTGGACTACCGTACTGCGTCTGCTAGTATAGAGATGATAATGATATAAAAAATATATATATATCACTACAGCAGGTATATATAATATAATGACGGACCTGCTGGACACTGTCAGCAGACTCCTAAACTACTAGTATGAAGAAGATAGAAAAAAAAAACCACCACAGGTAGGTATACAATTATGAACGAGCACTGACGACACAGAGGTAGCCACAGCCGTGGACTACCGTACTGCGTCTGCTAATATAGAGATGATAAAGATGATAGAGATGAACAAAAAAAATATAACACTACTGCAGGTAAATATTTATATAATATAATGAATGACGGACCTGCTGGACACTGTCAGCAGAATGCGTTTATAGAATAAAAAAAAAAAACACCACAGGAGTGTTTGTTTAACTTTTTCAGGCAGACAATATACTGGTGGTCACTGGTCAGTCACACTGGCAGCAAAAGTGTGCACTGTACTCCTGCTATTAACTGCACCCCAGTCTCCCCCACAATTCAGCTGTGTGAGCAGTGAGCACTCAGCACAGTCAGATATACATAGATGATATTATCATGCAGCACACTGAGGCTGAGCACAGATATGGTATGTGACTGTGTATCGTTTTTTTTCAGGCAGAGAACGGATTATAAATAAAACTGGTGGTCACTGGTCACTATCAGCAAAACTCTGCACTGTACTGAGTACTCCTAATGCTCCCCAGGTAGTAAATCAAGTGTCTCTCTAATCTATTCTACACGGAGAGGACGCCAGCCACGTCCTCTCCCTATCAATCTCAATGCACGTGTGAAAATGGCGGCGACGCGCGGCTCCTTATATAGAATCCGAGTCTCGCGATAGAATCCGAGCCTCGCGAGAATCCGACAGCGGGATGATGACGTTCGGGCGCGCTCGGGTTAACCGAGCAAGGCGGGAAGATCCGAGTCTGCCTCGGACCCGTGTAAAAAGGCTGAAGTTCGGGGGGGTTCGGATTGCGAAGAACCGAACCCGCTCATCTCTAATATTAGTGTGAATTCTAGAACAGACTTAAGCATCAGCAAGAAATACTGTACATACATTGACAGAACTTTTCAGAGATACATATGTACTATATGGTTTCTCTGAGTGAGGATGACAGTTCGTTTTTGCTTATTCTTAATGATCATCTACTTCTTAAGCAAATATTTAACATACCACTGTAAATCTCATTCTTTTTAGCCGTTAAATACAAACAAATTTAATTTCTCGACTCCCGAACGGGTAAATCGTTTGTGGAAATGATTATTTTAAAGTTGCAAACATCTGTTTCTACAGCAACTCCCATATGAATGACAGTTTGCTGGCAAGAGGCTGTCTTAAAGTCATAAACTTAATGAAAGTGCCTCTTCGCTTCATCTGATCAAATCACATTTGCATAATGGCAAGTTATTACATTTCTATGTTGCTAATTTTTTCCCCAGATTGGAGAGGGTCCCTTCCCAGGCTTTGTATACAGCATAATACACTGCAGCTCTGTAGGAAGGTCAGGCTCGCAGATACAGGTTGAAAAATGGGTTTAATCACTTGGGTAGTGGGGAATTACTGTACATATGTTCTAAGAGGATGACAAGTTGTAGGATGGTGCAATTAGTGTGAGCCAGAAGGAAGCTTGCTGTGAGAATGCTAGCTGTTCAATCACATGTACAGTAATACAAATGTGGATACATTCACTCTGCAAAGCAATTGATTATTTTATAAAGTACTGTATTTCAATAGCTCTGATATATTATTGTAAAAGCCATCTCTTAATACAAGGTACAGTATGCAATTAGTATTAACATAACATACTGTAAATGTCAAATTTCAGGTACAGTAAATAAAAAATCCAACTTTGAATTGCAATTTTTATAGTCTTGTAAATGCAAACTTTACTAACTACATTGTTGTTGTTGTTGTTGTTGTTGTTATTATTATTTATTTTTCTTTAAAGGGGAGGTGGGGGGTGATGTCTGTGTTTTTTAACGAGACATTAACATAATCTATGCATGAAGCCACAAACTCATGATGTGAAGCCTCTCCTCCTTTTTGGGAGCACACTTTTGGTACCTCCATACATCTCCTGAACTTTGGGAGGTACAGTATGGACAAGCTAAATAACTTAAGCAGAAAAATCAGAAGCTAAGTATTCTAAAAGGTGAGTTTCTGAAATGCACTTGATACATACTGTAGGTGTTTGATGCCACAATATTCCTTCATCAGAGTGACAGGAGCCTTGTTGCATCACTACTCTGTACTGTTGTTGTTAGTAACCCTGCTCCTTCCTCTATGTACAGTAACTCTCAGCATGTAGCTTCCTGCTTCCCTCCATTCCACTCCTCTCATCAAGACACATCCAGCTTTTTCCTAGCTAACATCCGGTGCTGGGAAGGTGCTTGGCCAACACGGGAAGGTGTGGCCCAGGGCCATACCTAGGTATGTGCGGAGTGTGCCACCGCACATAGCGCTGCAGGGAAGGGGGTGCTGTTGTCAGCACTTGTCAATTATTTGTTTTAAATACTTTCACTTGTCGCTTCGCCCTTTTTGAAGCCTAGCATCTTCTGATCGCCCCTCCACTTCCATAGCTAATTACTATACAACATTCATGAACTCAACTTGAGAGCTCTTTCTAATTCAGTCACACTGTCCTTTATTACATTTCAAGATGTTGACATACCTGGGATTTGAACTCACTGCATGTGGCATTGCAGTCAGACAATCGATTCATTGAACTATCTGCCCTTACTGTACATAGACAGCTAGAGGACTATAAGCTAGAGTATTCTAACTATGTCAAGCTTACCTTGTACTTTGTGAAAACACAATTAGCATTGCAGGTGAGCAGATCTATGTAGTGCGTGGTTACAAGGGATTGAATGGGTGGCTGCATACCACATAGATGTGCTCAATTGCAAGTAGCTTCATATAGTTAAAAATCTTATAGGTTTTATACAGGATCAAATAGTAGGGTGTTTGACTGGAATGCAATAGCTTATGGGTTTGAATCCTGGGTATGGCAGTATATTGAATTGTGTTATTTAATAAACGGTATTGTAACTGAATACAAAGAGCTCTCAAGTCAAGTGCATTAATGTGATATAAAGAGAATTTGTGTCCAAATCCATTTTCTTGCAGTGTTGTAGTCCACCAGAAAGAACTGTGTGGGGGGGCGGGGGGGGGGGTAATTTTCTTTCTGGCATAGAGCACCAAAAAAGTTTAGCTACGGCTCTTTTATGTGCACCCATGAAGCAGTCATGGCACTGCACGGGGGAAAGGAGGGGCACCGGTGTCAGATTGGTGGGCGGTGGCATGGGGGGGGTGCGATCGCTCCCTCCAACACATCAAGCAGGGCGAGTGAGGACTGACTGCCTCTCTCCTCAGCTCAGCACACAGCAGCTTGTGCTGTATGCTAGGGAGAGAGGCTGCTGATGGTGCTCTCTCCCCCCGCCTAAAGTGTCGCAGTCTTCAATGGGGAATGGGGAAGCAAAAAGACCCAGGGCCGAGTTAAGAGTACCCCCCTCTTAGAGCCACTGCCTAACATACGCACACAAGTGTACCCTGGATGACAGCACCATTTCCATAGCTCTCCCTACAGGTCACTGCCTCACACAAGTTCAACATTTATTGAAATATCCTCTACTGCTGTCAGTATTCTGATGATCTGATTGGCAACTCACTATTAGATATAAGAATAGTGACTCTGCACAGTTTGGGTGAGCTGTACTAAGCCTTCGAGAGAGATAAAGTGCCAACCAATCAGATCCTAACTGTCATGTTACAGGTTATTTTTGAAAATGACAGTTGGAAGCTGATTGGCTGGTACTTTATCTCTCTCCACTTTATCACTCTCCAAGGCTTAGTACATATGATCCAGTGTTGAATCATATGTGTGCAGTTCATTGTCTTACCGCATTGTTATTGTATATGCTGTTCTATAACTAATGCTAGTGTTGTATAACAAAGCCACTTGCCCATAGATGACAGATAATAAACAGCTGAAAAACATCAGTGGTTTAGACCATCAGTGGTATAAACCACATCCCTATATTTGATGTCACAACAGGCGTGATTCAGATGCACACACAATGCCGATGTTCATGGAGTTGAGCAATTTTGGCCCGACTCAGAATCAGACCCAGTATACAGAACATGAGATGATTACTCCTCTGTTTCCAGACAAGAGGTAAAACCAAAATACTGCCAAGGTGATATACTCTATGGCGGACAAGCTTTCACAAGAAGATTATGGTGGGACAGACTTCCCTTGTTGCACTGGTTCAACTCCAGCTCTGTGTAACAAGGAGACTATTATTCATGAAGCAGTGAAAAGAGTGGAGAAGTGAGGCAGTAGAGAAGTTGACCATGGCAACCAGTCAGTGTTGAGGTAACATTTATAAAGTGCATTCTATAAAATTATATGTAGCAGCGGATTGGTTGCCATGGGCAACTTCTCCACTGGCTCACTTCTCCACATTTTTCACTGCTTCATGAATAACATTGGATTGAAAACATCACAGTGACCATTTCAGGAAGATGGCAGAGAAACGTCTGACCCTGACACTATTAGATAATCCTATTTATTAACTATAAAGTCATCCCTTCCTAAACTATTAGAGCATCCCATTACTAAACTATCACAGCATCCCATTCCTAAACTATTAGATAATCCTATTCATTAACTATAAATTCATCCCTTCTTAAACTATTAGAGCAACCTATTCATTAACTATAAATACATCACTTCCTAAACTGTGTGAGAATTCCATTCCTAAATTATTACAGCAACCCATTCCTAAACTATTACAGCATCCCATTCCTAAACTACCCTAAACTATTACAGCATCACATTCCTACACTATTAAAGCATCCCATTCCTAAATTATTACAGCAACCCATTCCTAAATTATTACAGCAACCCATTCCTAAACTATTACAGCATCCCATTCCTAAACTATTACAGCATCCCATTCCTAAATTATTACAGCAACCCTTTCCTAAACTATTACAGCATCCCATTCCTAAACTATTACAGCATCCCATTCCTAAACTATTACAGCATCCCATTCCTAAATTAACCTAAACTATTACAGCATCACATTACTACACTATTATAGTATCCCATTCCTAAACTATTACAGCCTCCAATTGCTAACCTATTACAGTGTCAAATTGCTAACCTGTTATAGCATCAAATTGCTAACCTAATACATTGTCCAGTTGCTAACCTGTTGTGGAATTTCTAAACTATTGGAGTATCCCATTCCCAAACTATTACAGCATCCCATTCTTAAACTATTAGAGCATCCAATTGCTAACCTATTACAGTGCCCAGTTGATGACCTGTTACAGAATCCTATTCCTAAACTATTGGGGCATCCCATTCATAAGCTTTTAGACCATCCTATTACTAAACTATTTCATACCCATAAACCTATATTGGAGATAGGAATATCATTTAGAACCTTATAAAGTAATTATAAAAATGAATTCTATAGGAGACTACAAAGTGTTAACCTAGTTGAAGATGACAAGGTGGGACATCTTCCCTGGGAATGTTCTTACAAAGGATTACATCCACATTAATAATAAATTCCTAACTAAACCAGACACAAGCCAAAAGAATAATCCCTCCAATTAATGTGATTTGATGTTCAAGCGCAAGTAGCTGTAATTGCCGCTTCATTTCTCTTTGTTTGGGATTTACAATTGGTGCTATTACAATGGACAAGATTCCTTATTTCCTGCCTTCGGACTGAGGTTTTATTTGTCAGTGTGAGTGGGGCTTATAAGTGTAACCTGTTTGTCCAACATGAAACATGCACCATCATTTGATACTGTAGATAAGCATCCTATACATCACAAAACATTTTTGTACATCACTTAGATTCAACTGGTTAGGGAAGTTTGCTAAAGATGCATTTCTGCTATTATGCAATTGGGGGAACACAAGTTTGCATCTGTTGGGAGAGCCTGGGAATATGGGGTATTCCTGGCTACATGCAACTTGGAGGCAGCCACTAATGGGCATATTTTAGTAGCTGGGTGATAGGTTGACAGTGTCTAGATCAACAATCAATAGGTCAACACCATATGGTTGACATGCATTAGGTCAACAGGTGCTAAATGTTTACAGGTTTAAAAGGTCAATATGACAATGGTTGACAAACAAACATATAGTCAACTCAAGGTTTGTTTTTTCCTACATGTTTTCCCAACTTTTTCTTGATTTACTATCCATGTGAACTATGATTGGGAATAGTAACCTGTGGTGAGTGCAGTGGTAGAGGAGTGAGCCATCTTTCCTGAAGTGAGCCTGCTATATTACAAGTTTACACTTATTGCCATATATGATGAAACATACAAAAAAAGAAAAAAAAACCTGCGTTGACCATTGTCATGTTGATCTTTTGACCTTGTCAACCTTTTGTATCTATCGACCTTACCCACTGTCTACCTTTTACCTTTCAATCTTGTCCCTGTTGACCTTTTGACATATAGATCTACTACCGCCACATTTTCACAGCTAAATGATGAGCTAGGATAATATTTCCTGCAACATTTTTCAGAATTTCGCTCATCCATATAATAGTAGATTTGTTTGTTCTTTAAAATAGTATTATTTCTGAATTGCAAGATCAATTGACTAGCTACAGTTACATTAATATCTTTTCGTCCAACAAAATTCCGCCAACATTACCACTGATTCTGAGTAGTCTTATGCCGCAGTGGTGTCTGCATCTTTATGCTAATGCCGCTACAGAATCCTTCCCTGGTATAAATATGTGCATCTGAATGTGCAAGACCTGAGATGCCCACTGTCAGTGCCCATAGATGCTGAAATACCACCTGGTGCAGTTTCTCCTGTACCTCCTATGTCAGCGGTACAGAGGGTTTGTAGACTACCACTTCCAGTGACACTTCCATGACACACATTAGATGGGACTCAACATCTCCATGCTTATTATTAGCCACCCCTTGGTACCTCATAGTCAGCACCCTGGAACACCCCTTACATTTCTGATACAGTGCATCCATCTCTGTACTGTGGCTCTGTGCATACAAAATCAATACACATGCGCAATGCGACTCAGACGCACACGCATATGAGAAACATCACTCCACTGCGTCTGACTCAGAATCAGGCCCATGGTGTTTACATGTCTGGAATACGTAGTTTGTCAAAGCAGATGCTCATTGGCGTTTCTGACCGATGTACACATTTGAAACTGTAATAAATGCTAAACCAGGCTTGCTTAGCATTAATTCCTATTGCCATTTGAAAGCCATCAATCAAAGCTGCATGGTAAATAATATACCCATAAGAAAAAAAAATTCTAGAATTCATAATACACACACCAATAAAGCACATCATAAAGTGCAGTGGCAGTTTGACCTATGGGCTTCAGGACTGCAGCCGCCTACCCTAGTAAAATATGTCACCTCAGTTATTGCACTGGCTTCACTGGGAATGGAAGTGACTTCATATTGGAAGTGTTACTTGACAGTTACCCGCATGACAGGCAGTCCCATTTGGAGGTGTTTCCTTCCTCTAGGACTGCCAGACCAGGCTGCAATTAGCAGAGAGTGTGCTTTCTGTGGAAAGCCACTCCCTGCCTTTCATCCAGCTCAATACAGCTTCTATGAGTTGCAAAAGATGCAGTCTACAGAAGCCGGGTTTTGCACATGAACAGTCAAGCTGCCAATTGTGCACATGCCAGATCCATTGGGCAGGTGCCATGAGCCAACTGTCTCCTCTCCTCTTCCTTCTCTCTGGGCATGGGTAGCCCCCCCTACTCAAAACAGTTAGGAGTCACTGCAGATAAACTGTATTGTATTCATTTAACACATACATAGAAACTTTGATAAAGAATCCATCCATACAGCCACTTTTGAGGAAAAAATATTAACTGGGAATTTGGTTTCATTTACACAAATGTCCCTTAAAAAGACATTTGAATTTGCATTGTTCTTAGGTTATGCTTATTTTGAAAAAAAAAAAAAAATATATATATATATATATATATATATTTACAAGGATCAAATGATTGAATTTAATAATTTGCATATTTCAAAATCTACTGGAACATCTGCAGTGCCTCAGGTAACCATGTCTAATACCACTTGCTTTCATTATTATTATTTTTTTTTCCATTTCATGCCAACTTGTAGCCATTGACTGTATTTTTTTGTCAACAATGTACATTTCTTATCTTCTGGTTCAATCCACAAATCTGAATCAAAATAACTCAGTAACCTAGTGGATGGCTGTTTCTCTTTCAGCCCTGGGCTTTTATATTCATTCTTCCGCTGCTTTATATCATGAGGCAAAAGACAGACTAAGGAGAAGGTTTTTCTCAATTCATCAAAAGGGTATCAGAGATTTCACCAGTGTTCACCTATTGTATGCAGTTTACTTCTCCATAGATCTTTATGGGAATGAAAGCTTAACACCATCTGGAGAAGACAGGGAACCTGTGAAGGCAGAAAGACTTTACTTCACCCATGCCATATCAAACTTCTTTGTACATGTGTGGCATATATACTGACTATTTTCATCCTCTCTCCAGGAGAAGCCAGAAGAGAAGAAACAGGTGGCAGCTGATGGTACTGTTTGTATTATTGGGCCAATTGCAGGTCTATGAAGAGGGGGTGGGGCCAAAATGATGCGATTCTCATACAAATGCATCATATTGGACCACAGACCGCTATTCCTAGCACAAAATCAAGGAGTCTTGCAGAGGTTCTGGGAAAATAGGTAAGTATAATGCATAACTGATGGCCTTACATACACATTGAATTGTGATACTTCACCAGCAGCTAATAATGAAGGAGGTACAGTACACTGCTAAAATCTGGGCTTACAGATTATTAGTTAGCATTGAATATTAATAAATAGACATATAACCGTGCTCATACGTCTAATAAAAAGACATATAAGCACGGTTGTTATTTTTGGTATAATACTTTGCAGTATCACTTGTACTTTAAAAGCAGCTACTTTTACTGATTGTTCAACATTTATTTTATACAGTAAGGTCTCTGGAAAATTGTTATGACATAATATCCTCACTGAGCATATCCTTCCCTTGAATAGTTACCCCTCCCCCATGACACAGATTCTGGGTCCTATAGCTGCTGAATGGCTGTTTCAGAGATCAATGTTTCATGTAAGTGAAGGATTTAAGCCTATATTTCATATTGTCCTCCCTGGGGCCAACCTGTATGTGGGATTGTCCTCTGGTTTCATTCAGTAGGTCACTCCTTGCTTCTATCCTATGGCATATTCATTCAGAAAGGAATTTATAAAAACAGCTGTGCCAGTGTCCTCCAGCTCTATGCTGTGTCTTGCTGAAGTCATCCAGTGTTAAAAATAAACACTCGCAGATTGAAACTCTCTATTCGGTTAAATGTTGTTCCTTTCTCTTTCACATCAATGGAATTCTGGGAAATTACCAGAGCGATTCTTTTGCTGAAATGTCCAGCAAAGCAGCTAATTAAACGGAAGGAAAGCCTTGAATCCTATTCAGGACACAATGGCTTATTAACCTCTTCCATGACACTGATAATAAACAGTTTTATAGTCTATTGTACCCACAATGAGGCCATTCTGTTCTAGAACTGCATTTCATTTGAAAACGGCAGTTAAGGGAAATTGTTGCCTATTAAAGGGGTCTAACCTTAACCTTTTGCAGTGATTTGCCTGATTGTGCCCAGAGCAGAATAAATCATATGCTTGGCATAGTTATATGTTATCTTGATGTCTTTGCTAGCGCTTGTTCATATTTTCTGCTACAGCCACACACATCATGATATCATATGTCATGCCTCACAGCCACACACATCATGACATCATATGTCATGCCTCCTCATTGGTAATAGGATGCACACATCATAAATAATATTCTGAGAGGATCATCACACATAAATAAGACTGACATAGAAGAACTTTAGAAGATAAAGGAATTCTGAGACATCAGGCCTGATTCATGTCATAGGTGCACATAGATCAGGTGCGGTTGCAATTTCTTATGGATTCTCAAGTGCAAAAATATACAAATATCAGTTTAAGCATTCTTCTTGTGTACTACTGTGTTACGGACTGCGCAAACTCTGCCACACCCACTTTGCATATATGAGCAATGCTCAAGTGCACAGGGGAATCTGCTTACTCCAACATCGATGCACTATCGGTCGCAACATTGACTTCTTGAGCAGCCCCTGCTGCAGCACAGCCTCCCCTGTAACACTCTAAAGATATGGCCACTGTGGAGAGATTGCAGCAGCATGTTGAAACCCTGTCTATGACACTCCCATAGCACACCCATGACACTTGCTCTTTTTGCAAAGACTTTAGGTCACCTCCCAGTCTCCACCCTGAACTGCCCATGGATCACAGAAGACATCTCAAGTAATGGAAGTAATAGAAGTGTCATAGGCAAATATGCACGCCATTATGCACTTTGGTTTGCGCATGTGTAAGAATTGATTCCTAGAAGTTTCACGCATGCGCAGTAGCAAATAATCGCTCTACTGCCCAGAAAAATAGGACGCTTGCAATCTAATGCATACTGTACTTCAACATATTTACATTTAGAGAGGAGGAATGGGGTAGAGATGGGCAAGATAGGCCAAATACAGTGTTTACACCTAATTGTCTGAGCCGGTCCTGGACAGAGCCGTATATACACCTGCTAAAAGGCTGTTGATGTTTAATTTGAAATCTCGACCCATACTTTAAAGTATGATAAAACATTGAGGGCCTGATTCAGTTTCATCCACACCTGAGTATTTGCACGCAGCGAAACTATAAAATTATGCTAATGCTTCAGCCACTGTAATCTGTACAGAGGCACCCACCTGCAGCATCTCTCATCCACCACTTACGTAGAAAGACGCACCATCAGTTGCAACGATCATCTGAGTAACCCTAATCCTCCTCAGTATGTCCGTTGCAACCAGGGGCGTAGCCAGTACTTTGTGGGCCCCAAAGCAACATTTTGAGGGGCCCTATCCCAAAACTTCTACAGAGACACCTCTACACAGCAGTTGCTAATTTTATGCCCCATAGTAGTGTCCAAGTTTATTTTATGCCCGATAGTAGTGTAGTAGTTTATTTTATGAACCATAGTAGTATACATTGGGCGGTATTCAATTATTTCCGCCCACACCCGTCCTGTTTCTGCTGACAAGCATGGTATCATCATTTCAGCTCGATACCCCTGGAATAGTGAGGCGTCCAACACTTTACGCAGCTAAACCTAATTACTATGGGTGCGATATGTGCGATTATGGCATTCATTTTAGAAAGGAGATTGGGCGTGATATATCATTTGAATGCCACCCATTATGTCACATTTTATGGCTACCAGTATATATTATGCAACACAATGCCCCCAATTCACACTGTATTATGACATACAGTGTCTTCCGTTCATATTATGTCACATTACAGTGCACCCAATTCATATTATGTGTTCAGTATAGTGCCCTTCTGTTTATTTTATAATACATTACAATCAATAGCTCCAAGGGCATAACTAGATATATTGTAGAAACCCAAAGCAAAGGTTTGTAAGTGCCTCTATGCATCACCTAATGGGGAATAATGTATATAACACATGTCTCTTTGACAGGGAAGATGGGCCCCTCTCATCTCTGGGCCCCATAGCAGCTGCACTCCTTGCACCTATGGTAGCTACGCCCTTGGTTGCAACTGAGCTGAGTAGCCATTACAGCTGCATCCAAAGATGCAGTTACTGCCTGCGACACGTCACAACATGCCTGCATTTAAGTAGACCCCCTTTCCCGCCCCCCGCTCTGCCTCTCACAAATGCACAATGAATGTCCATCACTTTAATTATTATTAATATTATCATTATTATTATTGCTATTATTATTATCCTTTATTTGGCACCTGACAAAGTACATAAACAAATGGCCAAAACAAGAATCACAATGATTTACAGTACAAGATAATGTAGGACAAGTACATGGTATATAAACATTGCTGCCTCAGCAGACAGGACACTGAAATAAGCATCAGGGTGGCGGAAACCAACGCTTAGGTGCTGCTGTAGGGAGTGTGGAAAGTTATACTTTGCATCTATATTCTTGCTGCGACCATCATCAGTAATCATTCATGAAGGAGGCAGTGTGACTCGTATTCATGCACAGTATGAAAAAAATCGACCAGCTGTGTAAATGTCAGCATTGCGTGCAGTTAGCATTCACCTCTAAATCGGGCCCTGAATGACTATCAATGTTTCTCCCATTACAGGTAAAGAAACCCAAAACGTATTAAGTGATAAGTTTACAAACCACCCCAAAACCTTCATAAAACAGATGAACAATGACGATGGTTTACAAAACTCAATCAAAACCTCTGAATAGTAAATTAATTGGTTTGATACTTCATATTGTCCACAATACAGTATGCAGGGGTTTCAAAACCACCATTTAATAAATATCCCACTAATCTTCAACCAGTTCCAGCACTATACAGGCAGGCTGGCTTTCACTATAACAGGGAGACATTGAGCATGCGTTCCTCCACTATATTGCAGTTCAGCCCTTGTTAGGTGCAGGATGCTGCCCAGTGCCCACATGGTGAAATGCAAACAATAGCATGCCCCCTTTCAGAGGATATCAACAGTGGCATCACTAGGGAGGTGTGAGTGCTATTTTGGGGTCACCCCCTTGGATGGTGTTACCGCGCAGGACTGCAGTGGTGATGTACTGTATAACGCACTGTGCAAGGAGAAGCTGGGGGCCCAGATCAGATCTGAGCACCCGGCTACTAACTGCCATCCTGATAATCTGCCAGCTGGTGGTCTGTAAATCTCCACCACCAAACTGCTTAAATTTTAGGGAAGTTCTATCTCCAGAAGAGTCCAATGTAGTGGTTTGCACTTGCTACCAAATGTATTGCTTTATCTTTTTAACTTCCTGCCTTGCCTTTCAGCCATCTAATACTTAACTCACAGGCAGCTGTTAATTTTAGTAGGCAGCTGCTATGACACATAGCTGCTCCCTGGTACAGTTATAATCAAGGCAGGTAGTGTATCAGAGCTGCGTCATGTCCAAGGGCAAGATAATACATATACAGGTTGAGTATCCCATATCCAAATATTCCGAAATACGGAATATTCCGAAATACGGACTTTTTTGAGTGAGAGTGAGATAGTGAAAACTTTGTTTTTTGATGGCTCAATGTACACAAACTATGTTTAATACACAAAGTTATTAAAAATATTGTATTAAATGACTTTCAGGCTGTGTGTATAAGGTGTATATGAAACATAAATGAATTGTGTGACTGTAGACACATTTTGTTTGATGCACAAAATTATAAAAAATATTGGCTAAAATGACCTCCAGGCTGTGTGTATAAGGTGTATATGAAGCATAACTGCATTCTGTGCTTAGATTTAGGTCCCATCAACATGATATCTCATTATGGTATGCAATTATTCCAAACTACGGAAAAATCCCATATCCAAAATACCTCCGGTCCCAAGCATTTTGGATAAGGGATACTCAACCTGTATAAATCTGCCTAATGATAAAAAGAAAAAGTTTTAGCAAATAATTTTGTGCAGGTGCAGATGGAATATACAAGCCAACATTAAAGTTATTCTTTTGAAAATAAAATATTTGTATGAAATCTAGAGTAGAAAAAAAACCATTTTGTTTATATGTAGTAGCTAGTCCCCATTACTGTCCAATAGGGAATTGCATAATTATGCAGCGCTGCGGAGAATCCTGTGAGAGAAAGTTTCAATACGTTCAGTAAACAGGTTTTGGTAGAAGTTTAGACAACATACTGTAGCCTGTAAATGTAATGTGTGAGGAAGAAAATGAAGGTCACATCTGTAGTGTATTGTCTCAGAAGGAAAGCAGCCTTCCCACTTGACCTTGAAAGTGACACTGTTCCCTTCAAGCACTCAGCTGTTAGTTAGAAATATGAAGCGGCCATGTCATGCAGAATCAAGGCCGAACCACAATAACATTTTATGACTTTGAATAGTGATTTTCACAAACAAATATCTTCATATTGCCTGCCTCTCCTTAGGGAGCAGGAGCTGGCTGTTCGAGCTTCCCTACAGTGGGATTTGCTCTGATTACAGCTGGGCTATTATCAGAAATCATTAGAAATATATTTAAATTGACAGGCAGAATTTTTAAGTTGTAGTTTATAACACTGCAAAAATGGAGACGTGCATCGCATGTTCCCTTTGTGTGAGGCAATACACTATTTCTGTGAAGTTGTATACATATCCCCAAGAACAGACATATATTACACACAAAATATGAGTATGGTGAATCACGTGGCTCCTAGCCAAATACCAAATAGCTAATTACTACATATCGTTGTGGTGCGGGTCAACATATTTAAATTGGTTTAAAGAACACTGTAGTGGAGAATACACGTTGTTGGAGAGTATGGGGGGAGGCATAGTAGTTTTGCAAATGGCTTAAGAGCCTTTTTACCCTGACAAGACATCTTGTTTTTTATTTTCATAGAAATACCAAAGATCAGACATCAACCTAATTCAAAGAGTTACTTTATTGCACCATTCATGCTAATGTACTTTTTATTACACAAATATCAATACAATAAAACAATTCAAAAGAATAAATGTACAGTTCATCCGGAAAGTATTCACAGCGCTTCACTTTTTCCACATTTTGTTATGTTACCTCCTTATTCCAAAATGGAATAAATTCATTTTTTCCCTCAGAATTCTACACACAATATCCACATAATGACAACGTGAAAAAAAGTGATCTCATTTACACCTCAAGAAGGGAAAAATGGGCTATGGAAACTGATTTTATACACTTTATTAAAAAACAAACAAACAATGTGCTATAATAACTATAACATGCAATCAGAAACTTGTGTATTTTAGGCACACAATATTAGACAATGCCAGCATGTGATTAGTTGCACTGGCATACAGCACACTTGTGCTAATTGCTGCTATCAAGTGCACACTTTCCTATACACAGTGGAAGTCACTTATTAGCATCTAATACTAAACAGGTTCACGACATCCACAGAGGGAGAATATAACCTGTGACGAGCGCACCGAACCACCGTGACTGCAGCGTGGCGAGCACAGCGAGCCCGCAAGCTGCCGGAACACCGGTGGCCGGGATCCCACTGTCGATATACTGATGGACGGTTTTTCATACTGATCCCTACTAAACACCTTAGATTTGTACTGGGGTGCCTCGGTCGTTCATCCAGCACACTTTTAGCTGTATGTTTTCAGTGGTTATTCCACTACCTTATTTATCAAGTAATGGTGCTTTATACATTAAGGATAATAATAATGATGATACTATTAATGACTATTCTCATTGGAGAACCTGAAACGTGGAGTGCACATCTTCAGAGGCATGCAAATGTGCAATTTTCCCATTAAAGTCCTTCCTCCCACTACTGTAGAATTACTCCTTTTATTAATGAAAACCTTTTAAATATACTAGCACTGGCCCTGAACAGGATGCAGGTGATAGACACAGCAACAGTCTCTGTTGATCAAGTAGAGTCGTCTGAGTGTCCACTGATGTAGAGACAGGGTTGGATTGGCCCACGGGGGCAACCCCTGGTAGGCCCCACTGACTCCCCCCCTCCCTCTTCTAGGGATCAGGTTCCAGACTGTGCACTTGAATTCTACATTATACATGTTACCTTATACTGGACAGGACTATATATTCTCTACAGTGTATTGTTTTTTTGAGATTTTTGCAAATTTATTAAAAATAAAAAAAACTAAGAAATCACATGTACATAAGTATTCACAGCCTTTGCTCAATACTTTGTTGATGCACCTTTGGCAGCAATTACAGCCTCAAGTCTTTTTGAATATGATGCCACAAGCTTGCCACACCTATCTTTGGCCAGTTTCGCCCATTCCTCTTTGCAGCACCTCTCAAGCTCCATCAGGTTGGATGGGAAGCGTTGGTGCACAGCCATTTTCAGATCTCTCCAGATATGTTCAATCGGATTCAAGTCTGGGCTCTGGCTGGGCTACTCAAAGACATTCACAGAGTTTCCTAAAGCCACTCCTTTGATATCTTGGCTGTGTGCTTAAGGTTGTTTTCCTACTGAAAGATGAACCGTCGCCCCAGTCTGAGGTCAAGGGCACTCTGGAACAGATTTTCATCCAGGATGTCTCTGTACATTACCGCATTCATCTTTCCCTCTATCCTGACTAGTCTCCCAGTTCCTGCTGCTGAAAAACATCCCCACAACATGATGCTGCCAACATAATGCTTCACTGTAGGGATGGCATTGGCCTGGTGATGAGCAGTGCCTGGTTTCCTCCAAACATGACACCTGCCATTCACGCTAAAGAGTTCAACCTTTGTCTTATCAGACCAGAGAATTTTGTTTCTCATGGTCTTGAGAGTCCTTCATCTGGCTTCCATCTGGCCACTCTACCATACAGGTCTGATTGGTGGATTGCTGCAGAGATAGTTGTCCTTCTGGAAGGTTCTTCTCTCTCCACAGAGGAATGCTGTAGCTTTGACAGAGTGACCATCGGGTACTTGGTCCTTCTACCCCAATTGCTCAGTTTAGATGGCCGGCCAGCTCTAGGAGTCCTGGTGGTTCTGAACTTCTTCCATTTATGGATGATGGCGGCCACTGTGCTCACTGGGACCTTCAAAGCAGCAGATATTTTTCTGTACTCTTCCCCAGATTTGTGCCTCGAGACAATCCTGTCTCGGAGGTCTACAGACAATTCCTTTTACTTCATGCTTGGTTTGTGCTCAGACATGCACTGTCAAGTGTAGGACCTTATATAAACAGGTGTGTGCCTTTCCAAATCATGTCCAATCAACTGAATTTACCACAGGTGGGCTCCAATTGAGCTGTAGGAACATCTCATGGATGATCAGTAGAACCAGGATACACATGAGCTCAATTTTGAGCTTCATGGCAAAGGCTGTGAATACTTATGCACATGTGATTTCTTCTTTTTTAATTTTTAATAAATTTGCAAAAATCTAAAAAAAACTTTTTTCACAATGAAATTATGGGGTATTGTGTGTATAATTTGGAGGAAAAAATAAATCTATAATAAGGCTGTAACATAACAAAATGTGGAATAAGTGAAACGCTTTGAATACTTTCCGGATGCACTGTACACATGACTTGCTTTATGTGTATGAATCAATATTTTCTTGTATGTTGACTATACATTGGTCAGATCTGCCTAGACAACTATAGAGTGGCTAAGCCTGATTGTAAATCCAATGCCTGATAAGATTGTTGAGTCTATTCATGTAGCAGTGAAAAGTGTGGAGAAGTGAGCCAGTGATGAAGTTGCCCATGGCAACCAATCAGCATTGAAGTAACATTTATAATTTGCACATTATAAAATTTGTACGGAGCAGCTGATTGGTTGCCATAAGCAACTTCTCCACAGGCTCACTTCTCCACACTTTTCACTGCTTAATGAATAGACCCTGTGTCTTTGCAGCAGTGTGTGTCTAGAGGGGTTGTCTCTGAGCCTCCATGTTTAGCTCAGGATCCTGTCATGCTTCCCAAACAAGCCTGGGCTGTAATAATTAGTAACCTTCCTCCTCACCCACAGTTCCCCTGCACAGAGTGGGACTTTCTACTACCTGATAGTGGTAGTCCAGGTACAATAGGAATGTGCGAGGCAGCCTAAATGGGTCTATCTACACATATATGCAAGAGTTGTCCATGTAGTAATTAGCTTTAAAAGTCAATGTAAATGATATGTAACTATATAAGTGTATAGGACATTTTCAGCAACATTCAGTAACTTCATCAAGTGCTTTTGATTATTATATTTTAGTAATAGACACTACTAATATCACTCCCCTTTGCCCTGTTTATTTTTTGCTGTACTGAAAGTTTTATTTAATTGAATGCTCAAAAACCACTGTGAGAAAAATGCCCATCTGCTAAAGCAGGTGGTGTATTTTATGAAGGCTATATGGTAATCATCACATTTTATCGTTTTTAAAAAGCTTTTAACTGCCATCAAACAAATTGGTAATATCAATTAATTATCTGGCAATTTCTGATGCAGAGCCATGTAAACAACACACAACAGATTCATTAATTCTCAATAAGTAACATTTATTATGCCAATTACATGCTCTGTTACCAAAGGTTCAGCAGAAAATACTGTATACAAATTTTAATTTACAATAAAGAACAATAACCCTGCGGAAAAGGCAGGTAACAAGCAGCCAGATAGGGGAAATTACTATACCACAAGGAAACTTCTGTTCTAGCTACAGATGAAAAAGTTTAGGTGTACCATCATGTGTGGTGAAAAATCCCTTCAATAAAGTCTGCATGTTCCATTTTTGTTTTCTCATTCAATAATATACTATTCAATTCTGCATTTTATGGAATTTATAGTCTAGGAATAGATCTGGGAAATGGGGGGCTTCTGTAAAGTATATTGAACTATATCCATTATGCTTTAGCATTATTTTAAACATTATTTACTTTGTAAGGCTAAAATAATACCTTTTTACATACAAAGAACTGTGTAGGGAGAGCTCATCCTTAAAAGGGCTTTATAATCGGCATGCTAAAGTGCTGCTGTCTATGGTGCTGAAATTCCCTCAAAGTCAGATTTGACAAAGAAATGTTCTACTGTTTATCTATAAAACATAGGGGGTCATTCCGACCCATTCTCACTCAGCAGTTCTTCGCATAGCAGGGCTGCACAAGCAATCGCAGCCCTACTATGCTAAAATACACTCCCCCATAGACGGCGTCAAGTTGATCGCATGAGCAGCAACAAGTTGCTACGTGCGATCCACTCGGAATGACGACCCTACTGAACTAATCCCCCACCACTGCCACACACATTGGATCACCAATTAGGTATTATAACATTATGTACCGTTAACTTCTGCATCAGAAAAAATAAATGAAAATGCTGTAGGCAGTACAATATATGTTGTATTGTTTTAACAGATCTTTCCACTATACTTTTTTTATCGCTACTTAAAAAGGAAGTAAACAGGAGAAGCATTTGGAATGAACCAGAATATTACCAGAAAGATATTCATTATTACTTGGAATAATAACTACTTTGTCCTCAAAAGAGAATAGGTTTTAATATAGTGAAAGCCTGCCTTTTATAGGGCACTATATAATGTTAAATCTATTCATACTTTGTCTGTAATGAAGGGTTAAGTAGCAGTAAGTTGAATTAACGTGTCTCAAAAAAAGGATTGGAGTGGATAGGATCACTACGTGCTATTAACTCTTTACTATCACTACAAATAAATTGGTTAAATGGTGCTACAGGCAAGAGGAAGTGAATAGTCTAAACAGTACTATGTCCTCAGAGTAAGGAGCTAGGGCAAATAAAATTGTACAAAATTAACTTCTATGTAACAGTAACTGATTAATAGGTTTAATTATGTAGTATTGCTTGATCTATCCACAAAATGAAAACAAATGTGAAATAGAAATATACAGATGTATCCATTTGGTTTGTTGCTGGGTAGCATTATTACATAAGCCTAGTATACAGAGAAATGGGTTAGACGACATTGGTAATAAAAACATTGACCTGTATTTGCTTTCTGTGAGGATCCTCTGTCGTAAGACAAAATGTGAATGATTTTGGTAGAACAATGTCCTCTCTACTCTATGATGACTAGAGTCTGAGACACCTATACTAGATGACTGAACACAGTGTTCTAAGCATACCGTAGACAGATTTTCTGTTTCTCTCTCTTGGATCTATTTTAACTCTCCTTGCGCTCCCCCAAGCTTCTACATTCTCTGCTCTCACTGTTCCTATGTCTGTGTCTTTCCTGCTCTCTTTGTTTCACTCTCTCTTGTGCCATTTGTTTTTCTCTTGATACACCTCATGATGGTGACATAAAATTGGAAAACAGGGAATTAGGTCATGCTGGTGAAAGGACTATAATATGTGTGCAGATTCCAGATCTATAAGAGAATGGTAAAATCACTAAAAATACAGTTTAAAATATTTTCTTTTGCATTGAGTTTACAGAAAAAAATGCACAAATTCACACATATGCAGAGTTTATAAACATCTTTGCAGTGCGTCCACCTCTGTTTGACACACTTGGATTCCTACCCATCATCATCATCATAATCAGTCAGCACTTGTACCAGCCTAACTACATAGGTGAAAAAAAATGCCTTGGCACAGCAGTATGTATACTTATGTCCAACTCTGCAGAACTCTCAGTTCCATCGACATATCCACACTGTAGTTTTCCAATGTGGGAACACTCTGTTGCAGCCCAGTTACACTACCCCATTCTAG